>NC_087246.1:55231802-55831802 GCF_037042905.1 Lytechinus pictus
CTTAATTGCTTTGCTCCCCTATTAAGGGAAATTAATAGCAGAATTTTTTTTTTACCCTGAACAGTGATTGTTACTTATTTTTTAGTCCGAGTGGCAAATGATGTATATGTGTCAATGGAACATTTATAAGCTATAAAAAAGAAAAGTGACAAAGCATGAATGACAACAAGATCACATTATCCATGGTTGGGTCATTTAACTGTCTAAAGCATTCAAATTCCCTTTTCAATTAAATATGTCTTCAGTTTCTTTTACAGATGGTAATTTCAAATACATGAATGGAATGGGTGTGCATATAATCAAATATAATGTAATTTGATGGATCTAAACTTACAAGAAAATCAGATTTTAAAAATGCATTATAGCAGCTATATTTTGCTATTCAAATTTGCCTGTGAAAAACACTAAAATAAAATTCATATCCTTGAAGAATTCAAGTTTCTATTAGTTTTTTTTTCTTTCTACATATATCACCACATTTATAATAGTAAATTGATTATGGATCAAATTTCATTCTTAAGCTACTAGATAATAAATTAATAGGCCCTATGGCATGTCCAATGCTTTATTTTGCAATTCAATGCCTATTTACACATCCACTAAGGCCAATTTTTTTCTCCAAATGACAGCATACATGCACTTTTCATATTCACCCATGTACTTCTCATATTCACCATCTAAGATATTTACTGGAATCTCTCTCTCTTTTCTACTTGGAAATGAATCTTATTCTAAAATCCAATAATAACATTCACAAGGGGCACAACCTTCATGAATATGCATTTTATAATCTAATTTGCATAATTGATTTGAGCTTCGCGATTCGTTTTACGCCCTGCCGCGGTACCCAAATGTCTGGAACTTTGTCTCATTTTCGCATGTTTTATTTATAATTCTGGAATCAAAGTTGACACATTTTGCGATAAGATGAGTCAAGCATTATTCGATGCCCTCGCTGGTAAGTAAATTGTTCTTCAATGGCTTTAAGTAGTATAAACATTTCCAATTTTATATATGTGTCTATGCGCCCGCACTGCACTGGGCGACTGTCATCTTGGGTACATGGTCGGCTTTTCAACCGGCCTTTACCCGTACCCGCGTGAACACTGAGCCGACGTTGTATTGTTGTGCAAAGCGCGGCTAGTGTACTGTAGTGTGGAAGTGTGACGAGTTATAACTGCGCTCACCCAAAATGCTTGTCATTTTCCAACATTTGACAGCCTAGATAAGAAGTAAAGATAAATCTGATAATAATTTGATATTGTTTATTCTACATGCCAAATAACATAGAAGAATATGCTATCAGAAATAAATATGCATATAAATTATGTTCATGCTTTATTCCAAAGACAAAATTTGAGGGTGTATGAGTCCTTGCTGGAAAAGCAACAACAACTCTTCGCCATGTTGGCTTTGTCCGGTATGAAATGAATATTCATGAGATTGGTATTTTGTCGCAGAGATTTGACCAATCACAGTGGATTTCAATATAAAATGTGTGAAGTATTGTAGATGGTATAGTATCTAGTATGGATGATCAACAAGATAAAAAAAAAAAAGGAAACATACATGTACTATAGTAGAATGGGATACATTCATCACATGAATAAAATGTCATTATGTCACATATCTATTGGGGGATATATTTTTATATAAATAATCAAATTTTAAGGGAGTTCTTTGGAAGTTGCATTGAGGCTGTGTATGGTGTGTCATCGTAAATAAATGCTCTGCAACCCTTGAAGTTCAGTGGAAATCCTCATTTCAGAGCTGACAATTAGTAGGATTTTATCATATTTGGTTTAATTTTTAAAGGAAGGTGACACTAAATAGGATTTTTCCCCCTAGAAATAGGATTTTTTAACTTGTAGGATGATCTTTGGTATGTTTTCAAAATTTTTAAGAAAATAGGATTTTAGGCTTGAAAATACTCAGATAAAAATAAATAGAAATATGATTTTTCACAAGTAAGGTTGACAGCTCTGTAATTAACATTAGATTTGACACTCCTGACCTTTGCTTACAACTTGTTAAAAATGAATAAAGAATAGGCTTATATTGTTAGAATCTGCTGGTGGTAAAAATTCTATATGATATTTGATTTTTAGAAAACCATATTTTACTATTTATTAATCTGTTGCTTTCTTCATTCAGGCATCGATGGGAGTGGCCTAGGAATGCAGAGTCTTTTAGAGACCACTCCCACTAGCACCATGACAACCATTGTTCAAGACCCAAATGCAGGTAATAATTTTTTGGATTTTCCATAAAATGTCTGTTAATTGAATGAAGATCAATCAGTTCTGAATGACTTGAAAATGTTGAAACTATTATTTTTATTATTTACTGTAGAGGCCTTGTATATGAGTTAGAGTATCCTAATAATAATGGAAATGATGAAGCAAAGATAATCAATAGTGGTATTTATGGTAATGATGACAGGCCAAGTGATAATAATAACAATCATCATCATCTGGTTTTCATTGTTGTCATCATCTTCTTCTTTTTAAAATGATGACTTTACTAATGATAATGTATACACATTCTATGGACTGTAATTTAAAATCACATACTTTTTGTGCAATAAATACGATGAAATGACTCTTGGGGGTATAAACATAGGCGGCGGTGGGGGGACGGTCCCCCCCTTAAAAAAAATTGATAATTTTTTTTTTTTTTTTTTTTGCTTGTCAAATATTTTACCTGTGTCCATCACAAAATTTCAGGTGGACACCCCATTAAATTTTTTGGCTTCTGCCACCAATGGGTATAAAACCTTTCACATGTAGTTATTTTATTTCATATTTTAGTTGCTCTCAGATACCCTATTTTGTTTTGATAATTTCACTCCATTGAATATTTATTCAAAACTATAATCAGTCACCCGAGTTTGAAATCCAGTTTGGTCCCCTACTACAGGGGTGGCTGGAGTCACCTTGCCCTCACAGAGATCACCCTCCACTTTCCTTTATTCGGTGTACCCTCAACCCAACCCTCCTACTCTCCTCCATCACTCGTTTTTCCAAGTCTTCTTCAGTTGCTCCCTTCCCCTCTGACTAACCACCTCAAATGTGAATATAGTTATGGCAAGGTTTGTATAATAAAAAATATACACTGTATATTATAGATTTTTTGTGATATATTTGGCTTCATGTTTAGAATACAGAACATAGCCTACATGGTAAACTGTCCTTAACAAGTTTGATTATATTTACAGGTGAAGAAGAAAACTATATAGGCCTAAGGTTGAATTTTGTTAAGTCAATTGGGATTACTGATTTGTCATTATGTAATTCATTTCCTCTTAATTACAGGTGTTGATGAAGAGGACATCTTCCAGTGCGGCAAATGCAAGAAGCAGTTCACATCCCTCAACTCCTTCATGAACCACAAGAGAGATCACTGCGTACCGCCCATCTCAACGCACCCCATACAGACCATAACGACCCTGCCACGCCCTCAACCCATCTCTGCTGCCGCTCCTCACTCTGTCAACAGTGCCTTCTCCACCCTCACCCAGACCTCGCTGGGGAACCGTCTATCGCTGGGCGGGACCGGCATCGGACCGGTGCCCCCGTCCCCCTTGGCGCAGCTTCCGTCCAACATGGTGCTTGGTGAGGAGGTACTGATCTCCCAGTTTGCCAATGTGGAGCAGAACATTCAGCAGCTTCAGAACACCCTGATGAACTCTGGTTCTCTCTCCTCGGCGCCGTTCATCACGTCTCAGGCTGCTTCTAGGCTTTTGACTTCCACCACACCGGTCTCATCAGGAGGTTCGTCAGCTATGTCATCAGGGTCTGTTAACCCTGTACAACAGACTCTAAACATCGGCCAGGTATGCTCAACTTTGTAATGCCAGATTATTTAATCTTTTTTTTTTATTGTTCAGGTTGGTGAAATTTAGTATAGATGAATGTATTAAAGAAAAGACTAGATCTACAACACAGATTAATACATCAAAGTGGTCAAATTTTAATGACTTTGATGTAACATGAGCAATTCTAAATGTTTCTTGAATGTTAAATATAACTGAATGAAGTCAGGATCCGTCTTAGATCATAATTCTTTTTTTTTAGAACGTTTAAAAAAAAATCATCGACTTAGTGTCTGCATTTCTCTACAATACTATTGTTAAATAACAATTTTGGTTCTCAAATTTAATGAGCAGTTTTGGTCTATAGGAAATAATTTCATTTTCAAACAACATTGCTTTTATGTTCATTTCTCAGTAAATACTGGATAATATACAAAGGATAATGCAAAGCAATACAAAAATTCTGTCTTTTCACTGTCTTCATATTTTTCTCTCTTTCTAGGTGACCAATATTCAGATAGTTCAACCCAATGGTAACATCACTTTACAACAGGTACTCCCCAACTCCAACCAACAGGAGCAGGCTCTTCTGCAACAGCAGCAGCAGCAAGGCCAAACCCTGATACAACCTGCCGCCATCATGCCACAACCCCCCAGGACCTCAGGGGTGCAGGAACTCACCCGTATTGCTCCCATGACCAACCTGGTTCAAGGTAACGGTGATGGCGGTGACCCCCTGAACAGACCTGATCATATCTACAGCCTCACTGCCAGGAGGAAGCGTAGGGGAGAGGCTGAGAGTAAGAAGACGGGGAAACTAAGGTATGCAGACTATCCCTTTGTGCAGAAGAATTTGTAGTCTTAGAATAGTAACCTGTAAGTTTGGATTGCATATTTAGAAAGAGTTATTGTAATTAGGGGGATGGAAATAGCACTAAAAATATCTTCATACTAATTGCTAAAGCTTTGTGATGTGTGCCATAATCATTTTTGTAAGTAGTTCATCCCGATAGATTCTTAATGTACTGTAGAAATGTGAACCCTGAATAGTTTTAGAGTTAGTAGAATTGTAAGAGTAACTACAGAGACATTTCGACAACTGGATTTCAAATGACTTGATTCTAGTCCATTATTAAATTTGATGGAGAATATTTTGCCTCTGTGGGTAAAATGTTATTGCCATATAGATCTATAATCTTTTTTTTTCCTTCATGGGGGGGGGGGTATACAGATTCTGTGATGTTTATAAATAATAAATGACTATTGCACAAAATGGATAGGTACTTGTAGAAAATTGATGTAAAACATATATATTTTTTGTGATGTTAAGAAACATACTGATGGAAAGTAATCTTTATCCTCAGATGCAACTACTGCGACAGGACGTTCGCAAAGAACTTTGACCTGAATCAGCATCTACGCAGTCACACGGGAGAGAAACCATTTCAGTGCATTGTATGCGGGAGAGCATTCGCTCAGAAGTCAAATGTCAAGAAGCACATGCAAACACACAAAGTATGGCCAGAAGGAAAGAAAGCAACTTTGCCTAATAAAGTAAGTTAGACAAAAGAATACAATCTTTCTCTAATAACCCCAATATCTCCAGATTCAACAACAAAAAACATATCCTCGAAAATGCAATGGAATGCAGATGTTCTCATGCCTCCTGACTTTGAACCACAAAGTCTGGGGTTCAAATTCTATGGCAGCATTTGCGTCATTGGCAAGGCGTTAATCTAAATTTGCCAATCTCCACCTGGGATTAGTCAATGGGTACCTTGTAGGAAGAAATTCCTTGAATGCTTGAGTGACTCTTAGAGTAGCCATGCTGAAACCAAGGTAATAGTAGGCCTATGCAGTGTTTATAAAATTGTATTAAGTGCTTTAATTATTGCAAAGTATTATTATTATCATCATCATTATATATTATGATGTATTAGGTTTATATTGTCTTTCCATGACAAAGGCATATCAGACAGTAAGTGAAATTTTGATGCATTTACTTCTATGTCATATAGTTCATTGTCTGTTTCAGAAGTGATAATGTATGAATCTGCAATCTTTGGTTTTGTCAAGTATTTGACTAGACTGTTTTTTTTTCTTCTTTCTCGTAGCCTATACTGAAGGTTACCAATCTTGGAGAAGAGAATAGTGCCAAAAATGCCAAGATCCGTTTGGATGCAGGTAAGTTACTTTGTACGATGTTTACAAACTTGTGAGAGAAATAGAGAAGCAGAGATGAATTAAGGTGATTTTTTTTTCATCAGAGAAACTGAGAAGTTGGGATAAGGGGTGGGGGAAGGGTGTAGGGACTCAGATGTTCGTTTCCACTACTACTTTATATTACAGTGTCATTTAAAGTAAAGAAAACATCAAAGAATCAAATACTTTCATGTGTATCCCCACCTCTTACAAAATAAAAGAAGTATGAATATATATGACACACAGTAAACCTCCCCAAACTTGCACAAAATATTTGAATGTGAGATAGTGTCGACTGTCACTGTACCATCATTGTAATTTATACCATTTATAGTGAAAATGGAGTAATCATTAAATTTGATAATTTTAGCGCTTTGTCATTATTCCAATTTTTTAACTTTTTTGAAGAATTTTTAACTTCGGGATACCATCCTTTTCAAATGATCTTAATCCAAATTGGCAGTCTAAGTCAGGAGAGAGAAGGTTATGTCCATCTCAAACAACCTTGGTGGTCCTTTTCAGGACCAAACACATGCCCACAAAATAATACATGGTGTACCGTGAAGCCTGTACATTGATTCAATCAATTTTTATCAAACTATTTCATATGTAGCATCTTGGTATTTTCATGACCTCAGGAGGTAGTCAGGATTTGTTAGAACCCATCCCAAGAGAAGAAATGCTGATCGATAACTCCTACGTGTGTAACTTTTGTAATGAGAAGTTCAAGAACTACTATCAGCTGAAGACACACATGAGACAACACAAAGATGAACAGGTGTGTATGATGATAAAATTATAATTGGAATCACCAGTGCATTTGTATGTTCTTCAGAGCATTAGTCTTCATGAGTTTGTGTCCCAATCCTGCCTCCACACAAGGATATATCAAAATAGACTCAAAGCAATACTCTGATTGCTCATTAACCTTCTTATCGAGAATCTTTTTGTCTTACTGATATCTGATACCACTTAAACATGAGTGGTAGGGACTAGCAAAATCTATAGCAAATAATCTCTTAAAAGCAAAAATTGTATGCAATTCAGGTTTTTTGTTTTATGTCAATTCCTTTTGGAAAAAATGTATATTAATTATATAACAACGCCATCTACTAGTATTATAAATTTGTGGATGTTATCATCCTAATTTTTTTCTGTAGATCAAAATGAGTGATTAAAAACTATTCTTTGGTTTATTAGCCTCCACCTTTGTCCAGCCGAGAGAATTGTCCTTTGAGTGTAGTATATACAGGTATTTATTTATGGGGGAAAATCATCTTTTTGTTGATTATCATATTTATCCCACTTTGTGTGGTTAGGCTTTAATTAATTTAATGTACATTTGGACATTTATTTATTCAATGGCTGCCCTCCACATTTTCCTCCAGGATCCATAGATGGAAGACCATTCTGTTTACAAGTGCCATTTCCCTCACTGCGGAAACATCACTCACCCAGTATATAAAGCTTGTCTGTCTTTACAATTCTTACATTTAGTATACCCAGCAATGTGTATACAATGAAGTTTTTCTAGTAGATTTCAATGTAAATTCTCATAATACGGTGAATATATCATTCATTGTCTGAATGTTTCTGTCTTTCATTTCAAGCTGTACAAGTGCATTGTGAAGAGTTGCTCACAAACTTTCAAGAACCTTGATGAATTCCTGGAGCACATCAGATCCCACGACAAGGAACTATCCTATCGTTGCCACCTGTGCAACAAGCAGTTCAATGACCTCAATGATTTAGGTGTCCATCAATATTCACACAGCCTCTATCCAAACCAAGGTCCAAAACTTGTTCAAAAGTAAGTCAATATTCTGATGGTACAGTGCAACAAACTTTTATTGTAGGAGTTTCTGATTTTGGAATGTGAATATTTATTCTGCTTGTGGTTGCTTGTGATATACATTATATCAGCACACTGCATAATCATCGTGAAGTTCTTCGTACTTATTTAATATCATTTGTGCATTAGCAATGATGTATGATTTTTTTAAAGTCTAATTCAACTCTCATGCCTCCTTTTCATCTTGAACAAAAATGTTTCTTATCCTTTTTTACCTACATGGTTTATCATCGCAAAATTAGAAAGGTTGAATTAGAAACATTGTGTATACCATGATCTCATATATTATTCTATTCTGAAAAAAAAAGGATTGATGCTTAATATCTTTTATCAAACTTAATATAGTCACTGTAGTATAGATATGTACAATTTTACTAAGTGTTCCCATAATGCTTGTTTTTTTATTCAATATTTGATGTAATAATTGGTGACTCAAAAGACTTTCCCTTTTTTTTTCTTTGGTTTGCCAGAGATTTAAATTGAGAACGAACCATATTGTTTCTTCTTCTTTTTTCAGAGAATTCAAGTGTCCCAAATGTAACAGCAAGTATTCATCACCCGATGCTCTTGAACACCACATGAACACCTCGTCACATAAATTCAACTGCCCAGAATGTAACAAGGTCTTTACCTGTGAACGATACCTGCGACGCCACCTTGTCTCCCATTCCACCCAAGCCCTGCACGAGTGCCACCTCTGCAATAAAAAGTTCAAGAGTGAGCACTATCTGAAATCTCACATTCTCATTCACACCGGTCAGAAACCATTCAGCTGTCAGGTCTGTCAGACCGAGTTCAATCGCAAGGACAAACTAAAGAGACACATGCTGATCCATGAACCCACCAAGAAATTCAAGTGTCCATTCCACACGGTAGCTGGCTGCACAATGGCGTTCAATCGGGCAGACAAACTGAAAGCTCACATCATCACGCACAGTGGGATCAAACCCTTCAAGTGCTTCCACTGCTCAAAGACATTCAGCCGGAGGCCTAACCTGGCTGAACACATGAAGCTCCACACCAACGACTTTCCTTACCGTTGTGAGAAGTGCAACAAGGGATACGCCAGAGAGAAGTACCTGAAGAACCATAACTGTAATGCCAAAACAGGTCCCAAACGAACATCGATCATCGATGGTACAAACATAAGCCTGGATTATGCTGCCAAGCTGATTGATGCTGGAGCTATCCTAGATGCGGATGAGATTCAGTTGCAGAGTAGTATCGCTGAAGCCTTGGCCCTGAAGACCAAGAAGAAGAGAGGCAGAAAAAGGAAAAGCGATATTCAACTAATGAAAGCAAAAGAAGATACAAAGGAGGAGGAAGAGGAAGTTAGGATCGTCCAGACAAAGACAAGACAGGTGAGGATGAAAACTGGTTCTATCCTCAGCAAACAAAAACGAACCAGGAAACTAAAGACTAAGCCAAAGCAGACCAAGCTCCAAACGCCACTGATGTCAGAGAAATCCACCATTGCTGCAATTGAGGAAGACCTTGCCATCATTCAAAATGTACTAGCCCAACACAGTAATGATGTCAGTGTTAGTGTGGGTGTCGGAATGGAAGGCCTTGGCACGGACCAAACAGACAGTGGACATAGCCTTGCCTCCTCTCTTTCTCGTCAATCTGGAGTGAATATCAGTCTTCCATCGGAGTCTTTGATCCAGGATCCTATAAACATGGAACCTGGAGACCTGAGTGGGCCGATGCTTCCAGTGGTAGTGACACACGGTCATGGACTCGAAGGAATGGAGGACGTGGTGGTGGTAGTATCTAGACCTTGACTGTTCAAATAGGCTCTTTATTTGGAGGAAAGAAAAGTCTCTAAAGAAAGTTTTAATTATGTATCCTTTGATACACATCGCATCAGTGATTCTTAAGTGATGATAGTTTGGTAAAAATCATCAAACAATAATAAAATAGTGGCATTAATTACTCATTAGTTTGCAAAATAAAACATGCTCACACTGACATGACAGATTCCATCCACCTAATATTTAATGTCCCTTATTTTGTTATACTTGGAGAAACACCCAAGATATATTAAACCAGCTACCTCTTCATAAGAAGTCAGGTGGCCAAAATAACCCTCGTACCAGCTACATATAGGTGGTTTGAATGAAAATGAATAAAACGGCTGTTTTCAACTCGCCGTAGAGTCGCTGTAGATGAAATGTGACTGAGGTATAAAGGATCATTTTAATATACTAACTTTAGTATAATAGTATGTCAAATTCATGAAGATTCCTGTCGTTATTCCCGTACGATTACTTTCATTGATACTGGAATCCTCAAAGCTAAACTGTAATTCAGATCATGTGGATTGAGGTGCATCTTCTGTACCTTAAAGGTCAAGTCCACCCCAGGAAAATGTTGATTCGAATCAGTAGAGAACAATCAGATAAGCATAATCTCAAAATTTAATCAAAATCAGAAGTTAAAGGAAAAAATTATGACATTTTAAAGTTTTGCTTATTTTTCACTTATCAGTTGTATGCACAACTCAGTGACATGCAAAATAGAGAGTCGTGATGTCCCTCACTCACTATTTAAAAAAACAATTTATTGTCTGAATTATACAATATTTAAAGATTTAACAATAAGAACCAACTTGAATGAACCATAAAATGTTTAACAAATGGTAATACCAAATGTTCAGGGAAGATTCATGCTTGTTTCACATGACAATGAGAAAATTAGAATATTTCATATTCCATATAATAAAATACAAAATAAATAGTGAGTGGGTGACATCATCAGTCCCCTCATCTGCATACCGACCAGGATGTGCATATATTAAACTGTTTTGTGAAATTCAGCAAAAATGTCATAACTTTCTTATTTTACACCTGATTTTGGTGCAATTTTCAGTGCTATGCTTGTTGTATTTTTTTTAAATTCAAATAAACTTTTTGTTGGGGTAGACTGTCCTTTACATTTTTAGTAACTTTTTCTCTCTTATATTAGAAATCAACAGTATCTTATGTAGTCTAGATTCTATCCGTTGGTGTTTGTTATTTCTCTCTTTCCTTTTTCTCCAGTGCGCTATCCCCATTGATCGCGATGTCCCCTCTTTCACGCCTCTCACCAACGGCCGTAAAATTGGCAGAGTTATCTAGAATTTGTGTGGGGCGTGAAAGAGAGGATATTGGGATCAATGGGGATAGCGCGCTGGAGGAGAAAGAAAGAGGAGAGAAATAACAAACACACCAACGGATAGAATCTAGACTACCTATATCTTTAATATGCTGTGAAATACCAGCACTTCCCTTTTGCAGTAGATTAATACCAACTTATAAAAAAGACAGTTTATCACTGATGAGCTCTCATTATCATAATTTGATTATGTTGAATTTGACAATATCAATTTGAATATTTGAAAATATGGTTGCTCAATTTGTGTGAATTATGTTTGAATATTATCAAAGTTTATCTTAAAAGTATTCATGTTTCTCTGTCATATATTATGAGCTTTTTAACAAATTATATCAAATCTTGCTATAATTATCAAGTTTTTTTTTTTTCTTGTGATCATAGACAGGTATTCTTTATTTCAACCATGGAGGTAAAAAGGAACCTACCTTCCACCCCTAGTAAAGTTACCATTATATTATTAGGACCCTGGAAATTGTTGACATCAATGGTAACGATTAAACTTCGATTCTGATTGCGTTTTGAAGAAAGATGCAAGGGTAGTTCCAAAATGCATGTTTGTTCAAAATATCTTCTAGATACGGTCGAGTATTCATATATTTACCATTTTCTTGAAAATTCAGTGAGCTTCTCTCTGTTTAAAATTGATATTGTATAAATTCCCTGCAGAAATGATTATGACATTGATGGATTTCCATACAGTTGAGTTTGATCGGATCAATCGTAACTCTTTATGAGACGGGGGCCCTGTATCACAAAGCATATCAGGGAATAATTTTCCTAGTATCGCATTGCAATTTACTCCACATTTTTGAAAGACTGCTATGCATAAAGTCTTTTGTATAGCATATTTATACATAGGACTGTACATTACTTAGTTGAGAGCTTTTCTCTTATGACCAAAAATGCTATTCAATTTTGTAATGCAAAAATATTCCCTGCATAGCATTTGATGGCAGAGCTGATTGCACTGATTATTATATGCAATTGAGCTCACCAATGAATATTATGATCAATCTTGAAGTTTTATGTTTCAAGTAGTACATGGTAAACTTTACTTAATTCATTCTTTCCCAGTACTTGTGAAGATAAGAATGTATGGTGCCTCTTAAGACCCCATGGTACATTGAAGGCCGTTTTGTGATAGGAATAATATGGCATCTAGGTTTCTTTGGCACATGTACAGTGTCACCATGTAAGGTATTCATTTCAGTCCTGGGGGGCCACTTCCATTGACGAGTGGATACCATGCGCGACCATGGGGTCTTGAAAAGAACCCTAAACACATATTTTCCATCTTCTGACAATGCACCCCTTAACAAGTATTGGCGTGTAAAACCCTACCCTTAACAAGTATTGGAAACAAAACGATACTCTTGGCAAGTATTCCCTGAATTGGACCCCTAAACAAGTACAGCGATATTTCAATCGGTCGTCGGTTTACCTTTACGTACATCATTGGGTTTAGTACAGCCCCACCTCCCCACATCTTGCGCAAATCGTACTCTAAACACGTAGTGTTGACTCTTGGGGCAAAAAGTACATCCTTTATAAAACATTTTTGTACCCTCGCAAATTTGACCCTAAACTCGTAGCTTTCCTAGCAAAAATAGATACCCTTTTTAAATTATTTTAGTGTTTTTGATACCCTTATCACGCTACGTACGTAACGTGCCCTATCTTGAAAAAGACATCCTTTTTACGTGTTTTTTTGGTCGCGCATGGTATCCACTCGTCAATGTAAGTGCCCCCCCCCCCCCCCCCCCCGGATTTCAGTACTTTGGGGTTTGGGACATTTCAAACAAACTTCAACGGCATTGAAATTATTTGTGAGCCAAAAGGGTTGTTAAAATATGATCATTGTAATTTCATTCTATTCTGTCTCTCAGTGGATATTGCAAAGGGGAATATCTGAAAAAAAAATTTAATGCTATTGTCGAAGAAGAGAAAATAACACTGTTGAATTAGAAAAAGTTAGAAGTAAACAGTTACTTTCTACATTTCTGATGTACCAGCATCAACTGGGATGACTTTGGAAAAAGATAATACTTTTTTCCCAATAATTTTATTTTTTGATATGAGGCAGTACTTCAGTAATTTAATAGCAGGATCTTTGAATATTTTTTGGAAAAAGAGTAAAGAAAAGAGGGATACATATATATATTTATCTTTTTTGTGTGTTCTAAGTCACCCTGGTATCTCACTTAAGTCACTTCTGTCAATGGTGTAGGAATTCCATTAAAATGGTCTCCGTCATTTAACCCAAGAGAAATAGGTACATGCAATTAATACTGATCAATGAAAATCTCAGTTCATTGTACTTTTTACTCCCTACTGCCGAGATAAGTTTATCTAATGAAGTACTTATTAGATTATTTGTATTGTATTATTATAGGTGTTCCATGATTTATGTAATATAGGTACTATTGAATGTATTTTTCTTGCCATTGTTGGTTTGACTGAAGATATTTCAATGGTATACACCTAATTATACTTAAATAGCACATTTGTGATTGTCTGGTTTTTGCTTAAATTGTCGATGTGAAGTCCATCCAAATAAAAAGTTGATTTGAATAAAAAAAAATCAAGTACAACACCAAAAAAAAAATCATCAAATGGGATGTAAATGAAGAAAGTTGTGACATTTCAAAGTTTCGCTTATTTGCACTACACTGTGAAATGCATATCACAGATAATATGCAAATGAGAGAGCTGGTGTCATACAATAATTTTTTCATTTTGTATGTTTTTTGAAATATGGAATATTTCATTTTTTTCCTCCAATGAATTAGAACCTGGTTTGATTTCTCATGGAAAATGTTAAGTCTTAATTTTTACTATGCTGTAATTCATTGAGATTTCATGGGAATCTATCATCAATTCCATCAAACTTGAAGTGTTTGATATTTATAAGGGCTTTTCATAATGTGAAGTAAAGAAAGAGTTGTAGTGCAGTAGCTGTCTCAGGTATGTTATGATGGGGGAAAGTTGAAAAGAGAGAGAGAAAGTGACATAATATGGAGGCAATATAGAATAGAGAAGTGGGGTATGTCAAGGAGAGACAGAGTAGAGACTAGAAAGATGATAAGACACAAAATAGAGACAAACAGGCAAGAAGAGAGAGACAAGATTAGACAGAAAATTTTCAAGAAAGAAACAAAGATGTTCAGGCCCTCCCCGGGGGAGCGTTTCATGAAAGTTGTCAGCACTGACAAGTTGGCTTTCTCCAACAGTTGCCATAGTAACAGTCAGAGGCAAGTGCCTCACAGCCAATCAAAACCAAGGATTTCACTGAAATTGTCAGCACCGACAATTTAGTAAGTGCTGACAACTTTCATGAAACACCCCCCCCCCCCCCGGAGATTAGAAAAGAGATGGCCAAAAGAGCCGCACAGAATTAGAAAGAGAAGAAAAATGAACAGCGATAAGGATAGAAAGAATAAGATAAGGAGTGGAAAAAAAAAAAAAGGCTGGAGAAAATTTTCATAAGACTAAGGCTGAAACAGAGAAAGAAATAAAAGTAAAAGATGTGAATGAATGGAGTGGATTGGTAGATTTGAAAAAACAAGAAATACGTGTAGATGCTTCCATGAATATGACAATCTTCATTGCCAATGACACAAGATCACTTTCAAGGTCACATCCTTCACAGTCGATCAATTTTACCTACACAACAAATTTATGGGATTTATACTTTACGCTTTCATTAATACTGCCTCAATAAACGTTGCATTATATCCCTCCTCCGCACAATCTCTCTATACCTTCACTCATTCGTTTTATACATGAAGGGCTCTGTAACACAAATGTTTGCAATCAATCGCTGAACGACAAGATCATTGATGCATGGGCATTTTATTCAGGACACTGACCAGGAACCAATTTTTTTTTTGAATACTCGTTCATATTTGCGATCCATTGCATCCCTATCCATCTCTCTTTCTCTTACATTCTGCCTCCTCTCCCCCCTTCTTACCATCTTTCCTACCACCTGCTACTCTATTCTCGCTCCTCTCCAACTCTGCATCTTGTATTACTCACTCCCTCTTTTTTTATAACCCTTTTCCCCTCCCTACCCCTTCTCTTATCTCTCGCACCCTCCTACCTTTACTTCCTGGTATTCTCCCCTCTCCTTTTATTAGACCAGGGGAGTGTTTCACAAAGATTTAAGTATGACTTTATAGAGTCGCACTTGAATGCTGTCGCGTACACGATAAGAAACATGCAATCTATTTATCAATGTGCAGTAGTGTGCATGCTCTTAGCATGATCTGACCGATGTCCTACATTTTATACCGCATGCAACTAAGTCACACTTAACTCTTGTGAAACACCCCCCCCCCCCCCCCCCCCGGTGTATGTCCCAACTCCTACCCCATAATAATAATTTTGGCATTCACATTTGCTGGATACCAACATATGCTTCCTAACATCAGTTCTACTTATCCTTTCTCTCTGCCTCTATTCCACTCCCCTCTCTCTCCATCTTTTTGTGTCTTGCTCATCCATCTTGCTGCCTTTTTTCCGTATCTCTCTATACATCATTCCTACTCCCCTCTTCTCTACCTCTTGCTTTAATACTTGTCTTGAATACTCTAAGCCCCCCTTATATAGTCCTCTTTCTCTCTCACCATCCTCACCTATCATCCCTCCTTATTTCTTAATCCTCTTACCATCCATCCTCTCTCACTTCGTTATGCCCTGTATCTATGTTTTGAACCCCACCCGTAAATTATTTTGGCATTCATGACCAATCCCTACTTGAGGTATCTGAACAACGCTTTAAGCTCAAAATACATTCCCTGAAAAGAACCAGTCACAGCTAGTATTCCATGATCATAAAACATTTATTACTGATCACTATTACACCAACAAATCTCAACATATATAATCTATAAAATACAACCCGCATAATCCCATAATAATTTATTTCAACGTCTACTGCTCATGATTCGGGAAGACATAAACACTCTTCTACTTTGTTTCCATAACAACCATATCAAAAAAGAATTGAAGGAAGACTTCATATGGAAGATTGTTGTTTTACGACACATCAAGAAAGTGAACATGATAGATATAAATGGCTATTAATTTCAAGTCAATACACAGATCAAGGCACAAGTGAATAAAGAAAATGTTTCTTGATTAAACTAAAATACAATTATGTGAAGAAAAAAGAGTTTTGGTGTCGTATTTTGGATGGACTGAGTTCGAGGCCATTTTCCACCTTTATTTCATGATACTGGGTAATAACAAATTTGAAAATTCCTTACTATATTTGTCAGTTTCCATGCAAATTGAGATTTTCCATACAACTTGGTTGAGTATGGTTCGGTATTACTTTTGATTATATTTAATATTCTTCCTAATTATCAATATTTGTTGCTTTTTTTTTCCTTCAAACTGACAATTATGATCTAATTTTGATTTTTTTTTTCCAAGACAGTACCCTGATTAAACCACACAAGAATTCCCAAATATCACTAAAACAAGTTATCAAAGTGGGTGGAAAGCCGTAAATATAAAACATTTCTTTTTAATGTAAGTTCTGATGACCCTAATTATACTGATGTTGAATTCATGTGTTTTCTATTCACAAACATCTCTATTGCTAATATTTTCTTCTCCACAATTTAAAAACAATGTAGAAACATAAATTACCTCCATTATAGGGACATGAAATCAACGTATGAATAACCTTTAGTTTTCAAATCTTAAAATCATATCAAAATTGTTATAGATGTGATATCTTCTTACATATATGTTCCAACCAAGTAACACGTGAAGAGAAATGAAAGAATTTACATATTAAAATTTTGCAGCAAATAGATAAAAAGAGGGACAAAAACAGACCGTCTGAATATTTCCTATTCCATGAAAATTTTAGAAACAACAAAAATGTACATATATAGTTTCAAAAAAGCGAAATACTTTAAATTGCCATCAATTACTCATAAATCATGTGATCTGTTTTTATATAAATTCAATAAACAAACATGAAAACCAGACTTTAGTAGTCTGATCATTTTCTACTTTTCATAAAGATTTTTGTCAATCAATGACACATTTCAAAGATAATTTTGTTGTATTTCATATGTGATTTCTACTTATCAGTATCAACACAATCAATGTGCAGTGTCTCACAAACTTAAAACTCTTCAAACATATACATAAACTTTACTGATTTCAACATCTATAAAGAAACTCAATAAATTTGATAACTTCTTCTAAACAAACAGAACACTCAGAGTCATATTACCCATAACACAGAAAGAGAATTATGTACAGTAAACCAAGTTTTTGCCATTATCATTTTCATATTTTACACTTGCCCATTTAAATGAAAACCTTTATATATTGAATTATCATATAACACTATTACATACCTATTTTAGGAGTATGGTGTCTTCTAATAGTGATTGCTTGTGCCCAGTCTAAAACATAATTATTTACATCCTTTCTGTTTAAGAAAATCTGTGAATTCATTTCAACCTATCAGTTCTGTCACATTCATTACAAATATAACCATATCACTCCCTATATTGAAGGAGTGTTTAAAATGAGTCTAAAATAAATGCACCATAATGAAATGTATGAGAGTGTTAATTATGTTTTCATATATTCTAGGAAATATATCTGTGTAAATATTGCAGCCATTCAAAGGTAAAAGAAATCAAGCCTAATATAATACCTTGATTTTGCATTTGATAAATGTGTATTATGAATAAAGGTAATAATACAGTACATAAAGATGTTATATAGCATGATCATATTAAACAAATTAAAGCATAACGAATAACAAAGCAGTTAAGAACCTCCAGAAGTCATGATATGAATGTAAGAGTCTGTTTTGAAAAAAATAAAATCATAAAATGAATGCATGAAGTGATTGATGTATTTCAGAGTTATCTCTCATGATTTTCAATGCATTTATATTGCATAAAGGATTTGAAAATGTGATTTGAGTGGAATAAGAATGTGTAAAATAAACCGAATAATATCAACACATTCACTCAAATGCTTATGGAATAGAGCTTACAATGTAATAGTCAAATTAACATACATTCTGAACATTTCACTAGCACTGGTAAAATTCAATCAATCGGTTACATGAAAGATGACTCCAAGTTGTCAATACATTTCATATACAAGTACAATAAAGAGCATACAAATTATTGGTCATTTGAACTGTAATAAAATGAAATTAAGAATAAACGTTTCTTCTTTAAATATTTAAGGAATTCAAATATACACAAGAAACAGAACGACACCAATAGGTTTTTTAAAGAAAAGAGAACCATATTTTCCACACATGCATAAAAAAGTAGAATCCTGGGCTGTGTAACATAAAGCTAAGCATTTAATCTTAGGGCTGATTTTCAAAAGTGATCATACACAATAATCAATGCAATCAATCATAAAAATCAGCTCTAAAATCACTTCATAAGGTTTATGTAACAGGGCCGAGATCGGCATATCAGGTCCCATTTCAACAAAGTAGTTACGACATGGGAATGTGAAAAGAGCCATCAAACTTCACAGTTTATCATCTCTGTAATTATAGACTTCACACATCCAGGCACAAATTTTGACACTATCAATACAACCAAAACATAAATATACATATATTTCATCTAATCAAGCCATATTATTGAAGAGGTATATAAATCCCGGCAAGGCAGAATTAGTTTGGAAAAGGCACAAAGACATGCAAGATGGAAATACTGAAGTGGAAATGCAAGAAACAGGAAAAAACAGAGGAATGTGCAATAAGAGAGGAAGATTCAGAAATGTCAATAATTGTAGAAAATGGAAGAGATAATGAATTGAAAGATCGATATTAGAGGCACAAATGCAATATAAATTCTTCAGGAAAAACGGTAAGATTTTCTTGTTTTATAAGATTTTCAAGACAATCAAGATAGTTGAGTGATGGAATGTAAATCACACAAAGAAATATGTACAAATCACATCTGTATATTGTAAACGGGTATTATCTATCCATTCGATACTCCTAGAAGTCTTGCAGCCGAGTCAGCAGATTCAAGCATCTGATCTAGGACAGACGAGTCCTGGATTCCTAGGAGATTTGATATGATGTCATTCTTTTCCTCACCCTGTCCTCCGGAGAAGACATCCGAGGGGTTGGCAACATCCTGAGCCACCAGAGAGTCCTCATCTTCCAAGAAACTAGACACATACAGCCCCTGCTGCTGTGTTGGTTTCTTGGAGCTACTAGCCTTAGTAGAGCTTGCAGAGTTACGTTGGCTTTCTTGAGTGGATGTGGGCGACTCTGGGTTGAGAATAGGTATGTCTCCATCATAGTTCATTTCATCATCTGAGGCATAGCCATTCATTTGACCATTCTGCAGGTCAAGATCAGAATTCAACCAGTTCTCAACAGCCATTAGTTTATCAGTGTTTCCCTGCAGATCTTGTACTGCACCAGACCTCAACGCCTCATCAAGCTTTGGAGACTTGGTCATCTTCATAAGTTGAGCCAAGCTTGGACGTTTCTTACCTTTCTGACTAAGATGGAAAGGGACAGGAGTACCATTTCTGCTCTCCTTGTTTGACTCCCCTAAGGCACTGACACTATCACCAAGGTTGAGCGAAGTGTGGGACATATTATCTAGTTCTTGGTTGGCTTGAGGATTAGTTTCTGCAGTCATTTGGCCAATGTCCCCATTCATTACACTATTCTTGACACTTCCAGTGCCATCTACTTTCAATGACCAATTAGCCATGTCTTCTTTGTTTTTCTTGTGCAGCTTTATCATATGACGATGGCAGTTGAATTTGGTGGTGAAAGTTGCCTTGCAATCCGTGCAGTGGTAAGGGTGTTCAATTTCATGAACTTTCTCATGTTTCTCTAGTGTTGCAGCAGTCTTGAAACGCTTGCAGCATTGGGTGCATTCAAATCGAGCTCTGTTTTTCTTTCCCTTCGGACGAGACTTTGCATCAGAAGAGCTCAATCCAACAGCTGCAGCAATTTGGGGCACAATTTCATCTACATCATCACCGGAAGGCTGAACACTAACTACTCCTTCATCTTCAAGAACATCTTTCATTTCTTCTTCTAACCCTTCTTCTATCTCTTCCCCCATCACTTGTGAGGCACTTTCGGCAAATGAATCTCTAGCATCATCTTCTATCAGTGATCCACCATTTGTGGTTGCAACTTCATCTTCCCCTAAGGCATCGGTAGAATCACCATTCACAGCACCAACCTTGACAACACCCTTGCCAGTAAACATTTTCACTCGAAGTGGAACACCTTTAGATTTTTTCTGTGACTTGGAATTAGTAGTTGACAAGTCAGCAGGGATGTCTTCAGATTGCGTAGTGTCCCCCTCAATGCTCTTTCCACCGTTACCGTTGTCTACTCTCAAACACAAGGGAGCTTCTGAAGTAAGTTTAGCATCAAGTTGCTTATTTACTATCTCTACAGAAGTTGATGCTACCTTCTTGGCTTCTGGGTAAATGCCAGCAAAGTCAATTTGTGGATGATTCTGCTCATAGTGACCTTGCAGCTGTGTTCTTGTAGTACATTTGAATCCTTTGCATTCTGGACACATGAAGGGTTGATCTTGACCTCCAGGTACAGAACCTCCTAGACTACCAGGCCTTGCACCACCATGACGCCTTACTATGTGTCTCTCACAATTGGATTTGGTTGAGAAGTTGGCACCACACTGAGGGCATTGGTAGGGCTTAAGACCAGTATGGGTGAGGATGTGTCTTCGCAGAGAACTGATCCAAGGGAAGCGCCGGCCACAGTACGGACAGCACTGTTTGCTCTCAAACTTTGTTCCCCTTCTTTCCTTTCTCTCATCTTTTGCATTCTTATCACTGCTATCTATTACTTTGTCATCTTCCACAATATGAAGTGCTCCACCCGATTCATCATCTACCAATGAGTTTTGCTCCTCTACTTTTATTGACATACTTAAATCCATGGTTTCACTAGCAGAGTCTTGATTGAAGACATCAACATTTTGAATGCAGTCAAGTCCCATTTCAGGGGGTTGACCGGTGATGTTAGTCAAGATTTCCTGGCTCTCCTCATCCTTGTAGTCATCATCTGTTTCATGGAAAATCTCAGTAATTGTTAGGGGTGATCTAGATTCTGGTGGTGATAGAAATAGTTTGAAATGATTTGAATCAGTAGCTGCCAGCATCTTACTAACACTGGCAAGTTCTCCACTGGAGTCTGAACCAACACTGTTATGTGGAGATGGACCAAGCTTGATCTGTTGAGATGCGCCAACTGGAGTGTTGGGTGAGATGAGAGGGACCGCAGTCTTTGATGCTCTTGATGTGAAACGCAGACCTGATGAAGACTTGGCCATTAGTTTGAACTGCATAGGTGTGGCACTCTTTGGGATGAAGGATTGCTGGGATTCAGAATGATCTGAATTGCTGTGACGACGTACTATATGAGCTTCAAGGTTTGCTTTCATTGTGAAGGCAGCTTGGCAAAGGTGACATCGATAAGGTCTCTCAGCTGTATGACTCCTAATATGTGTCTTAAGATGGCTTCCACGGTTGAATTGCAAAGGACAATGTGGGCACATCAGTGCATCAGTAACTGCATTGTAAAACTTATGGTAGACTTCTTTGAAGCGATAGATTCCAAGTGAATTTGCAGGCTTTACAGAGAAGTTCAGAGGTAGAGCAGATTTAGGCATGGACAGATCGATTGGGGTGTCTTCAGTAAATATTGAATTTCTGCGTTGACCAATCTGTGCAGTAGTGTTAGAGTTCTCCGGGGATTTCTTTAAGCTAAAATCTAATGGCTCTAGCTGCTCTCCTTGATTATCAAAGTTAGGGGTAATGCTTCTCGACTCACTCTTTACATATTTAGGAACCTTGATGATAGGGGCATTCTTCTCATCTTCATGCTGGAACACAGTGATATAGGTCTCCACTTCATCTGCTTTCACTTCTTCATGGCGCCTCATGATGTGCCGAGCACAATTACTGAGGCTACTAAAGCCTACTTGACACTTGGTGCATGTGAAAGGCTTCTGTGGCGTCTTCTCATGAACACGCAGATGGTTTTGTAAGTCTCTGAAGAATTTGAAATCCCTGTTACATATCTTGCAAACTGTGCATGGTGAGCTGTACTTGCTTTCATTGTCATGCTTGGGGCTTGGATTGTGAATAATGACTTCTTCTGCTTCTTCTTTGGTATTCTTGTTATGCCGCTTCCTAACATGGCGCTCACAGTTGGCTTTGGTGGTGAATGCAAAGTCACAGACCTTGCAGGCGTATGGGCGTTCTCCACTATGTGTGCGCATATGTCTAACAAGGGTACTCTTGTCTGCACTCGCATAATCACACAGCATACATTTGTAAGGCATGAGACCCATGTGGCTGCGTGTATGAACCTTCAAGGTGCTGGAGAAGGGGAAGACTTTCTTGCAGTATTTGCAGGTATGGATTCCTTTCTTCTTGTTAACAGATGAAAGATCACAAGGTTCCTCCTCTATTTCCTCTAGTGATGCACTAAATTCTCCTTCCGCTTCAGCTGCTACTATACTGTTAGCTAAATTCTCAGGAACTTCTGCTGTTGCATTATTCTGACTGGCAAACTCACGAGGTGTGTGCATTTCCATGGCAACATCACCAGACTTGGGCTCAACTGCATTGTCCACTCTACACTCTGATCCTTCAGCGACATCTCGTTCTGATTTGATGTGTGGGAGACTTCCTGCTGTAACACCCTTGACTGGGGAGTGCTTCATGAGCATTGGCTTAGCCTGAGCAACGTGGAGCTGTGCACCTAGAGGATTTGAGAAGTGCTTCATTGCTAAAAGAGGTGAAGCTTGAAGATGTTGTTGAAGCAAAGAGCTTTTGGCTTTCTCTGGAGATGTGAGTGACGGTCGGCTCAGCATGCTATTCAGGATAGGTGCTGGGCGGATGGATTCAACCATATCAATGTCTTTGGATCTTAGTGGTGACTTATTGGGTGATGGTTTAGGCACTTTCTTAGGTGACTGCGGAGGGGTTCTTGGTTTGAGATTCAGCGCAGCAAGGAATTCATCACGTGATACCTCATCATTTGAAAGTTCAATATTCTCGCTGTCAGCATCCATCTCTCCAACACTACCTGTGGAATGCTTTTTTTCATAATGAAGGTTTAAGGCACTTTGACAGGGAAAAGATTTATTACAGTCCTTACACTCATATAAACTTTCTAGATCAGTTGTTCTGGGAGAATTCTTTTCACACCACACCTGAGCAATGAGGGCAAACTTTGGAGAGGAAAATTCAGCAAAGCCCAACTCGGTCATACTTGAAAATTCTTTCTCACTAGCTGTGACAGGGGATGGGGCTTTGCTTCTTCGATGAGCCATGTGGACATGCATACGGAGACCCTTCTGGTTGCGGAATGTTTGATTACAAATCATGCATTCCAGTACTTTGTTAGGATGTTGCTCAATATGAGTCTGGAGACCATATCTACATAGAAATGTTTTACCACATATAGGGCATGAGAGTTCTTCCTCTACTTTCTTCTCCTCTTCAACGCTTTCACTCACACGTGTCTGTGTTTCCCCTGAGGACAAGTCCATAGGCATATTAGAGATTTCTTCATCAGAACTTTTCATACTAAGGTTCAAAGGCTTTTTCCCTTCTACAAGTACCTTCTTTTCTGGGGATTTCTTTTCACTATGATGCACCTTCTTCTTGGCAGGTTGTCCTTCCCGCTGTGCACTCCCACCTTCGATGTCAAGGTTTTCGATGACCCTTCGAGAGGGAACACGCTTGCGGGGCTTGGCGTAGTCGTGCTTCACCACATAGTCTGGAGGAGGCAGCTCACCTCCTTTCTCATGGGTTCGGAGATGACGATGCATGTTGCCATTGGTGGTGAAGGACATGGAACACAATGGACAGGTGAAGGGCCTTTCTCCAGAATGGATCAACATGTGACGGTCCAAGGAACTGGTCGAGCTCAGCTTCTTTCCACAGATGGTGCAAGAGTGAGAGCTGGCAGCGTTGTGGGTGCGGACATGGAGTGTAAGCTCATGAGCAGTTGGGAAGTCAATGTTGCAGACCTGGCACATTAAGGACTCAGGACATTCAAAAGGACGTCTTCTCTTCATAGAGTTCTGTAAAGAAAAAAAGGGAGCATTTTGTTAATTTTCTTAATTTTTTTACAATATGAATTTTAAGAATTACAAAAAGAACAATTGACATTATCAATATCATCATATTCAACTGTTTAGATAAAATAAGATGTATAAAAGAGGCATCCATACAGATTAATTCACCCTAGCAAAACTCTGTAACAATGGCAGAATCTTGTCAAGTGTCTTTCACAGCAGCAACCCCCACATCCACCATTGTGTTAAGTATGCTGAAATTAGAGAAATAACAGGAATCCTACTGGAAGATGGGGCAACAAGCATTTTTGTTAAGGTGCTAAAGTTTCATTCAACATTGCTTAAAAGAAACAAGAAAATTACAAGAATCCATCTTTCTATTTCAAATGAAGTATCAAGACAAATCAAATAAGGCAATGATAACCATGTCTGACATCACAGCAATAAAGTATGAATTTTAAAAAAAGCAGGGGAAAATTGCTTATCTCAATACATGACAGCCATTAATTTGGTAATGTGCCAATATTCATCATTTTGTGTGCATCCATCATTCCCGTAATATATAGAACATGTAAATGTATCATGGACCAAAATAAATGACTAAAGCCAGAGATCATGTTTTAGGATTTTACAGCATCGATAAATGATCGTTACAATGGAGAAAGAGCTTGATATTCAAAACTGAATATCAGATGACACCACATACATGTAGTATGCGGTGTACAACTGTAAATGTATAACAGTTCTCAATGCAAGTGATGTATAATGATTTTCCATAAACTGTATATCCATTACAACCAAGTTGTCACTTCTCTGGTTCAAATTTAGAAGACTCCTCTCATAATTTGTGTTGATTGTATATCTCGTTTAGCACTTTCAAACATGAATTACCTCATCAGTTCTTAAAACACAGCCCAATATGCCAGCAAACACTTCAAGTTCATTTTTAACTGATTCAGCCTGCATCATTCCTCATCAACTTTGCCACATTCACGCCGAGAGGGGGGAAAATAGGGGTACTGAAAAACCTCAAGGACTTTGCAAGATTAGAACTAAATCTATGCTCCCCAATGCCTCAACTCATAAACCCCCACTGTTGCCATGACATCCACAAGACTATGTGCACTATTTTGTGTTTCCCATTGACGAGTGTAGAGGGAGTAAGACGAGGAGGACTAGTAAAGCAACCTCAGCTGAAGATGAATATTACATTACGTATACACACCCTGGATTTGTAACACTGGCAGGATGTGGGTCAATTTCGTTCTACTCGATAGTTTGGGGGAAAGGAGGAAAAGTTCAACTTTAGACTGGAGATAACGAAAAATGGCTGAAATCAGAGAACATGAAGGCCTATTGCTGACACTGTTCAGGGTATCACTTTATCCTCTCGCTAGTTTCAAGTTCATCTTAACTATATGCACAAATAGCTATATTGATGCAACGGCACTGATAACTAATTTATATTGCCCCCCTTGGCCTTATCCAAATGCTGACAATACTCACTACTTAACCAACAAGCAAGCAGAGGAATGATAAAAATACATTGTTGGTGTTCATATAATTTTCTGATATTATGTCCTTCTTTGCAATCTTAAATTTAAAAATGTTATGTCAATTATTTTCCACACAAATTAAATTAAACAGAACTTTTGTATGTTGTGATTGTGTAAATAGCAATACACTGTAAAACACCACGAAACAAATGTTATGAAGTAAAATATGTTACTGTTTTTGTTATTTAGTCAAGCAGTGTTATACCCTGTAGTAAAATTCCTTCACTTTTCTTCAGCAAATTGAACCACAAAATGGATATAAAGATTTAATAAAATCAAAGAAATACAATAGTCAATCAGGATGATTGTAGGAATAAAGATTTAGAATACAAAGAGCTCTAAATCACAGTTCATTCAAGACAAAAGTCCTAGTAAAAGACCAAATGGCAATATTGATGGTCTTAATGAAATTAGTCTTGTGAATGCGGATTCTTGTTCCTTCCATCAATATTTCATATTTCTCCATCTCCTTACACAGTGCAATAAGCCAAGAAAATCAAAGGATTCCCTAAAATTAGCTCAAAATTGGCCTTGGTTGAGGGGCGAAACTTGGCAGTGTTCTTGAATTGTTTTTATGCAGATCTGAGATACACTGTACTGTATGCTAAATAGGGTTTTCTCCGAAGTTTCCTTCAATGAAGCAATAATTTATGATGAAAGTGATTTTACAGTTTACACTGGCATAGAAACGTAAAGGTAATGATGTCACACCAATTATTTTGTCTATAAATAGAATGATGTAATACTGTAGAGTACTTACAGTGTAGTAGTACGGAGTATTTCTTTTGGGCTGTTTACTATGTTTCCAAAACACATCCATTGTTCTGAGTGCAATACATTTTCTCTTAAAATTGTGTCTTAAATCAAAATTTGAAAGATGTCAGCTATGATCTCAAATTAGATCAACTAGTGACAAAATCTCACATTCTATTTTTTTTTCAAGTTTTAAGAACAAATATGCTAAACTATGAGCAGTTAGCTTTACAATAGAAAAGAATCAGGATAAAAAGTATATTGGAATTAATATGATACTTTGTTACTACCATCTGTGCAATATAAAAGCAATACACAGATTTAAAAGAGGTGATAAAAATAATAATTCTGACCCGGTTGTCTAACTTTCTTTGTATGTCAGTACTACATGAATTGACAATGAAAATGACTCAATTTCTCTCAAGATATTTTTACAAGACGAAACAAAAAAAGATGAGCTGAGGGGAAGCAAGAAATTGGAATCACAGAGGACAAAGATGGCACAAAGACAAGGAGATTTAGAAGGATGCTAGACAGTGTAATTGAGAGTCACCAGAGAGGCAAGATGGCTGCCATCTATCGACTGCGCCCCTTTCCTTCAAATGACTGCATCCTGCTCTGAGTTCCACGAGAGACAGAGACGACATCATGTGACTGGGTTCGATCCTGGAGGTTGTTATGCCAGTATAAACCAAGCGAGGGCAGCGCACAGAGTCGCTAACAGGGAGGATGTAGAGATTGGCACGGGTAAATTGGTACATCCTGTTACTCCATCCCAAGCCTGGCTCTATAAAAGCCTTCATGATGAACCAACCCATGCTGTCTTCTTGCATGGCTGGAGTCTGTCTAATGTAGCCAAGGGGCCCCCACTCAACCACACATCATTGTTTTTCAATACAAATTTCATAACATATTGTGTCCATTTATTGTATCAAACAACTTTATGCTGTTTAAATATTCATTTTATGTCAAACAATCTTTATCTTTTCGTTTCATTTTCTCATTTATTTTTCATTTTGGACTTCATCACATTGCTGTTATGCATAGTTTTAAGGCTTCAGGCTAAAGTTAATTATTAAAGTCCCAGACGAGCAAGACAAGTCAACTAGTCAAGGTGTAGGCCTACATTAATATTAAGGTTAGATCCAATAAATCTCATATAGTTTCAAAACATACTATTCCATAAAGATCTGTAGCTTCAGTTTGTCAAATTCCATAATTGTCTTAAATAGCCTAATCAGTTAATTTACAGGTTGCAGCTCGTAACTCTGAAATATATTCTCATCAATTTGCCAAAATACCATTAAAAAAAAGAGGATTTGGAGTAAAACGCATCCAAAGCAGCATACATTTGGCAAACACAGTCATAGTTGTTTGCGAGGATTTTTTTTCTTCAAAGCACGCATCTAAATTCCATCAATCTACAAATCAACTTCGACTTGACTCGACTCATCTCTTGCTCTTTTAGCCCAAGTCAATTTCCAAGCGCAAATTCATCACCACTGCCTGCTTGGGCTTTCAAACTTTTCCAAAGTTGTGTGTGATTGAGGCGATAACCGAGAGGGTCTCTGACGATGATTCATGCCTTGGATTAGGATGCTGAGAGTTTGTTATCACCCCATAGCAGCAAAGCAGCTTGCTTTACAACCCATGCTACGTGTACAAAAACTACGCTCGTCGTCTACATTACAGAGGACTCTCGTGTTCCTCCCCGATGCAAACGTGCTCGATTCAATATAAATTTACAGATGGGTTTCAGAGATAAGCAATGCTCCAACGTAATAGAGGAGGAGGAGGAAAAGTTGGTTTGGAAAGCTCTTGATGAGGAAGTAAATTGCCGAGTGAAAGTTTCTTTCCTTCCATCTGTCTGTAAAGGCAGGGTACTTTCTATGCTCCATGGCTTTGTTTTCAGTTCTTTGGAAACTGAAAATTATCTAGTTTACAATCTCATCATCAACTATATTACTTGTTTCCCTCTTGGAAATTGATCACAATAAGAGTAGAGTAAATCAATTGTAAAGTATCAAGACCCATTAAAGGTCAAGTCCACCCCAGGAAAATGCTGACTTGAATAAACAGAGAAAAATCAAACTAGCATAGTGGTGAAAATTTCATCAAAATCGGATGTAAAATAAGAAAGTTATGACATTTTAAGTTTCCCTTATTTTTCACAAAACAGTGATATGCACAACTAGGTGAGTCAGTCGATGATGTCTATCACTCACTATTTCTTTGTTTTTTATTGTTTGAATTATACAATATTTCATTTTTATAGATTTGACAATAAAGAACCAACTTGACTGATCCATATAGTATTAAACAATGCTAATTCCACATGTTCAGAAAGGAATTAATCGTTGTATCACTTGACAATGAGAAAATTAAAATATTTCATATAATAAAATACAAAAGAAATAGTGAGTGGATGACGTCATAGTCTCCTCATTTGCATACCAGCCAGGATGTGCATATAACTGTTTTGTGAAATTAAGCGAAACTTTAATATGTCATGACTTTCTTATTTTATATCCGATTTTGATGAAATTTTCAGTGTTATGCCTGTTAGATTTTTCTCTTTTTATTCAAATAAACTTTTTGTTGAGGTGGACTTGTCCTTTAAACATGGAGTACGCAAACAGAGAATGATACAAACAAAGCCCAATCGGTTGACTTAAAGATGAATTATTCTTTAATCACACAGGAAGTAGATGAAGAGTTGGTAATGTTAGCAAGTGATTGAAAAAAATGAAAATGATCATGTTTCATTTAAAGGACAAGTCCACCCCGACAAAAAGTTTATTTGAATAAAAAGATAAAATCGAACAAACATAACACTGAAAATTTCATCAAAATCGGATGTAAAATAAGAAAGTTATGACATTTTAAAGTTTCGCTTCACAAAACAGTTATATGCACATCCTGGTCAGTATGCAAATGAGGAGACTGATGACATCATCCACTCACTATTTCTTTTGTATTTTATTATATGAAACATTCTAATTTTCTCCTTATTGTCAAGTGAAACAACAATAATTCCTCCCTGAACATATGGAATTAGCATTGTTTAATACTTCATGGTTCAGTCAAGTTGGTCCATATAATCAAATTTGTTAAAAATGAAATATTGTATAATTCAAACAATAAAAAACAAAAGAAATAGTGAGGGACATCATCGACTGTCTCATTTGCATGTCACTGAGTTGTGCATATCACTGTTTTTGAAAAATAAGCGAAACTTTAAAATGTCATAACTTTCTTATTTTACATCCAATTTTGATGAAATTTTCAGCGTTATGCTAGTTTTTTTTTTCCTCGTTTTATTCAAATCAACATTTTCCTGTGGTGGACTTGACCTTTAAGCTACATGTACATAATGTGAAATGACCTACTGAAAATTATTTCCCTTTCTAATAAGATCAATTCTTCCATTTTACTTCGGTATGATAATTGTGCTTTCCTCTTCCATTTATTAATTTATTCATTTCAATTCAGATAAAGAGATTCAGATCATAATTCAGTCCTTATCAATGATCCAATAATCAATGTATTTCATTTTTACTTGAAATTCTTATTCAATGGATAAATAAAAATGAATTTGGAATTATAGATGCTGGATTTATACATCTTCTTCATCCCCTGCCCCTCCTTCACTTTTATTTTCATTAAAAAGTTTATGTAGAGAGGCCATTAACTGTTTTGTTTTGATACAAATAACACAAAACCAATACAGATCAACCATGTAAAACACATAAGGCCTACAGCCCATTTTTCAGATAAATTCTGAATTATATATATAGCCATCAGGCAATAGGAAGAGGGAGAACAGAGGGATCACCCCCCCCCCCCCCCCCGAAAAAATAAAAATAAAATGAATACTATTTCTAATGAATAAATAAATGATTATAAAAAAAAACATGATACAAGCCCAAACAACTTAGTTTTGAGAAAAACATAGGTCTCAAGAAATCACCATCCAGAAAAGGTTTAGGGCTTTAAAAAAACCTATTATAAATTATTAAATATATAGCAGTATCACAAATCCTTCTCGGAAAAGGTCAAATTTGAGGAAATTGTGAGTAGTAGCAGTACATGGATGGATGAAATGCATCACAATGGTAGCATCAGATTACATTAGTTTCTAATACAAATAGGAAAGAAGATGGTTTTACATGTTTTTCAGAGAAGAGAAACCTTGCTGTGGTAGGAAATCAGGAAATGATAAAGGGAAAGACCTGAACGATGAAGGAAGTAGGAGCGTTTCTGATCTAGAGCAGAAAAATCACTATGTGGACAAGTAATTATCACTTTAGATTTCTTTACAAGGTGGTCAACTCACATTGTAAGTCTTCACAACCAAACCTAGCATAGAAATGCTCTTTGAACATATATTGTGTAAGAGAGATATTGCTTTACTATCTTTATAATTCATGGCTATAGAAGTAACCTAACACTTGCTCTCCAAAAAGTGCTTGTGCTTAAATTTCACCAAGACATAAGTTCTTATTAATTTTTAGTCTATTAAATTTTAACTATTTTTAATCTTGAAGTTGATGCTAAATCATAATATATAAAAAAGCAGACCCTTGTATCCTGCAGACATCTGAATAGGGATGGTCTTGTTATCATCATCTCATCACCGTGCCAACAAGCTAGTCAGAGCAAACATCACCTCACAGCCGTAACCATCGACCCACTGTCTTTTGCTCAGGTCCAAAGTTCAAATGCCACATTGACAACCCAAGTAAAGAGATCAAATTGCTTTAATCTCTTATCATAAAGTTTTTTGAGTGTCAATCAGTCATAAACGCAGATATCACGCTTCTATCAACTTTATCTATATTTCACAATTCATATCATATAAAAATACAAGGAAAATTTGAGGGCTAATCAAGTATGGTTTTCAAAAGAATTCGAATATTCTAAAAAGAGCTTCTCTTTCTCCCCTCTCTGATGATCACGAATGCAGACACAATGGGTGATTTCAAGTTCAGTATTGACCTTTTGGTGTTGGTGTTAGGTCAATCTTTACACGAGTATAACACCAAACATAAAATGAAAATGGTCTGAAAAGTCACTCACTAGTTGTTGAGATGTCAATAATGTGATCTGGTTCAGTTTTACAAACTCAGAAAAGGTTTTGAAGCTAGAGGACGTAATCCAAATTGTGCTTCCAACACCAACGCCAACACCGGACTTGAAATCACCCTTTGCCTCAAATTACTTGGACTGTGGAACTTTTAAATAATCTGAAGTTGTTCATGAACTCGAACTAAAAGATTGACTCTTGAATTAATCAGGGTTGTGATGTTTAATTCAAAGTCAAAGGCACACTGATTATAGGGAATAAAATTCCATATTATGCATCAACATCAGTGATGAAACACGAAGGCCTGTATTCTGAAGTCAGGTTCAATTTAAACTCTGGTCTAAAGTTGTGGTTTAACTATGGATAGCCAATTAAGACACAAATCTCTAACAGTAGAGGTTCATAGTATCAGCTCATTGACTCACAATTCATTCTTAATTGTCTGGGAAGGATAAATAAGATAATTGTCTTCACTATTAAAGAATCAAGAAAGAGCACAGTAATCATAAGAAACATACCATATGAACAAACTTTGACATGCTTGGTTTCCCATAATTTCAGCAGAGTTTAATACTGAGTTCAGAATATGGGCCTGACTGTACAACATTCTCTTGCACATAATTGTTGCATGAAGAGCAGGGATCCTATCACTGTACATATCATGCATGTAGGGCATACATACATGCCAAGTATCGTGTAAGTGGGAAAATAAGCATCTGGTGTTAAATTATGAATAGAGAGGTCTAGGAGCAATTGTCTCGCTTTAATCAACCCTGCATCAGTCCTACGTCAGATATAGCATCTGTCCTCTCACAATACCCTACACTCCATCTCAAATATCACAAGATATTTCAGGATGCCTGCAACTTTTTTTTAATAACAAGCTCTTCATCAAAAGCAAGTCATCCCAATCGACTGCAACATCATCATCATCATTGGTAGATGTTGCCATGGATATGATGCGGGAGATGAGGTGAGGAGGATCTATATTGCTTGAAAGAATACTACGGGTGCCTCCAGAGCGTGTCAAGGAGAGAGACTTCATCAGGGCAACAGAGCGTTGCTAGCAACCGTCTCGCAGGATGCTGCTGACAACGCAAGATAAAAGAAAGTGAGAGAAAGAGAGAGCGGGAGAACGAGGGAGGGATGGGAGACGGAGTTGAGATATTGGAAGACAGACTGAATTATCATTAAGGGGAGGGAGGGAGGGAGAGAGAGGAGTCATCCTCATGGTAACCTAGCAAAAAGGATGAGAATCTTCACATATGGTGCCATCTATTCAATAATCCTTGTCACCATCACCTGCCTCCACATCTACTTCTACATACATGTAGATCTATCCAAAATTGTTTCCAGTTTAATATCTCCTGATGTAATATTACTCACTAGAAGACAATCTTTACCAATTTTACAATTCTTTGCAGTTTACAACTAATTTTCTTCTACAGACGTCTCGAAAGGATGATTATCAACTGCCTTCTACTTCTTTATTTCTCTTCATCCCTCATCCCTCTCACTCCCTCTTCCTCTTCCCTTTTTTTATTTTCTTCAGACTTTCCTTCTTTCTTTTTTTTTCTCTCTCTCTTCCTCTCTATCATTACACTTCTTCCTTTCAATCACACACTTCTACAGTTCTCCCTGTCTCTCTATTTGCTTTTCCTCCTCCTCCATCTCTTTCCCTCTTCTCTCTTTCTATCCATCTCTCTTTTATATTAACCCCCCCCCCCTAAATCTTGCCCTTTAACTTGAATTCCCTGTTCAGTAGGTTGAAACACAGCCTGTATTGGATAACCAGATGGTGAGACACTTCTCCACTCTCAATATATCAAGTCCTCATACCAGCCCATAGTAGGTCCATGATATAACCATCTGATCCTCAATATTCGAGCATGAGTTAAAAAGGCTGCTTTGGATTCTTGCACATTGTAGAGCAGTATTCTACCAAATTCTACTTAGAATTTACATCATGAAACAACTGAAATAGAAAAAATCATATCGTACCATATACTAGGCCTAGACATACATCTTTAATAAAGAAAACTGATATTAAATGTGGTTATTCATTACTCATTGTTAACCTCGGTTCATTGCTGATAAAGTGATGAGAAGAAACAGCAGTTTGGTTAATAGTGGAAGAGAAAGATGGAGAGAGAGAGAGAGAGAGAGAAAGATAGGAAAAGAAAGAAAGGAATGAATAGATGTCCAGAGAAAGAAAGACATGAATGGAAAGAGAAAGAGAGGGAGAAAGAAAGAAATATATATTCTGGTCTCGCTCCCCAAGAAGAGATGCATGATGGGACTTCAGAAGGGTTGATGAAACAAAACAAAAAGGAGAGAAAGGAATGACTGACTACCAGCACAAACTCCCCATTAAACAAATATCACTGGTTGTATGCATTACGGAGGTAGTCAATGGTATTGTGCCATATACCTACAGTGAGTAGCAATTATAGGCCTGTTTCAACAATCCTATATCAACCTTTGGACCCATCCTGTAAGAGGCAGTACAGAGGAGAAAAAAAGATAATACCAGGATAGAAGAAGAGGAGAAGAGGAAAGGATAAAACATAAGATAGAATGAGAGGAATTTAGAAACATTAATTGATAAAGAAATACATGGAGAGACCGGTGAGGGAAGGTACATGTAAATATAGGACCCACGGTATGATATAGACAAGCATAAAGCATGGACATAAAAGAAAAGGACCCATTTCAGAAAGAGTTGCGATCAAACACAACTCCAGCAATCATATGCAACTGATTCTCAACTAATCAGATACACATATAGGCCTTTATATACTGTATATGGACTTGTACTTATATTTGTGTTACAATACAAGCAACTCTTTCTATAGGTTTATTTCCAATTCATCTAATGCCAATTCGTCCAATTGCCAACTCGTCTACTATCATTTGGTCTACCATCAGTTCGTCCACTCGCCACATGGTCTACTTTTATTTAGTCTAATGCCATTCCATCTAATGCCATTCCGTCTAATAACCAGTTGGTCCAATAGCCATTTGGTCCATAGACCATTTGGTCTTATTGGACTAAGCATGGAGCTACCACAGACTTAAGTGCTAAATTGTGCAAAATGAATGAAAATTAATATGGATATTAGACCAACCAGTTATGAGAAGAAATGATCATAGACGAAATGGTGATTAGACAAAGTGATGATTAGACCAAATGGTCAATGGACCAAATAGTTGTTAGAAGAAATGTTGATGGACGGAATGGCATTAGACTAAATGAAAGTAGACCATGTGTTGAGTGGACGAGTTGGCAGTAGACGGATTGGCAATTTACTTTTCTAACAGGCCCCTACATTGATTGGAAAGCCTAAGCAAAGAGAGAGAGAGATAGGGGGTAGTAAGTTTTGGTATCAAGGACAGGACACAATAATCAGCATAGAAACAGAAAAAAATATACTTAAGGAATAAACTAGCACATGTTTTATAGAGAACATTGTTTTAAAATGGAGAAAATGGTTAGTGCCTGCATATAGAAGTTGCATGCAGGATGAAAGAGCCATTTGATAAAAAACTAAAGAAAAACAAACATATAAACAACAAATAAGTACAAAGTTGAGATAGAAAATGCAGATGACTTGAAACATCACATGAAGAAACCATGATGAAAATCTAAAAAGTGCAGTACATGTTTAGTTTGATTTCTCATTAAAAACCATACCCTGCCCCCCCCCCCCCTATTGGTTCTCAAACACTTATTCTCAAAGTCGTTAAGACCTACATTTATAATACTGTACATAGGTTCTCTTTCTCTAACTCCAAAATCTATATCACTATATTAATTCTATAAAGCAAATATGCCTAACGAGACATGGAGGGCATCCATAAATGTACATGGCTGTGTGGATATAGTCTGGATACATGTACTGCATGGGTGTCCCATATCAAGCCAGAAGGAAGCTGCATTAAGGATGATAAATACCCTAGTAACCAAAACCAAAGTTCGTTTGTACATCAAACTTCAGAGAAACAAAATACACTTAGACAATGCACGGCCAAGATAGCATCATAAAGTCCCTCAGACGAGGCCCTGATTCAGTTATCTATTTGAGTACAAAGTACTTCTCTTTTTCGTGTCATCGTGGAGCATATTATTGGACCACGGAGGACTGTAAAACGGTGAGACGGTAAAACAAAGTTGGAATCAGATCCGTACATAGCCACGCATGCCAAGCGGAGTGCCTCCTCCCTCTGTAAACACAACCTTAACAATGAATGACATGCTCCTCAAATCAGAACAAAATGAAGCTGAACAATACCCTGAATTTCAATCATCATTATCACTGTCTATTCATACGCAGTAATGTACATCATCTAGCTCTCGTGGAATGCATACATGCTCCTATTTGCCATGGGTCACTTTCTGGGTTTTTTTCTCGAGTAACAATGGTTCAAAGTGAATAAATAATCAACATTGATTTGCGCCATGTATATTATTAGTTTAGATGTGTTTCCTTAATGTCCTTTTATCTGATTTCTTGTATTTCTAATATTGCCAGTAATTCAAATACTTCCATCAGATAGTATATCATATCCATCAGGCTCTCAATATTCTTACAGTACAGTGTGTATTATCCTCAAACTTCAGATGATGTTGATTAATGGATTGATTGATGTATCTATAATGTTTATGGACAGCAGTGTATATACTGCATTTGAGGGTGATGAGAAGGGTAGTGACACCTGTTGATGAGTTTCTTACCTTTGATGGTGTACTGTCATTGGAAACAGAACTCGTAGGTGAAGCAGCTCTTGGCTTCATTGACCCTCCATCCACCCCATTCTGAGTCTCCCCCTCCTGCTTCAGACATCTGTCAGTCCACATTGGTGAATCACTCCTCCCCATTTCCTCAGGACCCCTCATGCTGCCACCGCCGAAGCTACTCGCAGTCGACTGTTCATCCTCCATGGATACCGCAGCAGCGAGGACCGCCCCCGATACGACCGCTGCCGCTGCTGCCTTCGCACTCAGAAAGTCCACCTGGTCGGGGAGAGAGTTGTCCTGTAAGACCGACATTGATGAGTTTGAAGTCTCTGCATCATCAAGCTTTGTGTCCTCCTCCTCCCCCTCTTCAGTTTGATTTTGCCCCCTCTGCATTGCCTCAACACCTGTCAAGGGTTGCTGTGATGAAGGCACTTGATCCACGCCGGCTGTCGTGCCCCCTCCTCCTATGTCTGACTCACCAGCAGGCTCTACAAGGCAACCAGCAATGCCAACACAACTATCCTGCAAGTCATCAACGGTGGTGGCAGCATCATCCCCATCAGCGAGGGACGCATGCTCATGCCCAACTGCGTCACTTGGCTCTACACCATTCACCACCTCGCCATTAACATCTTGTTCCTTCACTTCAGGTTCTTTCACTTCATGTTCTTTCCCATCCGGTCCTGTTTCCGGTTCCACCACATCATTAGCTTTACCCTTTTTGAAAGACTTCTTTGTCACACGCAGCTCGCCAACATCTCCATTTTGCAGATCCGACTTTGTCGTTGATCGCTTCTGAACTTGAGTTTTCTTATCCTTGGCTAATGAGTTCCGCCTCTTTGCCGTGGGTCTCTCTCTGCTGTGACCGTTCACTGATCTTACTGGGGGCTGCTTTCTGTCCACTGATTGACGACCCTTAACAGACGATCTCCTCGTCACTTCTGATGCTGGCTCTGACTTGGCTTTCTTCCCTTTTCCTGTCCCCTCTCCTTCAAGGTCTGTTAAGAGAGGCGAAACACAAACAGGGATATTCAGATTAATTACCTCAATGATACTCTATCTCACTGTATCAAATGCCTAATTCCAACTTCAAGAAGAGAGAGAAATGGGTTCTTCCTTTGCAAGTTCGGTATTAATTGGGAAACTATTTCATACAGGAAAGAGAATGAATCTTCAGATTAATTCTGTCAATGATAAATGACTTCATAGTATCAAATATCTTAGGTCAGAACATACAATGAATAAAAGCTTTTCACTTCAGAACATAATATGCACATGAGTATTTTAAAAAATGAAAAAGTGGTTTTACAAATATTGTTTATAAACACTTCTAGTTAATCTTAGCCTATATCTGAAGAAACTGGTCGTCTATATTTTCTCTTTTTTTCGATCAAAATACCAAATGTTATACAGAAATAATCTGACACCTCACTCAAGCTTTGTTGAATCATAAATTTGCAAGGAATTGCTCAATTAAATACATAATACTAGATAATAAATTAATAATTAAGTCTAATAGGTCCATGGTCTAACAGAGTGCGGGTTTCCGAAATCAGGTGTTAATTTCATGGCACTCGATCCAAAAGTATTTTTCAAATATTTTTAATATAGTCCCAAGTTGAAAATTTAATGTGAATTTTATGAGGTGTGAATGCATAAATTCAGGTGTTTTTTTTTAAATACAAACAGCATCAATTGATAATGGTTCATTTTGATACATCTTTCTCTTTCTCATTCTCTGTTTTTTCTTCTCTTTCTCTTCCTTCCTCTCTCCTTCTCTCTCCCCTTATCAACTTCATCTTGTATTTCAATTTCTGTTATCACTGCTCTCTTTCTTTCTCTCTGTCACACACACATTAACAGCTTCACCCACACACAAACACTCATCCATGACCCTCCTTTCCATCCCAAAGCCCTCTGTCCTGCACCCCCCCCCATCTCTCTTTCTCACTCAGACTATTTCTTACAACTTAGGCATCATCAATCAATCAATGCAACACTGCAAATATTTCACTTCCTTGTATTCTCACAACACGCAAAGCAAAAGCACACACACACACATACAATCCATCTCTCTCTACGCCTCTCTCTATCTCTCATGCTCTCGTATGCCACTTTGAACTGATCAAACACAATACCCAGAAACTAATCAACTGTATCCCAGCCCACACCACTCAAGGCAAACCAGAGCAGAGAGAATGAAAGAAAGCGAGGGGAAAAAATCATTATGGATGGATGTGTTTTCAGATATTTGGTATGGTTCTGTTATGATTTATGGTATTCACAGAAAGATGGATTTGAAAACAACTCGTTAAAATAGTGGAATGCATACTTTGACGGTAGACACGTATCATCTCATTTACTGAATTTGTCTTTAAATTTACAGGAGTCACTAAATTCGCACACTGAAAAGACAAACAAATGGTATTTTCCACAAATTTCATCTTAAGATAATTTGCAAACTTTTTCTTTAGAAAGACCACAACTATTTCAATCATAATATTTATATCATGATTATATAGCCATGTACCTTCTTCTCTTACTATATGTCTATTTCAATAAGTTGAGTAACTAATTAGCAGATATAGTTTTTGTACGAACTTGTGGTTTGTCTATGACAATTTCCTATTGATTACAAGATAGCCAACCTAAACTATTGACATAAATGAGAATAATCATTTTAAAGTTAAAACAAGTAATAATTGTCACAAGAGCAACTTGACTAATGATGAGGCAGATATATCCTCATCGCAACTAATTCACATCATGATAATAGAAGACAGGAACAAGTGGAAGACTGTTTGTATATTCTTGTTACCATGGAAGCCAGAACAATTAACATGAAAATACGACAATTGTAGAAATTGCAATATTTGTTTGAGTATATGCTGAAGGTGTTGAAAATGGAGAATGCATCCAGATATCACCCCCAAAGCAAGAAATGACAAAGTCAAAATTGAAAACCAAAAAGATGAAGTCGATAAAAAGCTTCTGTGATTGATTATTTAGAGGAGCAAGAGGGATGATGGGGAATGGGAAGATGTTGCCATGACGATACCATGTTTCATCACTTCTTCAGTAGCATTCCAGGAGTATTAAACAAAGCTAGAATTTCCTTGGTTACTTTGCAGAAGGCAGCGTATCCTCTTACCAAAGAGGAGGATCATGTTACCATGGTAACAAGAAAACATTAAAGATGACTCCATCCCACATGATGCTTGCAATAGTATCCTGAGCAAATTAGTAGCAAGGTGTCTGGAGGAGTATATCAGGGAATTATCATGTGAATAATTCATTTTCATTGTCCCTTTAATCAATATTATAAATGATATAACTTTTACTCCTTCAACTTCTTCCACTTTCTTTTCTCAATTTGTCCAAATATCGTTTTGCCTACATATAGGCAGTGTTAGACAAAATGAGAATAGGCTAAATGAAACTGGAAAAAGAAAGTGGATGAAATGTTAAGGGATAGATGGGTTTATGGATCATCACAAATTTCCAAATGGCTATCGTACGATTTGGTCTTAGACAAAATGGGATTAGGTTGTGCAGGGTGAGATCAAAAGGACAATAGGCAAAGTGAAACCAGAGTCACTAAACCAAGTTAATTTTTTTTAATATTTTCAGGAATACTATCATTCTACATCACCTACTCACTGGAAACTACCAACACAATTGGCGTTTATGTTAAGATGGAGGAGAAAACATACCCTGGTCTAGAACAATATATGTACATGTATGAAATTTGACACAATTGTTCAATAGACAAGGCAAACACAATGGACCTTTAGTCTAGATACATCAACACATGTTACAGTCAGCAAGAGTGCTACATGTGGAGGGTTTGCGTCATAACTGGAGCTAGAGCGATGGCTGCTGAAGGCATTAAACCCTCAAAACGTCTTTCTCGGGTCTTTGTTCTTGTTTTCTTGGCCCGACCATCTCCTTGCGTTCATCCTATTCCACTTCCTGTAAACCAGCCAGCTAGCCAGTCAGCCAACTCAACCAAGCTCCCTCCCTGCCTGGCTGGCTGGCTGGCGGGTTCAGTCGCAATCCCTCAGCTCATGGATCAATGCAGAGTTTAAGAGGGGAGGAAGAGCAAACAATACCCTAAATCAACAAGTGATACGAAGACTATGGGATAGAAATTCCCATGCATGATAAATCAGTGGTAATGGAGCCGTGATCGATGCTCTGATGATATGCTATGATGCTTTCTGGCAAAAGGCAACATCAAAATGACTCCCGGATTCATTCTCTCTCTAAAATGCCTTTCCATAAATGCTTTTGGCAATAATCCTTTAACAATAACAGAATGTATATCTTTGTAATCTACTCTATCTTGAAGAAAAAAAACAATTCAAAGGTCTTGATTTTTCTAATCACTATAGAAACTTTTCATTTGATTACTATATCCTCTCATCATTTTGTTTCATATCATTCTCTTTTATCCAAAATAAAGTAACTTTTTATTAAAAAGGAACTTTCAAATTTCCATGCAACATTTACCCCCCCCCCCCACTTGTCACAGCCATATCCCCATCCTTCTCATTTTCAATTATTTCTGAGCAAATTAAACTTTTATTAGTTATTCACACCTACATGTAGATCCTAATCAAACTTTTCCTTCATCTTAATCATTTATATTTTTTCACTCCATGAGAGTGATTCTTTTGGAATTATGAATCCTTTACTTTTTCTTCTTTCACTCTGTCGTTGAACTGAACCAAGTTAGCAACAATCCATTTGTCTATTAAAGCAACTATCATCATCCTCTCCTCTTTTTGTAACTTCAATGAAATGACACTGTTAGTTTCTACAAATGCTCTTTCATTCTCTCATCATCTTGTCATTTTTTTAGAGAAATGAAAACATAATAATAATAGGCACTTATATAGTGCCATCTATCTAGAAATATTCTATTCCAAGGCGCGTTGTTATTATTATTATTACCCCGGCCTTAGCTCGAGCTGCCTTTCAGCGCTCATGCATTCAAGGAAATAATCCTGCCGGATACCCATTCACCTCACCTGGGTTGAGTGCAGCGCAATGTGGATAAATTTCTTGCTGAAGGAAATTACGCCATGGCTGGGATTCGAACCAACGACCCTCTGTTTCAAAGTTCGAAGACTAATCCACTGGGCCACAACGCTCCACTAGATTATCTTTCTTCTCCACAAATGCATATATATTTTCATCCTCTCTCATCTATTGTTGTTGTCTTTTACTAGCAGATTGTTGTCTTTTACTAACACTTTTCAATTAATACTTTTTATTCTATCTCCATCTACTATGATACTATCGCTTTGATTTAAATACATCATCTCTTTCAGTCTTTCTCCACTCGCAGTCTGTTCTCCTCCTGTCATCCAGGGAGTGTAATCTCTGGTTCCCTGGCTACCCGCATCCTGTCCCCCTATCCCAGCATCCTCTATTCATTATCTTGGGAGGAAGTGAGGTGAGTCTGACTCAGGATGATACGTCCCACCAGCATGCGCGGGGACACCAGTAATCTCATCAATTTCTTTTTTCTTTGTCTCTTCCTTCTCCATCAAGCACTGCCAATCATCTTGATTCCTCTTTCAGCATCTTGACACTTCTAACGCTGTGTACTCACTTTCTTTACAACTTTACTTTTCAAGTTCTGAAAAAGACTTTGAAAGTTCACATTAAATCCTTGAAGTCTCTACACTAAGATGAAACAAAATGGTGAAGACCCTTCAAGCAAGATCTTGGACTGTACTAAATGTGAATTTTTTCCCTTTTTGAAATTTAATGGTGATGGAACATCTCCTCATTCTCTCCCTCCCTCTCTTAGCAAGATGATCTCTGCTCACTCACCACCTTTCCAACTAAAATCAATAAATACCAAAGTGGTTTACAACATCTAACTCCTACTTATTATTTAACAGATTGCTTTGAATTTGATAGCTGGCCACAGAATACTCATAAAATTCTAAACACTGACATTGGAGCCAAATCTAAGAGTTTGTTGAATAACCGAGCTGTGTATTAAAGCTTACATTAAAAGAGTCAGACTAACAGGACCTAGTCCTATCATCCAAGAGCCTAGAAGAGCTTGATCAGAGACCAGGTCGGGTCAAGCCAGTCTTCCTGGTTCATGACCACAGTCGGGTCACTCATGAACAGATGATAACCAACTGTTAATATTCTCATTTACTCACACACAGCTCTGCTCAACCCCTGTTATGTACTACACCACGGATGACTAATATCAGGACATCAGCCAAACCGTCTCCAATACACAACCCACAAGTCAGATACTGATGGCATACATCCATGAAGAAAAGAACATGGAGTCAAGATCTATTACTCTCCTCAACCTTCACCACTCTGGAAGGACAAGCCCCGGGGGGGCCACTTCCATTGACGAGTGGATACCATGCGCGACCACGGGGTCTCGAAAAGCACCCTAAACACGTATTTTCCATGATCTGAAAATGCACCCCTTAACAAGTATTGGCGTCTGAAACCCTACCCTTAACAAGTATTGGAAACAAAACTATACTCTTGGCAAGTATTCCCTGAAATGAACCCCTAAACAAGTATACAGCGATATTTTATAGTTGTGTCACGGGTCCGTTGGTTTTACCTAATTTACACACCATTTGGTTTAGTAAGGCCCCACCTTCCTCACCTCGCGCAAATCGGGACTCTAAATACGTAGTGTTGGGGCAAAAAGGACATCCTTTATACAGCATTTTAATTTTGTTTTATCATCCCCGCAAATTTGACCCTAAACACGTAGCTTTCCTAGCGAAATAGATACCCTTTTTTCATATTTGTGTTTTTGACACCCTTATCACGTTACGTACGTAACGTGCCCTATCTTGAAAAAGACATCCTTTTTACGTGTTTTTTTGGTCGCGCATGGTATCCACTCGTCAATGTAAGTGGCCCCCCGGGGGACAAGCCTACTGTGAAATTTTGCAAAAATTTGGAAATGATCCTGAGAATTCCCATTATCACAACTTTCCAATTACCATTTCCATTTGAGAAACTAAACCAAGAAATTACTTTAAGTTATCACATCATTAATTCCCAACTCCCTAACCCCCCCCCCCCCATTAAGAAAATCAAGATAACAAATGGATAAATGATCTCATCATGTAGTAGGTCCACGATCTCATGCACTGAGTCTTGTGTCTAGTGAAGTACATAAAACTTTGTGGTATCATCACTGCATTTATCATTAAATGGACACATGAAACAATCTACTTGTTCTATCCCTCAATACAGAATCTATAACCAATGATGGGAGTTTTCATGTTTTATTTTATTTCACTTTGAATTTAATGGATTCCTTACTGTATATTCAGTTACTACAATTCAACAGAATGAGATAAATTTCTACTTTTTAGCCAGAGAGGCAGAGACATACTACATACTGAAATTTAAACCAGAATATCAGTTGTATATCTTCATTCATTTTATAATGTCCATTCAAGTGGTTTACAAAACTAAATAAAATATTAAAAAATCAACCAATTCTCTTTTTATCAAAGATATATGTAGCTATAAATGTTTTCTAGAAATTTATTGAAGTATTACTGACATTACTAGGGCACCCTTTGTGGTGCTATACTAGATCAGCATCATAAATAACTCTCTGCTTTAAGTAAGAGGATAAAGAGCCATAAATGCTGAACAAAGAAAGATCCCATATTACAAACATACTGGTAGGATTAGAAAACTTATATGAGGAATAAGATCAGATATAACTGGATTTGCAAGGATAGGATAAGATGGATGGCCTGGCTTTGTGTAGATCCCTCACGCTGTTTTCATACAGAAGACAATGGATGCAAGCAGGAAACTAATGGAACACACACACAACATTCATAAATGAGTGGAAAACTTGACACATAATGAAAGAAGGAAGTCCAATTAATGGGGAAGCACATCCTTAGTAAAGTTTGATCTTGATGAGGAGCTCAGCGACTTGATAAGTTAGGGGTATGGTCAGTGAATAGACTGCCAGCATGTATTGCATTGCACCGGGATGAGAGGCACCAAGAAAGGAAAATTATTTTTCATCCTGCGGCTCGCTTGCCTCGTACATATGGACCTCGGTTATCTCATAGCTTTACCCCTGTCACCTCATCACTTGAGCAAGTTAAAAATAGGATGAGCAGAGCCCTCTACTTTATTTCTGGCGGGGTCAGAATTACTTAAAAAAGCTCCAGGAGATTAAGAAACATGATAGACCAAAGTCTTTCAATATTTCAAAATTGTAACTATCCTCATTTCTATGCAAAGTTTAATAATGACAAACATTATTTATAAAACCTATAATATACATGTAGGCCTTCTTCCTAAAGAATGAAACGTCACATCACCTTCAAATTCTATCTTAGACTAACATTTCTATCCTGCAATTCACATACAACTTTATATATGTAGAAAAATGACTCGCATTCTTTTAAAATAATTTTATATTATACATTTCTAAAGGTATATGATGCATAATACTAATCATCTGCTAATGTCAAGAGAATGTAGATAGGCCTAAATGGTTCATCAGTTTTGCAGAACATCAAAGAGAAACCTCTTTAATGGTTTCATATAAAATAAACCAGTGGAGTAATTTGATTTTTCAAAGAGCTGAATAAAGAGTCTGCTTTTTTTTAAACATCACTTTCCAAAATTGTAACCGGTGAAGGGATGTTCCACTAATGTATGTTCTCATGCATACTGAACTGAACTTGGCATTCCATCAATTAAAGAGCAATCTATTTTCAATTCTTCAGCAGGATCTTTAATTACGAGTAGGCCCACATATCATCCTACCACTGAGCATCATTGAAATACCATATAATGCCATTTCATGTTTTATGTGAAAAAGCAAAGGAGGAGCAATGAGACTGAATATTAACATACATGTATACCCCCATAATCAATATCAAACTTGTTTATCATTAACATCTCTCATAAATTACCACATCATCATCATCATCACTTCATCGTTGGATCATTTCAATGATTCCATTTCAATATCAGTTACAGAATCAAAGCATTGTTCTAGAGCGTATCAATCATCTCTGCTCGCCTCAGACTATACCTATTTCATCCATGATTAATTATCACATCAATAATAGTCATCATGCAAGCTGAATTAACAAGGAAACTGGATTTGGAAAGTGTGAGCTCACATCTCGATTCAATGTAACCCCTTACAGAGGATGTCCGCCAGAGCTGCAATTTTCAATTTTCGGTTTCAGCTTGCAAGCACGAGGGCAGGCTACACAACCGTTTTATATCTCCTGGTACATCTGTGCGCAAGCAGAGCCACCGCAACCCGCTTGTTTGTTTCCCAATGCAGATCAAGGCTCATAATCGAGTGCAAGATGATAACTATTGAGATTTGCTACAATGTACAAATCACACATGTTCCTTGTTTTAGGAGAATATGTAAATTTTTCAATGGTAAGCTGGTTCTTGACTCCTACAGATAGCAGAGAGAGAAATAAAAACAGGTATTTGCCCATTGCCAGTTACATGTTCTTTCTTCAAACTACAGCATCCTACATCTTGGGCCTACACTTTTATTGCTTCTCCCTATATTCCATCTCCTTTGAGAATCACCCTTTACTTTACTGAGATCTTAGATCCTGTTTTCAGCCCAAAATGGTGATTTTCTTATTTTAGTTCAAAGCACGGTTGTGTCCTTTCTCATTTTCTTTCATACACCGATTGTAAACTAGAATTTCTAACACAGATCATACAACCTTACAAACAGATGCACTTATGATCAGCATTCTCCAAGCATCATAAGCAAGTTAGTTATAACCCTGTCTCAGGTTTGAGTTTAGTGGCACAATGCGCTTTTGGAAAGGTGTGGCATAACTTGAACTCTCCTTCCGGATCAAATTAGCATACGCAGTGCAATCAGTATTCCTTGGAAAATGAAGCATAAATGCATATTATTATTATTGTTATTATTGTTGTTGTTATTATCATTATTACTATTATTATTATCATCATCATCATCATCATTATTTGTTTGGTGTGACCTGTGCCTGGGGAGGCACAAAGAAACAATCATCTTTTCCCTTCTCTCTTTCCTCTCTTAGTAGTAATACTCATTAGGGGGGGGTCTGCACCCACTGCCCATTGAACACCCCACCCCACCCCCTCCACTTCCTACAGGTATTGCATGGATGATGGAACTGGATTTAAACCACCTCTTGGAATGAAACATGACAGTTCATTTGAAAGAAAAGACCACCTGAGTACTATCAAATCAAAACTTCAGTGATAATTTGATTGATTGCTCGCGGAATACATTACAGGTCTGCATGAAGACCAGTCATACTTGGAGTAATTACCAATGATCCAGGCTCCAGGCAACACAACTACAGAGCAATATATTGACCGATACATGACGAGAAACAAAAAGTCATCTTTGCAGTGTCCACATCCAGTTCCTGGGAGTCATATGTTTTTGCATCACATGGTGCTTCAGTTCAGTACTGGTAACAATCTAGACTGTGTGTACACTTCTCACCTTGCGAGCAAGGTATGGTTTGTGAGTAAATCTGAACCATCATTACTAGATTATCAATATCCTATAGCATTTATACATCGAACGAACAGTAAGCTTGTCAAACTTGGAACCACTTATTCCTCAGATTCTACATACATGAAGATGGGCTCTATTGACATCTTCCAAGAATCATGCATCCAAAGGATGCCTTTGACAATCCTTGACTACAATTATGTGAATCCATCACCTACATGTACATCATCAAGATTTCAGTAAATACAGAAGAATACTTGGCCAATGAAGACTGTCAGACAACTTCATATATATATATATATATATATATATATATATATATATATATATATATATATATATATATATATATAATATGCCTGCATAAATCAGCATAATTGTTTAGGTTTATTTAGGCCTGGCCTGGGTAGACTATTGAAGTGGATCCTCTAATAAAATAGATGGAGCTACATGCTAACCAGGTCCAGTACAATTCAAAATAATTGATGCCCCCAACGAGTCACCACCGCTATCATCTACACTGCAGTTTGGATTACAAGACTAGTAGTAGTCCTCAAAGTCTACCAAAGACTTCAGAGCAGAAGGGTCTGCATTAAAAGACTAAGTGAGACTTTGATCTGGATGACTGCAACAAGGTGGTTGTAATAGATTTATCATACTTAGTAGATGCAGTCATCTAAATATGCAGGGATAAAGTAATTGTGCAGGCATGATAGGGAATAGGAGGAAGTGGTAGGATGTGCATGAGGACAAAATGATCTTATAGGTTGGAAACTCTCATGTATTGTGTTTGCGAGGCCTAATCGTCATCGTCATACACGGAGCAAGGGCATTATGCTGGGCAGGAACTGTGTAAATAGATTTCCATGGTGTGATTAGCGATGGATGATGAATGTACTTTAGAATCGATGTTTGAGAGTGTTTAGAGTTTAGAAGGATAGCATACATAACAATCTTCCATCCATATGGTCTTCCCTGTTAAATCCAGGCACACTCCGGGATACACCGTCAAAAATCATTGAAATTAATCAAATAACTCAAATAATTATGACAGGAATGGAGAAAACAATGAAGATACACCCCATTCAGTGATGCAGTATAATTAAAAATCATTTGGATTCCAAATGATGCAGATTAAATTGGGGGTCAGAGTCAACAATGCCTAGCAAACTTCAAATTCATATAAACATACCTGTATACAAGAGACATTACTTAAATACCCATATACAGCATTGTCTGTCATAGCGAGTTCTCAATCAATTACACTATTTGTACTACACCCACATCATACACAACATAAAACTAGGCACAAAAAGACCAAAAAGTTGTGCTGTTTCCATGTCATTATACTTGGTATATTTTCAGACCCATTCTTCCAATAATCACATTTTCACCCGCCAAATCAGGTAAAACACCAAATATTTTTTAACTTGGGCGAATATATTTGTAACATCCCCAAAACAAAGAAAAAAGCCTGCAAATTGATACTTCGGAACTTTTCAATAAAAATTACAAAAACTTTGGCTAGGATTTCTCCAAGTTTGCCTGTGTATTTGAGTATGAAAGCAAATTTTGATAACTTTTCTCACATCATACTTCAGACATGATACATATCAGGAACTCTATCTGCTTTGAGTTGGTGTGAATGTGAGAACTTAAAACTTTGATAGGTTCGTAAAAATTTACAGGTAGTGTTCCTGATGGAGGGATGTAAATGAACCCAGTAGGTGGTTTCTGACCGCCTCGAAGTTCGCCAGTTCCAGGTATTCTCTGATCGGGAAATTTACCCCGATCAGAAAATACCAGGTATTTTGGCGGTCTGAAAGCAAACTACGCGTAATATCCCCGAAAGAAAATACCCGATAAATAGTAGGTACTTGGCGAAATTACGAGAACTTTCGCGGGGATTTTTCCAAGGTCGTGGGTATTTTGGCGGTCTGAAAGCAAATTACGGGAACTTTTAGCCCAGCATGTCGTTGGGTGCGGCGCCGTGCATGGGTTGCTGCTGGGCTAGTGATTTTGAATTTCGCGCCTTGCTGCTTATCAGACCATACTGCGCATGCTCGTAACTTCAGGAACTTATCCCGAAGGGTATGTTTCGGGGCGGTGTGAATGCAGGAATAATTAATGGGTATTTTTCAGCCTAAAAAAGTTATCGTAATTTAACGGGGATTCTTGTGATCGAGGCGGTTTGAAACCACCTATTGATGCAGACTTGCCATCAATCTCTCTTCCAAACCTGACCTTGATAAAGTACCACGGTCTGACCTTCTTCCCCTCTCCTATTATTCACTCAAACATCTCCATGGAAGATGCCTTCAAAAAGAAGTTACAAGCAAGAGGAAGCCAGTGGTAGTTGGGTCTGGAGGAAATTTATCATTATTGTGTGTGGAGAGGATTCCATCCATTTGAGCTCTTAAATGCCTAAGTCAACCGTTCACACTATACGCATAACATCCATGACATGTTGATAGGATATATTGATCATTTAAGATGGATAATGCCCGAGATCACTAAAATTGATCAAGTAAAAGAACATCAAATCCATAATATTAAATGTCATTATGATGATAATTATACCAATGACAGTGGTTGTGATGGTCACTAATGATGATAATACTGATTGTGGTAGTGACCATGAGGAGGTGGGAGCAGAGAAGGTGGAGGGTAAGGAGGGAAAGGAGGAGGATGTTGTGATGGTGGTGGTGATGGGATGATGAGGAGGATGTAATGATGGTAATGGTGATGGGATGAGGATGTAATGATCATTGATGGTGGTGTTGGTGATGTGGATGAGGAGGATGCAATGATGGTGATGGGATGATGATGATGATGTAATGATGGTGATGGTGATGGGGATGATATGAAGGAGGAGGAGGATGTAATTAATGGTGGTGGTGGTGATGGGGATGATGAGGAGGAAGATGCAATGATGGTGATGGGGATGATGAAGAGGATGCAATGATGCCTGGTGATGGTAATGGTGATGGGATGATGAGTAGGATATAATGATGGTGGTGATGGGGATGATGAGGAGGAGAATGTAATGATGGTAGTGGTGATGGGGATGGTGAGGAGGAGGAGGAATGGAGGATGTAATGATGGGGATGAGAAAAAAAGAGTAGGATGTTGATGATGATCATGGTGGTGGTGGTAGGGATGATAAGAGGATGTAATGATGGTAATGGTGATTGGGATGATGAGGAGGATGCAATGATGGTGATGGGGATAATGATGAGGAGGAGGCTGTAATGATGGTGGTGGTGATAAAATGATGAGAAGGAATAGGAATATGTTGATGGAGGTGGTGATTGTAATGAGTCGGAAGAGCAGGATGTTGATGATGGTTATGATGACGATAATGACGATGATGATGATACTGTGATGAAGGTCCTAATGAGGATGATAAGTTGGCAAACTACAGTCAATAACCATTTATTAAGATAGGAGCGCAAGTGATGGCCATTTCACCATCCTCACAACCATCATTACAAAGGAAGAAAGAGACATAAAAGATATTATTGAGTTTCATCCTATTGTAGCAAATGGAGGAGAAACCTCTAAAAATTATCACTTAATCAAAATGTGCATAACATTTACATTTCCTGGCAATTTGTGGTTTAGAGTCCACATGACAACATCCACTCTCAAACAGAAAATGACAAACAAAATATCAATGATGATTAATACAAGTACAATAACAAAGCATATCTACATTAGTATATTCTACAGACCCACGCAAACTGCTGGGAGGATATCATAGTCTTTCATCATCAAACTTAAAGGTAAAAGACAGTAGTTGCAGCAAAGAATTATTTCTTGAAAAGGTCTTTTAAATCAAGGTAAATTGTCAAAATATTATCATACATCTAGATCAGGTACATAAATGTAAACTTATCTTAGTAAAATCATTAAATCTTTGCTCAAAATTGATAATTCTGATTATCATTAATACAGAAAAGCATATGTGGGACAGTGTATTAATATTGCTTTGAAAAATACCTCAAATTTGATGGAATTTAGTGCATATTTTGATCATTTCTCAGCAATTACACATTTCTTCCAGAGCTATTTGGCACATATTTTTATTGTATACAAACACTTTGAGGGTAATTTCATTGGATTCTGTTCAGACTCATTTTGAGATCGTTACCACAACTGGTATTTATCTTTTAACTGACAAATTTACATACACTGTTACGCCAACGGGAAATTTCATCACACAAATTATCAATAGCCAAACAACTTTTTTATTCAATTTTTTTTACAAACCATCAAAATGTACTCATCAACTAACATCTTGGTGTTCCAGTGTAAAATAATTACCTATCTCGTGTCCTGATTTGAAATATTTCTGTGTTAAATTCTGTCTATAATCACCACTTTTGCTTACATCTCAAATTATTCATAAACAGTTCATCTTTCACTCTTGATTCTCAAGTCTTGATAAGTACATCATAACAGAGGACAAAGAACTTGAATTCTGTTTAATTTTTATCTCACACCATTTTATCCTTCCAGTGATAATTCTCTATTTCAAGGAAATTCAAGAAACTTCTTCATTCCATTATTATATCAATAATGAACTGATCAATATAATACTTCCTTCTAACGATTTCTATCTAATCTCAAGCCGTCTAGCTGTTTAACCCATCATTCCTGGAAGCTTGATGATAATATATAGTCATCTTAATTTAGAATAAGTTTTGAAGGTCAAGGTACTATATATCTGGAAAAGAAAATGATTACCCCCATAATCCCTCTCTGAAAAGTCAAGGGTGAAGTTGTACGAAATGACACACTTGACACACGTTGCTCTACTTGTACCTCAACTCCATGGAAGTAGAAAACCATGATTACGAGAGTATTGTTTGCAAAGCACTGCATTATGAGACAATAACTTTGTACATATATGGGCCTCTATTTTCATTTGTCTTTCTGGCAAGTCATGGCACGAAAACTTGCCAACATCTGAACCTAGCATCAGGACTAAAAATACAAAATTTGGAAGCCTTGCACGAGCTACGTCTACTACGTTTAAAACTTGGGGAATTAAATCAGGCCAAAGCCAACAAGGTAAATTGTTTGAAGGAGTGCCTCTATGATGGAACAAGATTATATTCCGTAATAACAAGTCATGTTCTCTCGCGTATACATGTGGAATAATACGGGCCTGATCTAGGCTGTGTAACAACCACTTGAGATGATATATTACACGCTAACAGAAGGAAAACTCGATAGAACATGTAATAAATGTGATCAGCCACACACATCTGCCTCCACTTTTCCCCACAATGACTGCATCTCCAGATTATACTCTCTATCAATGATGTTCACTTCCTTGTTTGCGATTAGAATGTACATGGTATCACATTAGCTTTGCACTAAACTCTCTCATATGATCAAATAGAAATAAAACTTGTGCCATTCTTCCATTCACCATTTCTAAAAGTCATAATAGTTTGGGGTTTTATCTTCTTCTTTTTTTTGGTGGGGGTGGATAATGTTCATAGTCATATAGGCTTAAAAAGAACCCCCTTCACAATTTACCATTCAATCCATTTCCCATCATCCTTGTGTTAGTGTGTGTGTTCTTAGGCCATTAACTTATCAATGTTAATTCTAATAACAATTAAGATGAATCCTTGGGGTATACTATTAATATCCTTGCATGCACAATCAAAATATTGTATTTCCTAGCAATTAAAGATAGATAAATTATTTCAAAATGTTTTAAGAAACTATTTTTCTAAAAACATCTAATTTAAATGATTTATTAATATTCATCTAAAAATCTAAGCATGATTTATAAAATGCAAATTTATGCAAACATCGCAATCATTGAAAATGATAAAGCTATTCAACATCTGTAAGAAACTGTGGTATTACTGATATCACTGTTACTTCCTTCCCTGTATGTTTTTCTTTGAACACCAACCATTATGACTGGATAGAAATCTCCCCATCTTGCCGGATACATCCTCTCTTTCTTGGAGAGAGAACAATTGCACTGATTTCATTACTCATGATTTCAGTGTGCCTAAATTCCTGTGGTAAAATACAAGCAGGAATCCACAAAAAACATCCTACTTGAAATGAATATGTGAGTAAAAAACATATGGAAGGCAAGAGAGATAATGCCAAGGTGTTTACCTCAGAGCAATTCAGAGTGGATGTCAACATGGTTTCTTTTCATTTTCGATTTATTTCTTTACTTATTCATTTGCTTTTGAAGTTTTATCTAACTCCATCAAACAGGTCTTTTAATTTGTGATGAGTTTGGATGTTGTTTTTAGAAAGCTTGTGTATGTATAATAGTCAAATCAATATATGAAGTGATGGCTAATAGATAATTCTGGATGTAAAGAGTCTAAAGAGAGCAAGGATTGAGTATTGGCTTGGGATCACTGAAACCTTCATCATTCCGTATTGTTGCGTGGAATTTTTTTTTTTTCGCAAGTACACAGGAAACAAGAATGGCATGACGCAAGCAGGTAAAAAACACCCCATCTCACCAAAATCCATATTTGCCTATTGCTGCAGTCCAATTGTATGCATGCTCAATGAAACCTAACCATACCGTTTATGCAGTCAACCATGAGGTGATGTATTCAAGGTTTGTATCCTCTCTCTATTTCTCTTTCTCTCCCTCCCACTTCCAAACACAATCTCTTTCCCCAACTCAGAGATGTGAGATCATGGCTTGTTAATGTAATGAACTTGATTTACAGATCAACCCAAGCAGAACTCAATTCGTATTTTGGGAGGAGGGCATAATGCAACCGAGTGTAGGAGATGTTTGTCATTCTTCCGAGACCTTCGCCTCCCCGACAGCACAAAAGTGTTTTTCAATTCCATAAAGCTCCCTTATTCCGTGATTTTAAAGGTGTAAAGCAAACTGTTGGTATTTTTTTCCACCACTAAATAACTGCAAACAGTATTGCATTTCAAAGGGTGATGTCCTGGATGACTGGGCTCATGTTATCCGTAATTCAACACAAATATTCAGGAGTGATAACAAATATTGCATTGATAAAACTTGCTTCCTTCATTTTCTCTTGAGAGTATCGAATGGCATTTACAGAGCATAACACTGGCATACAAATTGATGCAGTGATATAGATAATATATGATCAATCTGAATGGGGAGGGGGGTGGGGTAGAAAGCAGATTGGCAGGGACAGGGTAAGATGTGCTGGTAGCGGCTGATTGAACAGTATCTACCATCCTCCTCCTCCTTTGCTTAGACATATCACAGACTACCAACATAATTATCCACTTAGTGACCTCTCAATAAAATAAGCCCAAGAGCAAACTGAACTTTGCCTGATAAAACAGCATCTTATATAGCCTAATTATGATGGGTGGTATGATTGTAGTCTGAAAAAAAAAAAGATTGGCAAGCTAACCAGCAGAAATTGAAAGATGATGATCATATAACACGATCTAATTTCCTGGAGGATGATAGTGTCCAAGATAAAATATTCTTCATTCAACAGAATAGGTTTTTCTTGACTATCTGATCAAAGAGTCTCATGGCATGCTAAAAAGTGAAAATTAGAATGCCGTTTGACCAAGAATTCTTCACTTTTAAAAAAACTACTGTCACAAACTCGCAATGCTATTCATCACCCATTTTGCATTTATCCCACCATTTTTCAGTTTTCATCATAGTTTTCATCTCTTTTATTTTTAATCAAAGACATTCTATTACTACAATACAATGGAAAACTATATCACATTAATTACTTAATTAATGTTAACAATTGCCAGCATCAATGGCAAATCATCCAAACTAATGAAATAATACAGGGATAGAATGATTCTGAAATGGAATCCATCTCTGACAGATTAGAGACCAGATATAACATTTAGTCATCAAAAGACAATGGAGTCTGCAGTAACTTTATCTCTCTTTCTCTCCCTCTTTCTCTCTGCTGTGTTATTTGCAGATGTGCACATGAATGAGGGAAGATAAATTTGTGTAAATTTGTGAATTGTTCAATAACTCTGGGAGTATAATCATATCCTTACATAATTATGGTAAAAAAAAGGCAAACTGATAGCACTAATGATCCATTTGTAACATGAAAAAAAACTTTGAATTTTTTCCTTGATGATCTATACTAGATATCCGTATTCAAATTGCTTGTATTGGAAGAATTGAAAAATGATACTAGGGAAAATTACAAACAATAATTTTAATAAAACAAATTTGCATTACTCAGACAATAGCATGGAAATGATGCATACGTGTGTAAAGAATGAGAATGTAAAATGATCACACTTGAAATTGATGCTTTGTTTAAACTGCACCCCATTAACCCTTTTCTTCCTGAAACGTTCATGACCCCTGTATTGTTACCATAGCAACCTAGGAAGTGATGGAAGCTTAAGGTCAATTGACTGTTCCTAGTTTTATTCTCTAACTATGGTCAATAGATGTGCAAAAACAAATTCCATATCACCAAGCAATTCTTAGATGTGCTGGAAGACCATGTATTTCTTTTTTTCTTTCTTCTTTTTTTTTCAATAAAAAAAGGAAACAGGCTGGTATCTCTCTCCTACTTTACATCACAAATGCACAATCTTATATCTGGTGGTTTCCCATACTGATGATTGTTCCCAGTCATCATTTCTTCATGACTTCAAAATTTGAAGAAAATTTTGAGTGTGAGATTATATCAATAAAAAACTAAAATGCTCTCTGTTAATACAATAAATGAGTAATTACTATTTACACTTTAATGGTTATTAAAGACTATAATTGTAGTTTTTTTTTTAAGCAACACATCATACCGATTTGGATCTCACTGCCAACTTATTCTTTGAATATCTTTTTCGTATTGTACCATGGAAAAAAAGGAGAAATACATAAATACATTTTGAAAGTAATGTATTATATTTCCTATTTTACTGGATGAAATTATATATCTGAGATCAAATACAAACTTTTTTAAAATCTATCATAGCTACATGGAAATAAAGTTTATCCATTCAACTTTATTGGAAAATGAAAGTTAAGAAGTGTAATTTTGACCAAAACTCATTATGAAAACAGTCTGATATCTTTGAATGTATATCTCTAATTCCAACTCACTGCTTTAGAGCTGATTACGAAGAAAAAACTCTGAAGGATGTAAAGATTATCTTCTCCCATTTTGAATTCCTTTTTTATGTGATGAATAGATTAAGTATCGGTAGTGAAGCAGGTAGAATTCTTCATCTCCTTTTCCTTTGTATCTTCACATCTTCAGTGCCCATTCTCTCTTGTCATGGGTAGATGATTTTGATACCCTATTTGTGTTCCCAAAGCCAGAGTATTTAGGCTCCTCGGCACTTTGGTCAACCTGCTTTTACATCTCTTTAGGGAAAAAAAGAGAGGACAACTTTACTAAAGTAATGCATCATCTATGGGAAGGGTTCTGACAGGCTACAAGCATTAACGAGAGAGAGAGAGAGAGAGATAATGAAAGAGAAGTAGGGCTAAGTCAAAGTACACACCTCCTAAACCATTGACTGCGTACACACATAGCGTGGAATGGAGCAATCTTCTTTTGGGAGTTTGGCCTTATTCCACTCATCCATCCCATCTCTAAATGCTTAGTGACTAACTCCACAGTTTCTATTCTTCCTCTTCTTTGCTTAACCCACCCTCCCCACCAACAAGTGTGCATCCATTGATTACTCATGCCTGGACCAGGACAAGGTAATGAGAGGATTAATGAGGGAGAGATTGTTGGTTTGGAACTCAGGCAGGAGCACACAGAAAACAGCCTCAGTTCCACACAATAGACCTCACTTGACGACAAATCAATAGCGCGATGCGGGCATGGTTGAACAGCATTTGCATGATACACAGACATGCCTCTCCTCAAAACTTTGTCAATCTAGTCTACACCGAGGCTACTGCTTTTTTGCATTATCTACCTGTCTGAGGCTTCTTCTCACTGTCTGTCTCTCTACAGTATCCCCCCTTCTCTCTCTCTCTATCATATATAATATACATTTTTAAATAGTTACTTCACTTGCTTGGTGAATTAATTACACCCCCCCCCCATTGAAACATGAGATCTAGTAATGAATGCATGAAATCAGTTCTAGATCATCGCAAGACTGAACTAATATCACAGCTATAATAACAAAATGATTTTCAATTTTATCAAAAGTCTATTTAAGGATTTAGCCAGATATAGTTTGGGCAGTTTGGGACATATATGCAAATTATTTGTATGGTACTAACTGTCAAAATACCCACTTTACTAACAATACATATTTAATTAAACAATTTTGGGGAAATGATGAAAAGCTTAGTTCAACAACAAAACAAAAATGACACCTGAGAGACCAAAAGAGTTCTAATTGCACAGACCTCCTCCAGTTCCAGTCCGAAGTTTTCAAATAGCATACCTCTTGAAAAAGCACTGAACTAACAACAATTGCTTTGCTCCAACCAAACAACAAAGTCCTCCATATCTTTTCTAGCAAGAGGTCAAGGTTTATCCAAACCTCACATCGGAAAACAAGAGAGACAATAACAGGGATTGCAGTCATTATTGAAAAACAATTAAATCGTTGAGGAGCTTACCTCAATGGTATTGATGAAGGAAAACGCTTAGCGACAGGGAGGAAAAGACAGTTAAGGAAGTGATGGAAGATATTGATAAGAGATGATATGGCCTTAGTTTTTAGAACAAATCTTGAAGGTTACATGTGTTGTTTTTTTTAAATCTAGGCTCTTTATGACACTTTGGGGCATATAAAATGTTGTAATTTATCCAGAATTTGACAAAATATATAAAATGATAATGCAATAAAAGTTAGATTTTATATAACACATTTCAATGTGCTTACAATAATAGGCCTACTTATTAGGAATAATAACATTTAAATAGTGCTTATCATTATTGGAACCTCATTAGTATCATCATAAGATCATATAATTCTGGCTTGCCTCAATACAGTGCGTGCACAATATCCACTGCCTGGGGAGTATTCTGATGAACGGTCAAATTGTAACAAGGAGATTTAATATAAAATCATATGAAAAATCATATCTAGTTTTTAGTTATAAAGTGATAATTAGGGGTCTTTTTTTTAATAAATAAGGGACTTGGATTCCTCCAGATGCCTTTATCAGTATTATGATGATGCAGAAATTTAGCATGGAATTGTGAAGTCCTATTTCTACTTGGCACTAGCGTACCTAAGGGGGGGGCAGACTGCCCCCCCGACGAGTCACAACTCATGCAGGGGACGTATCCCTGCCCCCCCCCCCCCCTGACGAGTCACAACTGATACAGGGGACGTGCCCCCCCCCCCCCACCCTTTTGAGAAGCCAAATTAATCATTTGTAATGTAAAAATGCAATAAAAACAGACGTGTACCCCCTCTTTTGAACCTAAAGACCTTTTTTTTTTGCTTGTCAAATTTTTTTGTTGTAAGAAATCCTTCATTTGTGGTTGAAGACTTTTTTTTTTTTTTGCTTATCAAATTTTTTCGCGGACGAAATATCCTCCAAAAAATTTGCCCCCCTTCTGGAAAATCCTAGGTACGCCAGTGCTACTTGGTCACAGTTGTGACATCGGGAATCGGAATCCACATCCAAAATTCAATAGTCCTTTATCTAGGTGTGACTATCATTAAACAAGGGCCGTGATCGCGTACTCCATTTTCAATAGATCCGCGCTCCGTGAGAAGAGCCGATGTGAAAATACAGTAGGTAAAGAGAAAAATGAAAGGGCTGAAAAAACGATGCGAAAAATGGGCGTTGTCGGAGCGCTGAAGTGCCGCAAGCAAGCAAGAGCTCGATCGAATCGTCGCGTCGGGACTGTTCTCCGCGGCCACGACGGACACGGCCAAACGTGGGATCCGTAGGTCCAAGGAGAGAAATATCTCCTTGGTCTGTCCCTCAAATTAGGCTAAAAATGAATAAACGCAAGTAAAAAGTCCACTCCAAAAGCGGGCCTATATCCTTTGCAAATGTAAGGATGAACGATCTGCTATTATAAGAAATGATTTCTTTCATAATTTAGGCCAACTCGGGAGTTTCTTGAACATCTTCGTTTCGAAACCACATGGTCCACGAATGGTCCAAATATGTGGAGGAACTGAAAACGAGTATACAAATGCCACGAACTTTTCCTTAAATCATTGGTTTTAGGTTTAGGATTCAGGAAAATTTTACTTGCAATCAAAAGCAAAGTAGCATTCAAATTGACAAACCTTTTTTTTTTCTCGCATTTTTTTTTTAAACGCGATATTCGAAATAAAAACCACCGCGCAAGACCGCATTACTAGGGCTACAAATGAACAATTTAATAGGGTGAGGTTATCAATGCTAATGATTCAAACACCATCAGCAAAGAGTAAAATTAATTTTCATTCATTCACAACGGGTTTGAATGCAAAGCAAGCGAGATAGACAATAACACGCTTTTAATTTACACTTCCCAATTCAAACTTCCTCCTTCCTTTCAAGAAGACTTATCCGCCTTCTATTCTACGTAGCATACAGGCTACACAATAATTACCAGCATATAGCACTACGTAACATTTACAATAAATACGGGCAAGGAGTGTTGTGGTGTAAAGATTAGTGTGAGCCACAAATAAGTTGTCATCTAATAGGCCTATAGTTATAAGAACCAAATGCAATTTCTGAGGAGATGAGTTCCAAAGACAACTAGTCAATAGACTATACCAAAACAGTGTCCCGAACTGTACGAAATCGATATACTGAACCATGGCATTTAAAAATTGGACATCGAATCACAAGCATTCATCATCTGTCTGTATTATCAGATCTCATCACTACCACTGCTAGATAACATGCATACATGTACAAACAAATAACAATATATAGCCCCGAATTTACTCCCACGAAATTTGTCACAGTTGCTTGCGTTCCAATGCATGATCTTCAAAAACTAAAAAAGAACTTTGGAAGAGAGGGGAAAAATGGGATGCGCCTCGACGCAAACTTCCATACAACCTTCAAACAAACACCATTTGAAACATCAGCAAGTCATAACACATCATCCTTACATCAACATTACAAAATAAACATCACTATCTTTTAGTTTCAAGAGAAGCAGTTAGTTTGTAAAAGAAACAAAAAAGGTTGATGGAGGAATTCAAAACTTACCATCGGAGAGTCGGGCAGGAGCGGGTTGCTTGCGCCTTGACATGATGCGAAAATAGTTTCACAGCAGCATTGCAGATCGAGGATGCGGTTTTTGCTCACAGCGATAGTCTGGCTGGCTCGCATTCATGCACACACCAAGGAGATCTCCATGCACACACACAAGAACAAACCCTATACAATTTACACGTATACCACCGCACACACACAGAGTAAACGTAACTCATGAATAATTCATCAGCTGATGTCTCCGCTCTTCTCTTCTCCTACATGTGGTTGCATTGCGGAGCCATCAGCACACACGATGAAAAGAGGATACGAGTTTTTATCTTGTACTTCGCTCCGGTGGCGCGCGGGGTTTTCTTTTCTGTACAAACTTGTGCACTCTTTACACACTTTGAATAGTGTTTGGCGACTGGAAAATAAAAAACTAAATAAGGACTGTTGAGGATTATCATGTGATGCCACGACGAAGAGAACTTTACTCTTCATGCGGATTGGAAGTTGAACTCAAATTGGGCAAGCCAGCTATCGATGTGCAAATATTTAAGGGTTATGTCTACTCAGTAACTTATAGGGCTCATACTCTCATGCCAATGCATGGCTTGTATTTCATCATCTAGATGACGAGTATAATCTTTGTTCACACCTGTATTGCTATTATCAGTCTGATATACACATCACTGGTACGCCACAGCATGAAACTCAAAATGTTTTTGTACATATTCGAAATGACTCGAAAACCTCCTTAGAGCATAAACGAGATGATGAAGTTCACGAAAAGGCCGTGTTGCCATGGTAACGAGGGACGACTTCTGACCCATCTCCACTCCCTCCTCTCCTTTCCCATTCCACGATGAGATGTCATAACTTTCCTCCAGAAATACGTGATGCAGACATAACCAAATTCTGACTAGGTTTATATTTAGGTGTTCCATAAAGCTGTTTGAATGGAAATGGAATAAAGAATTGAATTGAATTGTTCGTAATTTGTAGAGCTATCCTTTTTTTGTGGTAAATGGTATACAACAAATACTTCAAATTCATCACCATGCTTTCAACAAAATCCCGAATCAGAAGTGAGATTTCGATTTCATAAAGAGAATTGTGGAGAAGACGATCTCATTCATCTGTAAATTTATAATTTTGAAGAACATTTTGTGGCAACTATTTAATTTGATTTTCCCAATATGACTGCCATATCGGTGAGATGAATGATTTCGTTCAGAAAATTTTAGATCCAGTGCTTTGTAATGAATATTGCATCTCAAAACTCCATACCATCTCCAATGTTGGTACATGTAGTACGGCTTTGCATTGGTGCTGGTGGGTTGTAGGGTGTGTCAAAAATATAATCATACTGCGCATGCGTTTTAGCATTCTCTCTCTGAGTTATATTGGAACAGATGTTGAGAAGAGAGAGACTATTGGTATCACTGGTGACTATCCGTCTGTATACATGACTGTGTTGCCAACTTCATCCGAAGTAATAGCGATGCCCACCCAAACAAATTTGAAAACATTTTCCCTTTTTAATTACTTTAATTACAAATTTTCACCCAAACGCAAGTTTGAACCAATTACTCCCTGTTCAACCCTGAATTTCAAAAACGCCTGATTGTTCTGAGCTTGGTCTCTTCGCTCTCTCGCTTAGCTTTTTTTTTTTATACATTTTATGGATTCTTGTCCTAAGAAAACAAAAGTCAACTTTCAGCACTGATGGGAAAGTTGTCACTATCTTCCTTGCCACAATTTACTATTTCCTTATTCATTCCAAACATTCTTTTTTGTGGGTTTTCTTCCTTTTTAACAAATCACTTTATTAGAATTTTTTATTCCCCTTTATATTTTATTTATCAAGTGCATTATGAGTTAGTGACACCAAACCCAAACAATCAGTGCCCTCTGATGTTCACTTCATTCTAAAAACACCGAGTAAAATGTTACCCAATATTGGGTAGAAAGGGAACATGCATGTTTGCTGGGTATTTTTCTACCCCATGTTGGGCTATTTCAACGCAACATTGCGTAAGATTTACACAATATTTGATATCTTTTTACCCAACCAACATGCATGTTCCCATTTTACCCAATGATAGTGTAAATCATTTTTGGCATATCTGAATGTGTTTTCGCACCCCTCCCCTAAATGCACGAATTAGCCCCTCCCAAAACTTGTTTCACCCCCCCCCCCACTTTCTTCCCCTGTTCTTATCCATCTGTCTCTCTCCATCATTGTTGTCAACCCCTGAATAAATCAGAATACAAGATGCGGGCAGTTTTTTTCTTGTTCTGATTTTATAACTCGATGGGAAAATACCATGGAGCACCATCCATATACCAGCAAACACATTTCATATTCGAATCGACTACAATGTATAGACATCATTATACTACATGGATACACTATAAAAGTGGATAATGTAAAATTTAATGGGAAATGATCGATTAAAATAAATATATAAAATATGTGTTTAAATGTATAAAAATAATATTTAAATATAATAGGCATATGACTGACGAAATAAATATAAAGGTAATTACAATTTCGTAATTACTGATTTGAACAGATTTGTGCGGAATAATTTTTTACAGACTGAGATATCGGAGAATAAAATTCAAAATTTCATTAATGCTTACCATTTTGATTTGTATCTTTTCGTGCTTAATATTTTTGGTTGTTAAAGATTCATGTTTGTTGCTGTTTATGCTGTTAGATATATATATTTTTTAAATATAGGATTCTTGATACAAGTGGAGCGCCTCTTGCAGTCTCGCCTGCATGCCTCGATTCAATATAGCAGCAGTGCTGACTTTGAAAACGACTACAAAATAATCATTCACAAAAAACACCACTCATATAATAGTATAATACTACATTAATTGACCCTAAATGACATTTGACCTTGATCAAGTGACCTAAGATTTGTGCAAGATGAGCAATGATACTTAATTACCCCTATGTCCACATTTCATTAACTATATCCATAAACTTTTAAGGTTATGGCAATTCAACAATTACCCCCTACATGGCCAAAGTTCATTGACTTTAAATTACCTTTGACCTTGATCATGTGACCTGAAACTCGCACGGAATGTTTAGTGATATTTTATTAATCTTATGTTCAGGTTTTATGGACTAGCTCCATATATACTTTCTAAGTTATGATGACAGGCAGGATGTTTAGCAATATTTGATCACCCTTAATATGTCCAAGTTTAACGAATAGGTGTTTTTTTTTATTTTTTTTTAAATAAGATGACATAGGGAGACAGTGAGTATTTGAAGATAGTGAATATTCATAAACAATGTAATTTGTAATACAATCACTTTAGTTTTACTTTATTAGTCTTTTTTTCAATAGTCTAATAAAGTCCCATCCGAATCCCTTAAACTCTATGTTGGTATCATCCATTGTAAGCACTTTGAAAGAGTACGATTCTGGAACAATCTTTGATATCGATAACGATCAATTCATTTTTACGTTGTATTTTTTGTTAAAGGCAATTTTTAGTTTCATCCCTGGGCGATGGGATCTGAAACTTTACTACCAAATAGTATTTAATTGTGTTTTAATATTGAAATCAAAGTCTTTAGGCATATTTCATGAAATTAGTCATATTATGCAGATTATTTGCAGATAGTGAATTGATGACATGCTCACAATGTTTCCGACGTCTTTGTTAAAAAAAAATAATTATTTATCATAACTGCTTGCATGAGCATTATTCTTTCAGATCGGAGATAAGAATGTTACTTATATAAGCATTATAGACCTATCTGGCTGTGAACCATGATTATCTATGAAGAAACAAAGAAGTTTTTTCTTTTTCTTATGTAATCCCCCCCCCCCTCTCCCTACTTTTCTTTCTTTCTTTTTATCTCTCTCCCCCTCTATCTCAGTATGTCTCTCCATCCCTCAATCTTTCTCTTTCTCTCTTGTCTTTCTCTTTCTCTGAACTCTCAACACATCATGGCGTCGCATCACCTGTTGCCACTCCGCTTCCTGCTGTTGCCATTGCCATGGTAACGATGACTTGCTCCATTCCTCGTTTCCAAGCCCTTGTATGTCGCAGTTTAAAAAAAAAGGAGCAGATCTATCGCTTCGTTCTAACCAAAAGCGACAGAAAATACCGGCCTGTTTTGAGATGATCGCTCAATGACCCACGAATACAATAGCCGCACCCCGTCCATTGTGTTCTTCCCGATAAAACCGGGTATTTAAAAATGTCTCCTCCACACCTGACTAGCCACCGATCAAAGAAATGAGCAGCGCTGTCTTTCAAAGATGCTGAAGGGATGTACAATAGTATTCTCCTCGGATATAGAGACGAGGAGGAGGGGTGGTGGAAAGGGCTAGTTATCTTCGGGGGCTATTATAATGGAGAAGTTAATTAAAGAACGCTGGTGTGTATAGAGCATGAGTTCTCTTAACACACAGCTGAAGACGACAGACTTTGATGTGCGTTGTGGTTGAAGACATGACATGAGAAAAGACATTAAATCAGCAAGATTAATGGAAGGGTTATCTAAACTTCTATGCCAATGACAAAACTATCCACCACCAGCATTAGAATCAGTTTCAGTAATAATCAAAATTGGACAAAACACCGTGATTATCATAGATGATGAGTCCGGTAGACAAATATCAGGAGCTGAGAAATTATAGTCTGTATCCCACTCCTGACACCAAAAATGTAGTCAACGATCAAGTTTAATTCAGCTGAAGAAATTACTGTGTGGTTTTCATTGCCTTCAGTTATTTTTAAAGGAATGTGAAAGGGACATGCCTATAATGCCATAATACCGGAAACACGTTGATATTGATCTAAAGGGGTCCGTGCACGTTCAGTATAACCAACAAAAATGAACAAAAAAAATCATGAAATTAATATAAATAAAGAAAAGTTGCTTAAATCATGGGGGGGGGGGGGGGTAAACATGAAAAGCAAACGAGGGGGAAAAAACTATAAGACCTAGTGGCAGATCCAGGAATCCGAAATACCCGTGTCCCATCCCTGTGGGGAAGTGTGCATATTTGAAAAACGACTCCGAAAATGAGCATAAAAATGGAGCCCTTTCTTTGGTTTTTAAAGGAGTATGACGGGAGTGAAACACACGCATGTATATATTTTATTTAGCTTGCCCAAAAAAGAAAATTATATACGGGAACATGCTCCTTATAAAGTTGATAACTTTCCCACGGTTATTTTTTTTTTTTTTGGGGGGGGGGCTTGTCGCAGAATTAAAAAAAAGACGGTTCCACGTATACCATTGATCAGTCCATCATCTGTCGCTGATGAGACCAGCATAATTATAACATAGCTCAAAACCTACGCATGAGTGCCCACACATTATTTTTTTAATATGTGACAAGCTACCCCAAAACCAACAAAAGGTCGCCAGAGAAGGTTCTCTGTATTAGCCAGAATAGTAATTTGGTCTTTATAAAAACAAAAATTGAAAGAAAAAAACACAGCTTATCTCAAAGAGTAATTCTTCTTCTGTATAATGCCAAAATGTCAAGTTGTATAGAGTTGAATATAAAACAAGGTACAAGAGTTTCTGTGGCACAAGTTTTTTGGGGAATGCTTGGAAATTTCACTCAGATTGCAGTGGGCCCTGAACTTCTAAGTTATTTTTGAAGCTCTCGCCTTGTTTCTTCTCCATACGATCAAGTATAATAGTGTGGGTTGTTGTTGACCAATTTTGACAAGTTAGTTATAAAGCTTATTGCTTATTTTCATCTCATAAAAAATAAAAACTAATTTTGGGCGACTTTGGTTTAATAAACACGATAAATACATTTCAATTTTTCTTCGTTATAAAACAATTTGGTTTGATTTTGTTGTCTATAAACATGTGGAATTGCGTTTTGTAACCCATATGACGTAATATGATATTTTATCAATATTTTCCTTATGTCATATCAATAAAATAAAAACAATTACAAAAGTAAATAAACGGTGTGTGATGTTCTTTCAATAATAATTGATGCATATCTGACCGTGTTGTCTTCTTTAATGTAACTGCTTTGAGAAAATAAGGTAAACTTGAAAATGGTATATCTACAGCCGCTTTTTAAGAAATTTTAGTCAACTTGTTGTGTTCAAGGTGGTGGTTGACTTGAACTTCAGCATAATATGACAACGATATGATTTGTTTTATAATTTCCTAGGTTCACTGTTTTATATAACATTCTATTTCAAAATTCATAATGCCCCTTGTACATCCATTTGTATTTACCGAATGACACTTAGAGGGTGCATACTTTTCTGTATCTTCTCCTCCCGCGGATTTTATATAATTTACAGCTTTTCCCGGTTTTCATAAATAAATAAATCGCACAATTCACTTGTCATTCTCACTCTGATTCCATTTTAAAAAATGAAGGAAAAAATGAAATGAAATTTTTCTTTATATAACTTTTTAAAAATCGCTGAAAGTATATACATTTGGAGGTTTTTCATAAAAAAAAATTTAGATGAATTTTTTAAATTATTAAATAAAATAAATCATCATTTTGGTACCGAGAAATTCAGTGACAAGCAACAACAAAAAGTTCACTATAAAATGAAGGTAATTTGGGGTTGCTAGGTCCTTTACTTTTTTTTTTACCTGGCAGCCCCAGCCCCCCCCCCCCCCCCTTCCGTTGGTCCGCCACTGGGAATCGTCGAACCGCATTTCAGGACAGGGACTCACTCGACCGTAAACTGCTATTGTTGTATTTTGGTATTTATATGTTTCACTATAGGTAATTAACAACAAAATATATTTAAAATTCGATACCATTATTAATCATAACGTCTCATCCTAGATCTATTTTAGCTCAATACTGCTGATTCTCCATAAAACAATATTGTCTACGCGATCAAATTCACATTTTCTCTTCATTTTGAATCAAGAAAATAAAGAAAGGATTTGATAATTTTGGCGGGATGTTGCAATCCATGATCCCCATCGATCGAAATTAACATTCTCATGCGGCAGTCACATAATCAAGACTAATACCAAACCAACCGATACCCGTACATTGAATAACGTAATAGGCTCGTAGCTCTGATCGTTCTGGAGTCGGTTTCGTTGTTGTGACTGTGCGGGATTATCTTCGAGATGACCTCAAACAGGCTAAAACAAAAGGTGAGAGAGTTTAGAAACCATCGGAGAGGGCATCGAGTAAACGACCAGATAATTGGTAGATGGGTCTGTTAGGATGCGATAGCAATCACCTCTCCTCCACATGTTATAACCCAAAACAAAGGAAGTTGAGAAAGAGGAGGATCACCGAGGTAAAAGAGCAACCGGAAGTCACGCACCTACCTCTATTGTTTATGGATATCACAAACTTCCTGCATCATTTCTATGCATCACAGAATGATTGTACGTACGAGTTCAGAATGCGAGATTTTATAGAAGGAAATTAATCTCTCCTGTATTGACTCAATATCATTCAAAGAGAGTTCTTCCATGGATCCTACTAGAAGTTCCATGCTGTACTATTCTGACCCCCCCCCCCCTTATGGCCATGCATGATGTAACACATTACGACATACTGTAACAAGTAAAGTCATCATTACAACAAACGTTTTCTGCATAAGATCGCATACATCCCATGGGATGTGTTAAAAAATTGTCTCTCTGAAATTTTGTCAAGACCAAGTCTGGGGATCGGGCTTTCCAGAAAGCTGCACCATAGCAGCACAGTGGAATTCTCTCCCGCCAATTTTACGAAATATTACCCAACTTGAGCAAAAAACCCACCTCCTTCGCTTCAGAGATAAAGTAAGTTATATGTTCAAAGTATGTTTGATATTCTTTGATGTTTATAATTACTGGCGGTTCCAGGAAGGGGGGCACAGCCGGCCCATGCCCCCCCCCCTTGAGAGACACAATTTAAAATTTGTAATGTAAAAATGCCGTTAAAACAGAAGTGTGGCCCCCTTTTGAAAGCGAAGACCTTTTTTTTTTGCTTGTCAATTTTTTCGTGGACGAAATCCCCTTATTTTTTTAGTTAAAACCCCCCTTTTAGGGGGGGGGGCTTGTCAAAATTTTCCTCCCTTTTCGAAAACTCCTGGATCCGATTGTTATATTCAGCTTTTCCTGAGAGACCCTTAGGTGCTATACGCGTCCATCCCAGAAGAACTGTTATTATCATAAGATGTGGAATTATTTTTGAGAAAAAAAAATCCTAAACGTGAAAACTTGTAAACGTTTGCCATAATTTCCATTGTAGAATAAAAGGTTTAATCATTCAATTTCTTGCAGTTAAATCGGTACAATCGATCGGTATGTATATAGCTGTAACCAAAGCTACGCCTACGACCGTTTACCAGTTTGATTATACCCCTGAGAATGAGCATGTTTTATAATAATCTCAACTATTTTACGATATTTGGATACTATACATTTTTTATTGGTCGATGAAACTATTAAACGACGTGAAATGTTTAGCTCTTACATCTCTTCCCTATGATAACATCCGTTGTATTGACCTCATCATGTTTTGTCATCTCCGTTTCTATACCACGTTCTTTATCCACTTTTACGTAAATATGCACGGTACTTATGCATGATCATTGCTCGAATTATGATGAACATTTTTTAACAACATGTAAACAGGCATGTAAACTCCCTCAGAAATAATATGTCCATTTATACAGCGCAGTTACTATGTGCATATACTCAACTGCGCTTTGATACATGGTATCATACCCCGGCTGTAGCTGAGCCGCCATATTAATAAAGCATTCAATGAAAAATCTTACCGGATACTCATTCACCTCACCTGGGTCGAGTGCAGCACAATGTGGATAAAGTTCTTGACAAAGGAAATTACGCCATGGCTGGTATTCGAACCCACGACCCTCTGTTTCGAAGTCCGGAGACTAATCCACTGCATGGGCCTAAATGCTCCACAATATAAATACACAATATTGATCATGCCTCAGAGGTATAGTGGCGCTACAAGGGGGCAAAGTAATTAATAAAACACTCATGTCTACTAATTATTCTGAGGAAAGGATTGACTGCCCTCGATCTTTCAAATAAAAAAAAAATCTGTGAAGTGGGGGGGGGGGGGGGTGAGAAAACATGGAAACGTGTGTCTTGGTCATTATTTTGAGAAAACAAATCAAACTTACATACAACTCCCGTGGCATGCTTACAGAATGATGAAAAATGAATTGTTTTAATCATAACTTGGACAAAAACTTAATTTTATTTTTGTTATCCTCCATGGGAAGTTTTTTTTTTTTTTTTTTCGTAGTGAAAATTCTGCAAATTATCAATGGCAAAGAAAACCAAAATACGGTACCACAAGAATAGCTTCAATATTTCTATTTATTCGACCTTATCCACCCTTGGCCTATTAAATCCTTATGTGGGCTAAAAATGGCTGGCCGAAATGGATCGTAATGCTCTAATAATCAACTGTTATAGACCGGTCTGGGACGGCCTCGTGTTGTTAATTAATACAATAATGGTGATGACCGTCTCCAAAATCATCATCACCACCACCACCACCACCACCTCCACCACCTCCACCACCTCCACCACCACCACCACCACCATCATCATCATCATCACCATAAAAATCATAATTGTATTACTACGATGGCAATTATACAGTAATGTTTGTCCTTGCACGCGGTCATTGAATTGAATTGTTTTTCATAATTGCTTGGCGGATGCAAATAACAAGACCGGTGGATTTTTAACCGAGTGGTTTGGGATCTCAAAAAGGAGGAAGGTTTTTTGATAGAGCTGAGAAGATACTGGTCCTTGAAAATGTGTCCTCCCTACACCACACCGTTATTAATATATTTGCCTACTTTTAGCCTATCACGGACGAGTCCCTGTGCAGAGCGAAGAGAGAGGGCGCCTGTATAGTATTTCATATACAGGGACACTAATTTCATTACGACCGTATCATCACGATTGCTGGACCTACACCCCGTTTTATTTATTTATTTTTTTAATTTTTACAATTTTGATCTGCTAAGTTTCGAACTTTATTTTACATCCGAATCAATAATTTCCCCCATTTATTTTGAATCATTTTTAATCGCTGGTACCACAATCTTTAGTTTGCAATTTACTTCTAACTCGGAACACACTACGGAACAAGTTCCGGGAACAAGTTCCGGGAACAAGTTCAATCACAGTTTCCTCTTCGCTTTTAATTCGCTTTTATGAATGAAATAAAATAGAGAAAACTCCGAATGAAAAAGAAAAACAAAGTTTCTTATGCTTATTGTTAAAATTCATATTCTGTATAGCTATTTTCCTAATACAATAGGCCTACTTTTCTACATTACATTTTTGGAAAACTTTCATTTATCTGAGCATGCAGACGATAACAATAATCTGCATTAATTTTATTGTTTCAGGCTGGAAAATTCCCAAATCTGCTGCCGAATCGTATGTATTTATAAAGTTTACAAACTGCATGTCTTATTAACTTTATTTTGTGGGACTTCTCCTTCATCATGTGTGTTAAAAACATATGAGTGGCCGTTTCAAGAAAATCAACATTTTGACGTACGTAGGCCTATACCAATTATAATTGTAATACAGTGACAGATACCAAGTGGAAGTTGAACTATGTAGGTCTACAAACAATGATGGTTGGATTATAAAGAGTAACGATTTGACATCCTAAATATGAAAAAATGATAATGGTAACATGTCTAACATCGATCAGACTCTTGATTTTAGCCATCATCAGCGCCAAAACCACCACCACCACATCGTCGTCGTCATCGTCATCATCGTCATCATCATCATTTCATTTCATTTCATTTCATTTATTTTATTTCAACACGGTAAACGAACTTCAGCCAATGGCTGTTCTTCTGAAAGTCCGTGCGTACATCATCATCATCATCACAGTACAGAGATGTTAGAAGATCCCACCACCACCACCAGTCACCACCACCACCATCATTGTCCTCCTCCTCCTCATCACCATTTTGTGGGACTTCTCCTTCATCATGTGTGTTAAAAACATATGAGTGGCCGTTTCAAGAAAATCAACATTTTGACGTACGTAGGCCTATACCAATTATAATTGTAATACAGTGACAGATACCAAGTGGAAGTTGAACTATGTAGGTCTACAAACAATGATGCTGGTTGGATTATAAAGATTAACGATTTGACATCCTAAATATGAAAAAATGATAATGGTAACATGTCTAACATCGATCAGACTCTTGATTTTAGCCATCATCAGCGCCAAAACCACCACCACCACATCGTCGTCGTCATCGTCATCATCGTCATCATCATCATCATCATCACAGTACACATTAACATCAACTTCCCACCACCACCATCATTGTCCTCCTCCTCCTCATCACCATCATCACTGAAGATGTTTTATAAGTGAGGACAGACTGTGAGGTGAGGACTTACCTTATATATAAATGCTCTCCAGGGTAGATGTGCAACTGACTTTAACTGTAATAAAAGAATCATTTAATTCAACATCATCATGATCTTCATCACCACCTGTCCACCATCGGTGTCTTCATCATATCATCATCATCCTGATCATTTTCATCACCACCCCACCACCACCACCATCGGTGTCTTCATCATCTGATCATCATTAACATTTTTAATACGTGGGAAACGTGATTCTTGCCCTTTACCCCTGACCCTTTCTATTTTAGTATTTTGAGATATTGCCCCCCCCCCCCTCTCTCTCTCTCTCTCTAGCTCTCTCTCGGATGAAATATACAGCGAATTGCATCACGTCACATGCATGATTCATCGATCTATCCTATAGGCAGGCATTGCTGTCGTGTATTCTCGATTTTCTCCAGAACAAGGACCGCGACCGATCGCTCTTAAAAGTATACAACTCTGTTTTATTCAGAATGTCGGTACACGAAACTCTGTTGATGTAAGTGATTCTTACGTATTTCTGTTAAGTTAGTATTTATGTAACAGTGTGTTCATGATGAAGTGATAAACCAGCAAATTTGTTTAATGTTTGAAAACGAATCTGTAGTTTTTGTTATCGTAGTCCCGTGCGATGTAAACGGTGTAACGTTAAATCTAACTTTTATTCTGAATTCTGTGCGTACGTTTATAATTATATGAATAATATAGGATTTAACCAGCGTGAATTGATTAAGTGCTTCAGCCGGCAGCCTGGCTTCAGATTACAATGCGGAGGAGGTATTTTCCATGGAAGGCATGTGCGATTTAGTGATATCAGGTTTTCAAATTGCACAGGTGTGCGGAGCTAAATTATCGAGTTTAGCAGAATAGTCAATAGAGGTCAGGAGGCATTCATCATGTTCATGGCATTGGGACCTTAACATCGTGAACATGGACTAAACGAAGCTGCCAGAGAGGCAGAGCAGAATAGATCTAGTCAGATTTTCAAAAATTGAACCTGAAGTAATACTAATAGATGATACAGTGTTTTGATATTTAAAAACCAACAAACTATGTTTCCTTCGTAGTTAGTCGATAGTCTAACTAAGTGCTGGACATAATAATGACCGCTTTGGCCTCATTTTTTTCTGAATTTGATCAGTTTACAACTTAAAAGGCAAAGATTACTTGGTTTTATCTTCAATGCAGGCAAAAATTTACTGTTTATTTTCGGAGGCTACTCTTCACAAATACTTTCTGCCTAAACCTGCAACATTGGATAAGCTTTAACATTGCAATGAAAGGGGATTTCAAGGGTTCATCCTGTTATATTTTCAATTGCTATTGTGAGCATTTTGGTGCTAAATCGCCCCTAGACCCATATAATTTTTTATCTGGTTCAATGTCTAGTCTCTTATTCAGTCTATTTCAATGGAATATAGGCCTACTATAATTTATTACTGAAACAGACAACAGGATAAAAAGTTTTAAAAACAATCATTCATCTAATCGCTAATATTGGAAATTTTGCACTACCAATTGTATTGATAAAAAAATGTGACTTGCAAATAGGAAAAATTTTGATCCTTGAGTTTTCACAATTGCCTAACCACAAATCAAAATTCAAAATTTTACCTTTTACATACCAGTACTCTGTATACTCCATTTGCAATATATGTTGTGTGAAATTTTATCTTGTTATTCTTCTTCAACTCAACTTCTTTTACTTTTTTGTCTTCTTCTCTTTCTTTTCTTCTGCTTCTTATTCATCTTCTCCTTTCTCTGCTCCTTCTACTTGTTCTTCTTCTCCTTTTTCTTCTCCTCCTTCTTCCTCTCCGTCTTTTTGTTTTAATCATACGTGTTTTCTATATTACCCTTTTATTGTAAATATGGTTTAATATGCAGTAATATGCAATTAATTGCATTCATTCTGTGATATAACGTACGTGTACTTTTAACTATGTAGATAATGCCACTGTTATGAAACTGTACACCTTTTAATTTATTGTATATCCATGTGCAATTCAGTCTTTGTAACTGCAATGCATGATTTGATAAATACCATACCATTACCATGGAATGACCTCCCTACGGCTACCCAAACCGATGTAGCTAGGCACAATCATGAAAAATCCTAAATCCACACTCGACCATCTCAATCTCGAATTATGATCTACCAAGTACCAAATGTCTAGCCTTGAGCCTAGGTGTATTTTATCTCAGTTTCTATATACTGTTTCAGCTGTCTTCTCTCTTTTGATCTTTATACAGCCATACTCAAGATGATAAGTTCTTCATTGAAGCAAGAGATCCTGGAACAAAGGAGGTTCTTGTCATTGATAGACTCAGCCAGGAGATCATTCTTGAAGGTAACCCACTTTCCCTTGCCTCTGCCCTCAAAATATCACTTATCTAATCTAGTCATATCCCTCCCTTCATATTAGAATCAGTCAACCTGGAATAATTAATGTTTGTTTTATCTTTCCGCTAATTTCAATTCGAGAGTTTTATTTTCATTCTCTTATTTTATTGAAATTTTACCTTTCTTTACTTGAAAGATTTACCACTAATGTGATGATTTTTCATGTCCATGTCTGTAGCCAATATCTGCTTTTTACCTTGTTATTTAAAGGTCAAGTCTACCCCAGAAAAAAGTTGATTTGAAGAAAATAAGAAAATTTATGGAAATAAGAAAAATGAAAAAAAGCATAACAGTAAAATCACTGAAAATTTCATCACAATACGGATGTAAAATAAGAAAGTTACATTTTAAAGTTTTGCTTATTCAGTTATATGCATAACTCAGTGATATGCAAATGAGAGAGTTACTTTAAACTGAATGGCCCGTATTCTGAAGTCAGGTTTAACTTAGACCATGGTCTAACTCTGTGCTAAAATTATGGGAAGCCAAAAGTCTCAAAATTTTTAATAAGTTGTATGTTTCTTATTTTTACTGTGCTCTTTCCTGATTCATCAATGGTGAAGATAATTATTTATTTATACTTCCTAGACAATTATGAATGATTTGAGAGCCATATGAGCTGAAATATGATATCTCTACCGTTAGTGATTTATGTAACAGTTGGCTATCCATACTTAAACCACAACTTTAAAACTGAGTTTAAGTTAAACCCGACTTAAGAATACGGGCCATAATATCCATGGTGATTCATACCGTGTTTACATGTGATCGGCTTTTGGTTGAGAACCAAGCAGAATCGGCTCGCGTGGCAAAAACCTGAAATGATACGTGCACCAACAATATACGTCATAATAAGGACAACGCTGGATCCGTGCGCTTTGAAGTACGTCATAATGGTAAAGTAAATGAAATGCGCGCCAATTGCCGATGCAGAATCGGCTTTCTGTTTACACGTAGTAAAAGAGCCGATTCTGCATCGGCTCGCAGCTCTGAACCTACTACTTTGGTGGTGCAAAATTGCCGATTCTGAACCAAGAGCCGATGCAAGTCAATCGCGTTTACACGCAACAAAAAAGCCGATTCTGAATCAGCTTTTTTTATGCAGCGTGTAAACACGGTATCTGTGTGGTAAAGTTCACAACAAAAGCAAATGTACTTATTTCAGTGACATAAAATAGTATGCCATAAAAGATTCTGTGTACAAGTAACTTTGCAATGAACTTAAACTGATCATTTGATGTTTTTTGTCTTTTCTATTCTTGTAGAAAATGGAATCAATATCCCACCAGGTGCAAGTAGTAAGCCCATATGTGGTATCATGGGCATTATTAAACTCCTGAGAGGTAAGCATTCAGACAAACTTCAGTCTTCAACCATCATTCTTTCCCAATTTTTCTTCATTTCTACATTTATTAATAATCATCAGGAATTGTTCAGAGTGTTTCGAATTATGTATATATGTGTGTCATTATACCTCATTCAAATCTAGGTATCAAAATATGCTCCAGTTGTGGAAAATGATAAAAATTAGTTATTGTTTAGTGAAAGTCAAATTATGATCAACTTATAAGGTCTTTTATAAACAATGCACATGCCCACATGTGCATCTATTTCAGTATTTTTATGCCTACTTTATTACTATTATGTCACATTTGGTGTGTCGAAACTATATCCATCTTGTTCTGATGACATTTCTATTGCTCTTTGGAATGAAGCAATGAGTCTTGTCTTGCATTTTCATATCAATTCATCCAAATAGTTCATTAGAGTACCATTACTTGTAACGTTCTCATTGATTTGAATTATTCAGACTTTGTAAATTATCCATCCAATTAAATGGATTTGAACATTTAAGGCCCGAATTCACAAAGGTGGTTTTTAAAGCCATCGGTTGATCTCATGGTTTATGCAGATTTCCTGTTAAGCTTATTTACCGCGTATATTAAAAAATTCCAATGCTGATGCTCGCTTTGGTCACAGTGTGCCAAATTGACGCCTGTTGCCGTGGTTATCTACGCTATTTCATTCATTCATCCACTGTTTGAAATTAATGAGTCCATTCTTCAAACAGTGGACTCATTCTCATAACCTTGGCAACAGGCTTCAATTTGCCGCTCTGTGGCAAAAGCGGGCATCAGCATTGGACATTTTTTTATATATGCGGTAAATTAGCATAATTTGTACATGAAATCTTTCTAAACCATGGGTTTAACTGATGGTTTTAAAAACCACCTTTGTGAATTTGGGCCTAAGAATTGCATTTCATCAAACAGATCTCAATATCACCAGTGGTATTCAAAATCCCTTTTCCCCATCAGGATCATATCTGGTGATAATTACCAAAAAGGAGAAAGTTGGTGAGATAAACGGTCAAGCTATCTGGAAGATATCCGGGACTGAGAGTATACCGTACAAGAAGACTGATCTACATCTAACTGAAGAACAGGTAAAGTCAAACCCTACTAAAGGACAAGTTCACCCCAGAAAAAAAGAGTCGATTTGAATAAAAAGAGAAAAATCCAACAAGCACAAGACTAAAAATTTAATCAGAATCTGATGTAAAATATGTATAAAGTTATGACATTTCAAAATTTCGTTTAATTTCACACAACAGTTATATGCACATCAAAATGAGGAGACTGATGACATCATCCACTCACTATTTCTTAACCCTAAAAGAGTTATTTGGACCCCTCTCACAGCCGGGGGGGGGGGGGGGGTGGTTTCCGCCCCCCTCTGAAATCTCGGCTTCGATTGCGAGCGCTGCAAAAATTTGCAAAGTGGTAGTGTGCGATAAAATCTACAAGGCTGTATGGTTAATTTTTTTGAAATAATTTGATTTTTTATCTTAATGAATTAAATATGCTAATTTATGCATAAAATAAAATATTTGCTCTCAACTATTATACAGCCCCAATACTGCTAATTTTTTATTCACAGCCTCTTTGTAATCCGGATCCAATGTACTTAAAAAAAATTTGGTATTGCAATTTTTTCTTTGTTTTTCGACTTTTTGTTTTTTCGATGGAAATCGTTGCAGACTTAATTCTGATCATAAGCAAAACAAAATTAATTCAGTTTAATCAGTAAAAGTAGAAATAATGATACATTTCTGAATTTTGGCTAAATATACAATTTGCATTGGATTTGTACATGAATTCACGTTTTTGGGCAGTTTTGGGTCTGACATGTACTTACATAATGTTGCGTAACCGCGTATCTGGGCATTGCAAATTTGGTCTAAAAAATTGTGCAAAATTTGAAAGTAAAAAAGTCTGCGAGCGGCGCGGTTGAAAAATTTGCACAGCGGATTTTATTATCGTGAAAATTGTAAAGGGGGCGGAATCCGCCCTTCCCCCCCAGGCCTTTATTGTTAAATTGTATTTTATTATATAAAATATGAAATATTCTAATTTCTCCTCATTGTCCTGTGAAACAAAGTTTTATCCCTCCCTGAAATTTTGGAATTACCATTGTTTTAACATTTTATGGTTCAGTCAAGTTGGTCCTTATGGTCAAATCTGTAAATTTAAATATTGTATTATTCATACAATAAAAGACAAAAGAAACAGTGAGTGAGGGACATCATCGACTCATATGCATGTCACTAAGTTGTGCATGTAACTATTTTGTGCAAAATAAGCGACAATTCAAAATGCCATAACTTTCTTATTCTACATCCAATTTTGATGAAACTATGCTTGTTTGGTTTTTCTCTATTGATTAAATCAACATTTCTGATGTGGACTTGACCTTTAAAGGGGAATCCAGCCTTGGCCATAAAATTTTGTGTTGGGAAGGAGAAAAATAGATTAAACAGAATGGTGAAAGTTTGAAAGAAATCGGACAAACAATAAGAAAGTTATAGCTGCTTTAAAATTGAGATCACTAATAGTATGTAGATTTCAAATTGGCAACTGGGTAAGTAAATTATGACAAGGGGCAAGGACAACTTTCCCATAGGCCATGTACTTTATTATCAGGATTTGTGGTTTTCTGCTAAGTACCCATTCCCCTGGGGCAGTAATCTAAATATAACCCAGGTAGTATATTGTTTAATGTCCTCATGAAAGAAAAATATAATTTGAAATAAAACTTTTGGGAAAAATGACATTTTAGCCATAATATGTATTGGAGTACTTGGAAGAGTAGTCCTTGCCTTACATCACTATGACATCCCATATGCGGCCAATTTGAAGTCTCCATGGGTATAGTGATTACCAATATTTACAACTTTTAAAAATTCATAACTTTCTTGTTGTTTGTCCAATATTGTTCAAACTTTCACCTATCAACTTGTCTGAATTTTCATTTTCTTATAAAAACAAGTTTTTATTTGGGTTGGATTCCCCTTTAAAGGGGAGATAGTGGTGAAGGTTTGAAAATAATCAAAGATTAAAAAGTTATTTGAATTCCTTTTTTTTTGTGACATACACCAGCAGCTTTCTCTTATCATGGTGAAAAAAAGTCAATGAAAAGTCATTTTCTTAAAAAAATGAAGTTTTTTTTAAATTGTACCTTCAGGATATTAACAGTAAAATTATTTCTCACCCACTCCTGAAAGAGACAAAAATTAAGTCATGAAGCATTAAAAAAAATGGAATTTATGCATTTTATATCACATTCCATATGGGGCAGCTGCTCATTTATGTCATCACAAATTAAAAACTTCAAATTCATATAAATTTCTTAATCCTTGACAGATTTTCCTAAAACCTTCGCCAGTATACATGTATTAATTATATCATTTTTGGGGGGTATTTTTTAAATAAACTTTTCTTCTGGGTGAACTTCCCCTTTAATGATTAGAATGTGCATTTGGTGTAATTTACATGATATTTTAATGTCCGGCATGGTCTATTAATTCTACTGTATGAACTGCTATTGAATTGACAATATATGCATGATTGAACATACAGTAATTGTTTAAAATCTATATTTGGAACAAATAATGAAAGATATACAGTCTATCCTGATTTTTTCCAGCCACCATGGAACCAGTGGCCATTATTTTAAGTGAAATAAATAGATTCATATAAATGTAATGTACTATATTATCATACTTATTATAATAGAAATTAAAAGGATAAAATGGTCTATTGTTGTAGAATATCTATTTCGTTTGGGTTGTGGTTAATTTGTATTGATTGAGCTATTTTGCTTCTACAAGATCAAAATCAAATGAAATGAAACAAAATTTAATGATATTCTACGGATACATGTACAGTATAGAGGATCATTAGCCAGGATACATTGCTAGTAAATACAGTTATCCTCAATAAGTGAAGGCTGTAACATAATGCCAGGCCTTGTACCTTTAAAGAAAACCTTAAACTACTGTACAAGCTGTTATTTTTGCGTACAGAATTTTTCGCGAATCGCGGGGGTCCCGACATTTTCGTGGGTTGTTAAATTGAATAAATATCGATAGAATTATTGTTAGAAAATAGTTTAGGCTCTGATTTTGTTTGAGAAATAAAAAAAAAAGGTGAAATTCTAGCTAACTTTTTGAATCACTAACTGTAATTTCTAAACCTTTGTTTGTACATATCTCAAATTTTTCACTACACAGGATGTTTTCAATAGCAAAGCTCTGCTGTTGGGGATATTGGCACTAACTATTAAATGTGACAATATTTTGGCGAGGTGTTAAATTCGCGGCTGATCGGCAATTTGCGAAATCCGCGAAAATAAAACCCCTACGAAAATAACAGCTTATACAGTAATAGTTCTGTTCTAAAGAAATTGACATGGAAATTTTTGAAGAAATATAACACAATTACAAATTTAATATTTTCTATCCCCCTTTTTTTCAACAGAAACAAGACAACAAGGTATATGAAAGCATGGTTCAGTATGCTCTGGAGAACAACACGTATTATTTCTCCACAACCTTTGACCTCACTCATTCGCTACAGAGGTTATATAATACTAGTCCGGAATTCTTACAGATGCCTCTTTTTGAGAGGGTGAGTGCATTTCATCTTTCACATCACGTCAGTGATAATGATATATATTTCAGTGTGCATTTAAAAGTTATAGAAATGACCCCCCCCTGAAAAAATGATTGTAAAAAATTGGTAATTGATATATAAAAAAATGAGTAGATTAATGTATGAATGAATGAATGAATGATTGATTAAATGAATGATTGAATGAATGAATTAACGAACGAACAAATGAAAAAAAGAATGAGTGAAATAATAAATGAAGGGATGGATGGATGGACAAACGAACAAATGAGTGAGTGAATGGATGGATAGATGGATGGATGGATGGATGAATGAATGAACGAACAATCAAACAAGTGAATGAATAAGTACTAATGATAATGTTATTATAGAGAGTATTTGCTTTATTTATGGCAAGATAATTACATTCTTACTTAAAATTAAATGCTAAACTTAAAGACAAAACATGGCTTAGTGAGTCCTTTGATAACATTAAATTTAATTTCTAACAAAGAGGCTGAAATTTTGACTGTTCTTTTGATAAGTAATAGGGAGTTTATTGCTGAAGAAGTGTTGTCATATTGTATCTTGATAAAAGACTTTGTACAAATAAATTCTCTGCATGTATTGTGCAAACACACACCGTCAAATTTGCCATCTGAAACATTCAAATCATTTAAAAATGGCAATAAAAAAATGAGATGCATTCAAGCAGTATATCAATTCATGTTTATATGATCAATGCAAAACATTTTGTATGACTTCGATTGTGTTGCTAGATTCAATATACATGTAATTATTTGTATGTCTTCTTATTATTAGGCTGACCAGAGGTTTGTGTGGAATGGTCATATGCTAAGGGAGTTCACAGCACAACCAGAGGTATGTTTCCATCCCAGTCCGGCCTCTTTTTATGACATAATTCATTCTTAAATAATATTTATAACTACCTGAGATAATGTAGATGGTAATTCATATATTTTTTCTTAAAGATATAATGGAAGAGATGGTCCCTAGTGTTTCTTCATTTTCAAGAGTACCTGTATGTGTACAGTATATGTTTTAAGAGCTACATTTGCATCAGTAGATATATATGTTTAAGTAGTTTTATTGGTTTCATTTATATTGAATTTTATGTAAGACCATTTGTATGTAAACTTGGTGAGTATATTCTCATCAAGATATGTCATATGAACTTCAGACATTCCATTTCAGTTTCTAATTTGAAGTATGAATGTTATGTTTATCACTCATGACAGTTAAAATTTAACATCTTAGGAAAAAAAAAGCTTTTCCTGTCCTATTCTGAATTGCTTATCTTCATTTAAATGTGCTATGTCATAATTTTCTCCCTATTTTCTTCTTCTAGCTTGGCAAGTTCATACTTCCAGTCATGGTAGGATGTATCCTTTTGATTTGTTACATTAGCTAAGCAAAACAAAGTCTACAAACAATTACAATGGCCCGTATTCTGAAGTCAGGTTTAACTTAGACCATGGTCTAACTCTGTGCTAAAGTTATGGGAAGCCAAAAGTGTCAAAATTTTTATTAAGTTGTATGTTCTTTATGTTTACTGTGCTCTTTACGGATTCATCGATGGTGAAGACAATCATCTATTTATACCTCCTAGATAATTATGAATGATTCGAGAGCCAAATGAGCTGAAATATGATATCTCTACTGTTAGTGATTTATGTAACAATTGGTTAGCCATACTTAAACCACAACTTTAAACCTGACTCCAGAATATTGGCCAATATTTCCCTTTGTTGTGAAAATATGTCCCTCCCTTGAGCTACAGTGTACTTGTTAACACTTCGTTAATTTATTTAATTATATAGATTTCACCAAAGTTTGTCTGGTCGCTTTAGGTATAGACATAATTTCTTCCTTCAAAGATTTATATAACACATCAACTTCAAATAGTATAAAATAATTAATGTTTGTGCTTTATAATATTGTTAGACATCTCTTTCAAATTATTACAAAAATATTGTTTGCCAAGTTCTCACAGTCTTGCATGTACACACAATCTCTCAAGATAACTGGGTAGTCATGGACCCTTTTATTAGCCAAATATTTTCTTGAACTTACAATATTCTCTGAATTTGTTATGCCCCTGCAGATGAAGTCCGGAGGGGGCATTAAATGTTGCCCCTGTCTGTCTGTCCTTCTTTCCGTTTCCCCACTTGGTTTTAGCACAATAACTCAAATATTATTTAATGGATTTTGAAAATTTTTGGTGTGTAGGTAGATGACACCAAAATACAGGCTTAAGTTTGAATTCGGAGTCCGCTGGTTAAAGGTCACAGCTCATTAAATATGCGAGTTTGTTTCCGCATGATTTTTTTTTTTTTTTGGGTGTGTAGGTAGATGACACCATAATACAGGCTAAGTTTGAAATCGGAGCTCACAGGTCAAAGCTCATTATATATGCAAATTGGTTTCTGCATGATAACTTTGGAAATATTCTCCAGATATTAAAAATGTTTGGTGTCTGGGTAGATGACACCAAAATACAGGCTAAGTTTGAAATCGGAGCTCACAGGTCAAAGGTCACAGCTCATTATAGATATGCAAGTTGGTTTTTGCATAGTAACTTCGGGAATAATCAACAGATTTCAAAGAATTCTGGTGTGTGTAAGGTAGATGACAGCAAAATACGGGATAAGTTCGATTGCAAAGTCTGCTGCTCAAAGGTCACAGCTCACTTTATATGCAAGTTGGTTTCTGAATAGGAACTTTGGGAATAATCAACAGATTAACAAAATTACTGGTGTGTGTAGGTTTCTGCACGATATTAAGTTCAATCATATTGAATGAATTTCTGATCGCGTTAAGCGGGGGAATCTGTGTCCTTTGGACACTTCAAATTTCCAGTTCTTATATCCCATTTTATTCAGAAGTATTATTAATTGCCATCTTGTAAACGTTTACAACAATTGACTTGTACAAATATTGAACATTATTGTAGATAGAATACTACACACATTTTAGCATATAAAGTAGATGAATAAGAATGCAAAAGCTGAGTGTATATGGACCCTTTCTTAATCAATATTTACTTGAACTGAAATTCTTGCATGCTTCATTTATGCAGTATATACAGAAGTTGATGTTCATTGTAGACATTTTTACACCAGTGATGAGCACATACACGTAAAGTAGCTGAATTCCTTAACTCGATGGATGCAGTCATATCAATACGAATAGGGATCATCAATACAAAGAGGTTTGATTACATCCTGATCTCAAGGAGAAGCTGTCTAAGAGCGGGAACGAGGTTTTATATGAGGGGGTTAGATGAACAGGGACAGGCAGCTAACTTTGTAGAGACGGAACAAATTGTGCAATTCAACGGTAGCAGAGCCTCCTTCGTCCAGGTAAGCACAGAGCAGCAGTAACTCACGTTGTATTGTTATAAGAGAGGGTAAATTGATGATCCACGGCATTTATATTAGACCAATTAACACTTGGTCTAACATACCCACTTTGTCAACTAACTTTTGGTCTCATCCCACTTGGTCCAACTCGAGTTCTTTTTACAACCAGTTTGTCTACATTAAGGTGTTTCCTCAACAGCCATGTTGGTAGAGGGTCAAGGGTTAATTTCTCATTTATTTCATGGTTTCATTGTTTTATGGTTTTATAGTAACATCAATGAGTGCGAAGACATGTGAAGAAATAGGAACACCTGAAATACAAGAACTCTAAGTTCTTTTTACAACCAGTTTGTCTACTAACTAGCCAGTTGGTCTGATTTGTTGCCCATTTTGTCTAATTTCCAGATAGGCATTACGCATTTTGTCTATTGTCTACTTGGTCTAACACACCATCAGGGGCCCGTAACACAAAGGTTAGCGATTAATCGTATGCTTGATTTCACGATTGATTGTACATTGTAGTCATTGCAATCAATCGTTGAAAAATGTTCTACGACCATTGCTAAGCTTTGTGTTATGGGCCTCTAGTCTATATAATTAGATGAACTCTTTATGAACCAACTTAACATTTGACAAAGTGCCAAAAATCAATTAGACGAAGTGGAAATGAGAACATCAGGACATGAGACTAAATAACAGTTAGCCCAATTGAGTATTAGACCCAGTGAGGGTTGGACCAAATTGCAATGGGACCAAACTGATACCAGACCAATGGGTTTAGGCATTTGGTGATACATGTAGATAACCTGAGAATTGATAGATTTTTTTGGAAAATTATAGAAAGGTTGGTATTTTATATTTTCAAGATTACTATTTCTATAGATGAAAAAACATTAATTATAGGTTATGATCTGCAAAATTCGAGCAATGTTATGTGTAATCTATTTTGTGTTATTGCTCAATTTGTTATTTATGGAAATTATATAAAAAGCATATTCAAAGGAAAAAAATATGCTAATTTTTTATGGATTTAATTCAAGCTTACTATGATTATTTATTTAGAAAGTTTATGTAAACAAAAAAAGCAAGTTCGGAATTCTGATAAAATGTGATATTCAAAAAATTATTGCATTATTGAATTGAATTCATTTTTTTGTTTTTAATTGTTTGTATATATATGTACATGTTATTGTGAATAAATACCTCGATTAAGAGGGAAAAAAAACCCTGAGAATTAGACCATCTGCTTGTACACAAAGATGATACAAACTGATGAGAGGATGAAGTGATTTGATTTGATTTATTATTTTGCAATAAAAAAATACGTCTTGAGCATGCAGTGTACTGTTTTTACAAAGGAATGAAATAAATTCAAGATGAATCAAGGTAGGCAGTGTTAAAAATTCAAGATATGCAGTGTAACTTTGTGATGACAAAGCAAATTGTGTGATACAATTGCTGCAGGTGAATGCACAATGAGAGCCTTAGTATCCATTTCTATGTATGCTCACAAATGATAGCCTTTGCATTCATGAGCAAATGACGTAATCAGAATTGTACCCATTCACATGCTCTTTGATGCGATACAACTTTGTGATTTTGATTCTATCAGTTACAAAGATAGACAGTTTGTACAAATTCTATATATTTTGATTTATAAAATAATTAGGGATACTCCATGTGAATACATTGTACTATGTGCTCTCTTCCATGCATGTAAATTGTATACGAGAACATGTAAATTGTATACGAGAACTGTAGAAATGTCCCTTTCAGTGTTTACATTTAAAAGACAAGTCCACCCCAACAAAGAGTTAACTTGAATAAAAACAGAAAAATCCAATGAGTATAACACTGAAAATTTCATCAAAATCGGTTGTAAAATAAAAAAGTTATAACATTTTTAAGTTCCACTTAATTTTGCAAAACAGTTATATGCACATCCTGTTCGGTATGCAAATGAGGGGACTGATGACATCACTCACTATTTCTTTTATATTTCATTGCCCTTGAAACAAAGTTTCATTCCTCCCTGAACATGTGGAATTACCATCGCCTTAACATTTTATGGTTCAGTCAAGTTGGTCCTTATCGTCAAATCTGTAAAAATTGAAATATTCTATATTTCAAACAATAAAAACTAAAGAAATAGTGAGTGAGGGACCTCATTGGCTCTCTCATTTGCATGTTATTGAATTGTGCATATAACTGTTATGTAAAAAATAAGCGAAACTTTAAAATGTCATAACTTTCTTATTTTACATCCGATTTTGATGAAATTTTCAGCTTTATGTTTGTTTGATTTTTCTGTTTTTATTCAAGTTAACTCTTTGTTGGGGTGGACTTGTCCTTTAATACTAGACAGTTTGCAGGTAACACTTTTCACTGCTTGTACTTGTATCTGTTTTCATTTCCTTTAGACACGAGGCTCTATACCGTTATTTTGGTCCCAGAGACCCAACCTGAAATACAAACCTGTTCCACAGATTAGCGAATCACAGAGTCATGTAAGTATCGTCTAGTATGGTTTATTATTTATTAAGGATACTGGCCACATTTTTGTGTACGAAAGTATGTGCTTAAGAGAGAAAGATAGAGAGAGAAAGAGCGAGAGAGAAGTATGTCTTGTGTAATGTATTGTCAGAATTGTATATATTTGTCCATGTAAATCCAATGCAACTCAGCCTAATTGGCTGTGATATATGGATATCTTAATAAAACAATAAAGCCATGAAACAATAAAAACCCTATCACAATAAAACCATAAAGTAATAGAATCATTTATCTATTTATTTGGTATTCTTTAGGCAGGGTAGCCACATCAGTAGTCAGACACTGTTATACTTGGGGGCCATGTATAACATAAAACAAAGCAAAATACAAGCAGATATACAATACAAATGGGAAATACATAATCATAAACATAAACAGGTGGAATTTTTAGATTTATAGGCCCGTATTCTGAAGTCGGGTTTAAGTTAAACTCAGGTTTAAAGTTGTGGTGTAAGTATGGGAAGCCAAAAGTATCAAAATTTTTATTAAGTTGTATGTTTCTTATGTTTACTGTGCTCTTTCCTGATACATCGATGGTGGACACAATCATCTATTTATACTTCCTAGACAATTATGAATGATTTGAGAGCCAAATGAGCTGAAGTATGATATCTCTACTGTTAGTGATTTATGTAACAATTGGCTCGCCATACTTAAACCACAACTTTAAACCTGAGTTTTAAGTTAAACCCGACTTCAGAATACGGGCCATAATGTCTAATAACAGAAAATTGTATATAGAAATGAGAACAGTAGTGTACCCCAGAAATGTATACATTGGTATAAGGATAGGTGGAGAGCTATAAGAGAAAAGGCAAGAGTATGAGGTGGGATAAGGAAGAAAATAGAGAGATAAAAACAGAAGGAAGAAGGCATATCACCATATGTTAAGACTGTAATACATGTATATTATAATACTATCCATAATAACTACAAAACAAACTACGAATGAACCATTATTTCCTTACCCCTCTTTTTCTTTTTTTTTAAATTTAGCTTGATGCATTTAAGAGGCATTTTGATGATCAGGTGGTGAATTATGGCAATCAGGTCCTCATTAATTTGGTAAGTTAAACCCATTGCCTTCTGGAACCGGGTGGACCCTGTATAAAGCCTATGGGAATCACAGAATTCAGTAGTTAATTGGTTAATTATCATTCAATGTGTGCAACAAATGGCAGCATTTTGTCTTATACTACTGAGGAGCTATGGGTGGTAGAAAAATACTTTTTCGAAGATTAGGACTGATGCGTCTGATTGATGTAATGTGGATATTTGGGGGTATTTCACTCAATAAACTGTATTTATGAGAGTCAAAAGGATAGGATCACCGATGCAGTCAGAAAATGAGAAGATTGCATCTGTTTATGTGTTTATTCACTCTTTGAATCACCACTGAAGACTCTTTGTTTCATTCACATTTTAAAATTAGAGAGTCAAAAGGGGCCTAAGCTTGCAGAATCTTCGTCGGAGGCAAAATGACAAACATATAAAGTTGAATTATATCAAAATCGAACTCCACTTGGAATGACTTAAAAACCAAATATTTGTATATGTTTCATTTCTGTTCCACGTTTTTCTAAGTACATATTGTTATATCCTTTCTTCTAATGAAATTCAATCATTTGTTTTATTTGCTGCTTCCCATGTTCAGATCGATCACAAAGGAGTAGAAGACAGATTAGAGAAGATGTTTGCCAAGACTGTCTATGACTCAGGCAATCAAATGATGAGGTATTTATAATCATCGATGTCATCCCTCTTGCTTGTGGTTTGACTTTTTGTAGGTAAAAAAAATGGAAGCCCCAAGCTAGTCCAAACAATAGTAAAATAATTGGGTCAGAGTCTTCTGTTCTAATCTAGTGTAAGACACTGTGGCCCGTATTCTGAACTAAGGGTTTAAATTAAACCCTGGTTTAAAGTTGTGGTTTAACTATGTAGAGTCAGTTGGGGCACGAGCCCCTAACAGTACACATTAAATTTATCAACTCATACATGTATGACACCAAAAATGTTCATCATTGTCTGGGACTGATAACTGAAATATTTTTATTTGTTATGAAAGCAAAAGGAAACAAAGTAGTAAACATAAGAAATATGCAATATAAACATAATTTTTGAATTTTTGGCTCCCCATAATTTTAGCACAGAGTTAGACCATGGTCTAAGTTAAACCTGACTTTAGAATACGGGCCTGTAAGTTTACCATGGCTTCATATATTAGGTAAAGTGTAATTTTTTACCTTGTCTTTCTTAATCACTATTATTTTATTATTCCCAGAGGAGTTGAGAGTTTGAGTCTTATATATAATAATGAGTAACAATGTTATTGTCCCTGGTCATTGCATTCAATGGGGGGGGGGACAAAGATAATTTCCTATTAACAATGGGTTTGCTGTTCGAATCACTGTCAATAGGTACATTGGTATATAGGACAGGTTCTTGCATACTGAATCCATAATGAGTTGAACATATTTCCTTGATATCAGGTACGAGTCATTTGATTTCCACTATGAGTGTCGGAAGATGAGATGGGACAGACTTTCAATTCTCATGGATAAATTAGCCAAAGATCAACAGCAATTTGGGTGAGTTTTTGTTTTAATGGAATGAAAGTGAATTGAAAGTTCATGGAGATCATTCAGGAGTGTACCACATCATTTAAATACTTTCCATATATTTTCAAACCTTTCCCCTCCTTTTTTATGTAATTTATCACCCTTTTTTCTTTTCTGAAACATTTTCCCTTTAAGTCAACAATCCATGTCCCTCTTTTTTTTTCTTTTCCCACTTTCCCGTTCTGCCTGTGTTAAACACACCATTTCTCTTTTTTGTTCTTATCTGATGTGGAAGTTTACTAGCACACTGTGTTTACCGGTGCCATTTTTTCTTCTTCCCAGAACAAAAATTGTTAACCATGCCTATGGTACTGACATTTGCTTTATACATTGAAGTATATTGAATGTTTTATTATATTGCATTCATACTCTTTATAAGAATGATGATTAATTAATCAGTCAGAAAATTGAACTGGATACATTACTAAGGGAAGAAAACTGATTTGAAACTATGAGATGATGTTATTAATGAGAGGAGATGGTCAATTCCGACTATATATTTAAACATAGTAGTGGGTATACATATTATTATCATGAATTATACTTTGCTATCATAAATGATGTGTAAAGGGCAGCTGTCAGTCACAAACATTTTAGTGTCCATATGACAAGCTGTTTTTTCATTTAAACATCTGATTGATAGCAAGAATTACTATCGGGTAACAACGCAAAATTATACCTTATATCAAGAATTTGTCACTTGATACCGATTCTTGACATAAAAAAATGGATTATATGATTTAAATTGCTTGTCAGACATACAGTCACAAACTTGTGGAAGCGTCATGGGGTAGCGATTCAGACTCTCGCCTTCTGATCAGAGGGTCGTGTGATCAAATCCTCGCATCCTTGGGCAAGGCGTCAATCCACACTTTGCGACTCTCCACCCAGGTGTTAAATGGGTACCTGTGAGGATGCAAATCGTACTTAGTTTGCCTAGCAATTGAGTCTTAGAACTCTTGTTGGAGAGCTCCCCAGGGAGTGTAGAAAATGTATACGTTGTGTGTTGGAAAGCTGTGATTTGATGGCCAGAGTAATAATATACAGTTGAGGCCAAAAGTTTACATACACCCATGGAATTCAGTGAAATTTGTTCGCTTGCCCAACATCTTAAAATTTACTATATCTTTAGAAATATAAATACTACCATGACAAATTTGGTGTCAAATGAAAGAGCGTATTAAGCTCTTTCACATGATTGGGATGCCGTTGGAATTAAAGTATATTTCAGGTGGAATTTTTTTTTAAGGAAAAAAAGTAATATTCGTGCCAAATGTATTCTCTTGTTATTATATTTTCAAATATCGTTTCATAGAAATATATAAATGTCAAATCTATGATATATGTTATATTTTCTATCATAATATGTAACCTCTAAAAAAAAGAGTGTAATCTGAAATGTTTGTGTTGAGAAATAACTAGCAAAAATATGAAATGTTTTTGTCAAGTTTTAATTTTCAATTTGTCTAAAATGTGAAGATTTGGGGGGAATAAATGACATCTAAATATTTTTAAGCTCCTGATGACAAAGCAATGTGATGAAGGGGCATGGCATACTCATTTGTTTAATATCAAATTGATCAAGATAGCACAAATATTTTATAAGATACATTAAATTTTATTGATGTTTGGCAAGTGTCAACTTTTCTTTGAATTTCCTGGGTGTATGTATGTAAACTTCTGGCCTCGACTGTATCTCTAAAGCACTTAAAGACGTTGTTCCAATGTGTGACAGGTCCTTTAGGATATCTGATGAACACTGCATGGGTGTTGATTTTTGCTCGTGTTTTTAGGTATTTCTGGATGGATGCAAACAATGAGCTGCTGAAACACCAGGTTGGGGTATTCAGGACAAACTGTATGGATTGCTTAGATAGGACTAATGTTGTACAAAGCATGCTGGCTAGGAGAGCACTTCAAGATCAAATGCAGGTTAGATCAGCAACCTTTTTTTTTATCTTTGCAGTTTTTATTCGTCACAAAAACAATCAAAATATACAAAACATATCGTTGCACTTCAATCAAACAGAACATTGATACAAACTGTGTAAGTACATAAAAAATATCCAAAATAAATTGTTCTGTACTCAGAATAATTTAAACTTGTACCCCAGTCCTGCGAAACCTTCCTGCAGGAACCTTTTTCATAAAACTTGTTTATCTTAACAAATTTGCAATAACAGTATAATAAAACTACTGATTTCAGTCAATTAGATTCACTGATTGTGAAATTTTTATAGGAACTTTGCATTTGTAATTTTAAGTCTTTTTGAAATAGTACTTAGAAAAAATACATAGGGAATTTAACCTCAAGCCTTGATAAATGCTTGTAATGTAAAGATATTTTAGTCCGTGATTTCTGTATAATTCGTACGTCCAAACTTTTCATTGTGTGATGTATTTTTGTATCATTCTTTCTTTCAGCAAATGGGAATCTTGAAACAGGGCGAAAGTTTGGATAATCACTATAATTCTGCATTTGAGTCAACATTTAAAAACAGTAAGTATATCATTCAACTACCATAGGATATTGCTTTAACTTTAAGTAGGATATTTATTAATTTTTTTCGAAAAAGTGATATGTTTACTTTAAGGAACTGCCCATTTATTGAAAAAACAGTAAATGTCGTAATTTAATAATAATAATCTGCTTTTATATAGCGCTTAATACATCAGAACGACGTGTCTAAGCGCTTTACAGATATATTATTATCCCGGTCATCGGATTCAGTCAGTCATTCCCGCACACAATGTATGCACATCCTCCGCTCCCTGGGGAGTATTCCAGTCAGCCGCCAGTGAAGCGCACACAGTACTGGACAAGCTTCAATGACTTTCACTTCCTACCGGGTACCCATTTAGCACCTGGGTCGAGAGTAGCAAAGTGTGGATTAATTTACTGGACTGGCCACCAGCCAGACCAAGAACTAGACGCAAAAATCATACCTGGTATTTTCTTTTCACTTATCTCAGTGAGCTCCTAATATTAAAATTGCCCACTCAGTCCTATAGGCTTTGTAGTTCACATAAACACCATTCTCCCCAGTGTAAGACAAAGATTACACAAGGCGACCGTCCCTTTGTTAAGGCTGCACCCAAACTCTGGAATAGTCTGCTCCTCAATAAGAGGAAGGGAGTTTAGATGACCTGGGGGCCGTTTCATAAAGCTGCTCTGAAGAGCAACTTTAAGAACGACTGGTGGACCTTTCTTACACTCTAAACCATCGCCAATGAACATTTTGGTATTTACCATTTACCACAGCTTTATGAAACACCCACCAGGCATGGTTGCTCAGTGGTAGAGTGTCCACCTCAAGAATGGGAGGTCATGGGTTTGATCCCTGGCCGAGTCATACCAAAGACTTATAAAAAATGGGACCTTCTGCCTTCTTGCTAGGCGCTCAGCATGTAGATTGGAGAAGGGTAATAATAACATATTATGTTGTGCAGGGCCCGCTGGTAGAGCAGTTTCCTAACTGAAGTGGCTACCCTGGGTAAATAAAACGTTATTATTAATTTGAAATGCAACATCTTTCACTATGTCCAAACCAAACTGAAAACTAACTCTTTTCCAAGAGTTTTCAATTAATTAGTCACTTTTGATTTAATGCATTTTGTAGAGATAATATGCTTCCCTTATTCTCTTTTATTTGTGGCTTAATTACACATTTATTTTTTAACTTAATAATTGCTGTTTCCTGTTTACTTGCTTGTGTTGTAATGTGCACTTTAGTATATCCATATAGAAATTGTGCAATATAAGTTTCCAATGTTTATTATACCATCCAGCGTGGGCAGACAATGCAGATGCGTGTTCCAAACAGTATGCCGGTACAGGAGCTCTCAAAACAGACTTCACAAGGTAAGCTATCAGGGGGGTGTTTCACAAAGATTTAAGTATGACTTAGAATTGCACTTAAATGCCTAGTGCATGCGTTATAAAAGGCATGACCGCATTGGTCAGATTATGCCAAGAGGGCACGCACTACTGCTTATTAATCAATGAGACTGCGTGTTGCATATCATATAAAAACCATCGCCATTTAAGTGCGACTTTAACACCCACCCCACCCCCCCCCCCCGATTCACTCAATTATCTTGGCTTTAATACAGAGGCCATCCCTTTTCTTGTAGGTGTAAGGTAAACATCTCAGGAAGGTTTCTTGATGCAATCCTATCGTTGATTTTGACTGACAATGGTTGCAACGGGCCAATCAGATGCAAGAATATCTTGTAGCTTGTAACATTTGTCAGTGAACATGACTGAAATTTTTTTTTCATAAAACCCTCCACCTGAAATCATATTTGAAGACAAATCCCTCTCAGATGTATCAAACTTGTTATGTGGAGATTTGGTTAGTTGTTTTATTAGAGAGGCAAAGGGTTCCCAGCCCATCAGGGAAATCAGGGAAAATTATTTCAATTTTTTCCAGTTGGGGAAAAATTGGGGATTTGATAAAAAATTACCTCAAATCAGGGAAAAATGCCTCAAATGAGGGAAAAATCAAGGAATTTGATTGGCCCAAAAGTTGAAAGCACTGTAGTCAGTCAGACTGTCATATTTTGTTGCATATCAAAACAACATCCATGGAATGACTGGTTATGGTGTTACTAATTAGTTTTACATTATTGTTTTTATACTGAAAGTACAAGTGATTCACTGCAACAACTAAGAAAACTTGCAAAACTGGAAATGGGTTTAAATAATTATCAGGGAATTTTTAAACTTTGTCAGAAAAATCAGGGAATTTTTTTTCTTAAAAAGCTGGGAACCCTGTAGAGAGGCTATATACTTTCATCATGATTGATATGTGAATTAATATCTTTCCTCAAGTCAACTGTAGTATCTGTATTGGAATGGCCATCACCCTAATGGAACTCAGAAAACAATAAGTGTACTTTTCATATGACCTTGAAAGAATTATAACTTCCAATGTTGTTAGAGGCAAAAATGTATGTCTCTGATTGGTGATCAAACATATTATTTCTGAGTTGTTTCTTATTAATTTACCATTTTATGTGTAGTTACCAAGAATTAAATTGAATTTCAAATGTAATTTCTTTCTCCCTTTTTTTTTAGAACTGGAAAGAGGACAAAACTAGGATTGATGAAAGATGGTCTGAACTCCATGATTCGTTACTACATGAACAACTTTGTAGATGGTTTTAGACAGGTAAGAGAATCAGTTCTTTTAAAATCATGTTATTGATATGACTACAGTGCCAGTTACCATGTATTAAATATATTCTCACATGTTTCAGACTGGAACAAAGGTTGTTCTAAAGACAGGAATGTATGTAATTATTTTGTATCCAATGGTATAGATGGCAAATGCATGAAAAATGAATGAAATACATTACTGTAATTAGAATCACCAAACAAATCAAACCATTTGTCTAGTAGATCATTCCAGTATGTAGAGATAAATGACACCCTGTAATGTTGGAGAAATTATAAATATACATTTCTGCATTTAGAATCATGTAATTAATTTAAAAAACATTTCCTTTAAGATTTGTCAAGTTTGTAGAGGGTAAAAACAATAGTCATGTAATGGCTACTGACCCTCTAGTTCTGTGTTGATTTTGCTAAGATAATGTATCTTAAGTGTGATCTGAATTGTCTGATATAGGCCCGTATTCTGAACTCGGGTTTAAATTAAACCCTGGTTTAAAGTTGTGGTTTAACTACGGAGAGCCAATTGGGTTACAAATCCCTTACAGTACAAATCCAATATATTGACTCATATGACACCCAAATTGTTCACAATTGTCTGGGAATGATAAATTAAGTATTTCGAAGTATTTTTTCTTCACTATCAAAGCAAAATATTAAACATAAGAAATATACAATAGACACAGAATTTTTGAATTTTTGGCTCCCCATAACTTCAGCACAGAGTTAGACCGTGGTCTAATAAAGTTAAACTTGACTTCACAATACGGCCCCATAGTGTTTAATTCCTTTCTTGATGATTTTTATGCTTTCTTGAAGCCTTATCAATTCACAGCCAGTACTTGTATACAATATACTGGTTTGTTTGGTCTCGTGATATTGTAAGATAATTAGAAAAGACCGTCTACGACCAACCAATTACATGTACCTGGTTTGTTCTCCTAAGGACAAGTTTCCGCCAGTGACCCCCTTGTATTGTCTTAAATGGCCTTTGTAATGTCTTGCATCCTTTGAATATCAGTATCCATTTATGATGATTAAAATATGAAATTCCAGCTTATGTATCACTAAAAAAGAAACAAGTTCTTACATCCAACAAAAAGTGTTCATATAAATGACTTATTGGCAAAATGAGCATTACATTTTGAAGAAAAAAAAGGGTCTTTTTCTTTAAAGAATAATAATTTGTATGCTTGTTTGTACTTATCTGATTTGCAGCATAAGATTTCATTATTTGATAACAATATTTTTTCTGAATATTAAGTCAGAACTAAAAGGGGTGACAATTTTTCATTTCAAAGACTTTCTCTCAAAACTATTACAGTGACTTTCATAACTTAAGTTATATCACACATGTTATTTTTAGTTCTGTATTGTTTTAATTTTCCGTAAAGACCAAATTTATTATATCATTCAAAGTGTTTTTTTTCCTTCCCAGGATTCCACAGACCTGTTGCTAGGCAACTACGTTGTGGAGGAGAATGAGGGTGTGTCACGTCCATCTCCAATAAGAAAGAGCAAGGATGCCAAGTTCATGCTGGTGAGTGTTTAGTACAAATTCTTTGATCCACAAAAAAAATATTCATCTAACTAGCTACCTGAGAGTATAAATGATGTGTGCTGAAACCACTTTAATATAACACACAATTTTCTTTCTGGCTTTTTTGCCAAGTTTCACGCAATTCATTTTGTTTAGATTCTGAGGATCATGTTTTTAAGTAGTGAAGCATGTAATCTATAGGTATTTGGCCTTTTAATGTGAAAGTGAATGATATAAGTGTGTTATAGATAAACATTTCATCAAGAGATCAACCATAATATTGTCAGTTAGAGGCAAGTTTGATATAAGTTGGATATGAATTCATGCACATATTTGATTAAGTGCAGGGCAATACACACACTTTATTGATGTAAATGTTACTTTTGTATGTATGGGAATAAAGGAATATTGCCTGTCAATGTGTTAAATGCATTATTTAATAGTACTACATGCAATTTCATTCTGTTTACAGTTACCTGCTATCGCCATGGTAGCATTCTCCATGCTCCTCATAAGCATGCTCATTCCATCTGGTAAGTCAAAGACTGTCTTTGTTTATTATCAGTGTCAAGTGAGGTCAAATTGATTCATTAATATATTAATTTCCCTTTCTATGGCATTATCACATTGAATGTTTCCTGTACTTAATTCTAGAGGTGTATATTTCGTGAAGTTGGGCTGAACAAGTTTGTTTCCATATTCAGTATGCCATTCAGAGGATGCTGACATAACACCTTTACCTTGCAGATTCAGAGTGCTGCACACACAGCTCCTCATGTAATAATAAGAAATTTAAGTTTGTGGTGTATATTTGTAGTGAAGTGTTATGAAGAATACTTGAGGAAGCACTACTGCAGAAAGAGTACTTGATTTTGAGAATATATGACTATGATGATACAATCAAACAAATCTGATAATTTGCCAAGAAAAAAAATAAAATTTGAGTTTGTGATGCATGAAATTTTGACAGTTATGCTCATTCTCATTGTTTATTTTAAATGTTACCAAGTCATGAAACTTGTCAATTACATGTATAATATTAAAATGATGATTAGGAGGAGAAGAATTATACAAATATTAATAAAAGTGACCATATGTAGTATTAATAATTAAAATAATTCTTCAAAATATGTTAAAATAAGTAAATGCGATACATTTCTCTATTCTTTTCTTCTTTTTATCTCTCATAGCTGAACTTCATTTACAGATTGCGTACATCCTTTTCTGGTTAGCTGCTACTATCATCTGCGTTGGTTTAATGGGAGTATTTGGTATGGAGTTTGTAGATCAACCTAAGTTATCTCAAGCAAAAGTTAAGAGTGATTAAACAATTCATCCCTCACTTTCTTTGTCTGCTCTCTCTGTTTCTCTCCACTCCCCATATCTCTCCATACCCTTCTTTTTTACTCTCTTTTCTTTTTCTTTCTTTCGCCCTTTCTCTCTCTCTCTCACTAATCTTCAATTTTTTAAACTTTTCTTTTTCTTGTCAATTTACCTCTAAATCCTATTTCTTTAGTTCTTAACATGCAACAAAAAACTAGAAAAACTGGAATTTGTGTATTCTATGATGAAAGTCATTGATGCCTTTTTGGGGTATGTTCAGAATCAAAGTGACGTTTCTTAATCTTTTCCCTCATTCTCCCATTCATTTGTGCTGTTTATTTGTTTTGTTTTGTCTTTGTTTTGTCTCCCCCCTCTTTCTGTCCCTCTCTGTTTTCCTGTCTCTCATTTTCTCCCTTCTTGCCTTCTATTCCTTGTCCTCCCAACAATTTCAGGTTTGACATTTATGACCAAATAGTAAATGCCTTTAATTTATCAAAATGATTCACTTTCATGAAAAAAAAAAGCTTTCTCATTAGTCCATTATCCATGAAATAAACTTGGTACAGTCAAGATAGCAGATTTATAGGCAATGTTGACTAATGGGGCGTTGCAAGAAACTTGCCATCAATTGCAAGTCTATTTTTGTTTCCAAAATCAAGCATATGCCTCTGCAATTAATTGCAAATTTGCGATTGATAGCTAATCTGCTCCATGAAACAAGGAGTGTTATCTAATTTGCTAAAGTTAAAAGTGATCAGTCAATTGTAAAATTGCAACAGAATATTTGCTATTGATTGCAAATATTTTCTTGCAACACCCCCTTAAACTGTAATTTCTTGTATTTGGTCCAGGAAGATGTTTCACACAATGTAGAAAGCATGTTATTCAATCTTTCTTTCTGGCAAGGCAGCATAAAAACTATGAAATTAATTCTTGCATTTCTAGATAGAAGCTGTGTTGGCATTGGAATAGTTTTAGAGGCTAAGTTAATGATGAAAAATTGTCATAACACAAAAGTTATAACATAATTTGGATATATATTAGATGTTTGTATAGAAGATTTTTTTATTATTATCGCTGAATCATGAAACTTCAAATGAGGATCATTTCTACAGTAATTTGTAAAGCATAGTTGTAAGTCATTTGTCTTTGAGCAGCAATACCAGTGCTTGCCATTACATATATGTATGTGAATGCATTGAGAAATTGCATTGATTTTAACTGCAGAAAATAGAATGGTTAATGTTCTTCAGGGTCCTGTAACACAAAGGTTAGCGATTAATCGTACGCTTGATTTTCACAATTGATTGTACATTGTAGTCAATGAAATAAATCGTAGAAAAATGTTATACGATCATTGCTAAGCTTTGTGTTATGAGGTCCTGGTCTGTAAAACAGTACAGGGTCACTGTGTGATAGTCTTGGTAAATATGTCAGATTGTAATTTCAGGGTGAAATTCAGACACATAAAATGGAATAAATTTAATGTATTCATTGTGCAAATAATCATGGGCTTGCAGGCCAGGGTTTTTAGTCAGGGAGTTCGATCCCTTGTCGTCCATTCTCTTATTTCCCTCCCTGTTTTTTTTTCTTGCTTTTGAAAATTTTAGGGGGTTCGATTGAACCCTGAACCACCCCAGGCTACAGGCTTGGCTTGAAGGGAAAATTAAAAATTGTATATGATCACAGCAGACTTGGAAGAGAAAATACATATTGCAATGATTTTTTTTTCATAAAGATTATGGGGGGTAATTAATGTTTAATTTTGAATATTTATTTTTTCAAAAACAAGGTTATCTTGAAACTAAATAGGAAAAATGTTAGATTAAATTGATATCTCATATTTGTTTATCATTAGATGAATGTTCTTATGTTCATTTAAGTCTGATGTGCTTGCATTACCAAAGATGGATTCATTCCTATACTTTATTTAGTAAAAAGTCATCAAAAGAGATTTTATTATCTCATTTTCATGTGTAGTTTGGTATATTAAAACTCAAATGACTATATTCAACAATCAGGGAATTCATACATTATTTCATATTAAAGCATTCCTTCTGTCTTCATGAAAGAACTATCAACATATAGCTGTTTAGATCATTCCTATAATCTTTAGATATGTCATCTTCGTATTTTTAGCCAAGAATATTAAAACTTTGACGCTTTGCTTATTATTTGAGTATGTTTTTTTTTTTTTTAATTGCTATATTTCAAATGAAATTTGATTGAGCTATAAGCTTTTCATTATTGCCATCGTTACACTCTTATCAATTAAAGATTCATGATATAATTTCCTTGCCTTCCTCCAATGTATATCTGTATTTGTGATTTGATAACAAACTATCACCGTTTGTTCAATATATTCTAAAGACTTGTGTCTCCCTATTCTCCATATACTTTATTCAGTATACATACCATATGTGCTGAGAAATGATTTTTGTGCTCTTTTTCTTCATGAAGTGTAATGATTTACTTTGGTAGTTTTTGGGACATTATATCGTTACATTATTGGATGTCCTGTGTGTAAACTTGTTTATGGGCATCAAGAATATAAAACTCTAACAGTAAACAATACATATAAACAATGTAACAAGAATCTGTTAGTAACAAAAAACTAAATATTTTAAAGTTCCTGTCAAGAATCATGTCGCAAAATTATGATTAAGAAGCATTTGATATGTGTGCTTTAGTGTTTTGATGATGAAAAATCATCTCCTGTTTTATTTCAATCTCTGCTTCTGAGATTTGCATATTTGAATGGATTTTGCTCTGAAGAGAATGAAAATTTATTCTTGGAATGTTATAATTTCTACATACAACTTACAATTCTCACATTGTTAAATTGTAATTTAAATTCAATATATTTTTAGACAATAAAGAATAGCATTTCAAATAATTTGGTCCTCCACACTCAAATTATATTTTATCATTTCTGATTTGTAATTTATTACAAGATCTGTTTGTAGGTGATTAGTAAGTTACTAAAATACTTTGACATTAATGCACAATTTTATTTCTTTATTTGGATTTTGACATGGATTTTGTTTCATGTTGCCTTATTTTTGCAATGACTCTATGATTATCTGTAAAATCGCTTCTTGCCTATTGTCTTGTAGATATAATGCTATAAATAATTATACATTTCAAGTTTTAGCATAATGTCGCAGTTGTAAATTTGTGTTTTCTCCTTCTCATACTTCCTATTGAGGAATAAGATAAATACTTACTGGTGTACATTTCAGCAGTGAAGCTATTGTTCCGGGGGGTAGGGGGTGACCCGACATCTTGGATTTCAAGGGTCAGTACCGTATTTCAGCAATTTGTCCCGTATGACCCATCTCAGGACGCTGTTTTGTCCTGTATTTCACAATTTCGAACATATTTATGTGAGAATATTGAAGCATGCCATTTTTTCTTAATATGCACATTGTCAAAATTGGAAAAGGGTGAAATATGATATCGTTTATTGAATGGTATGTCAAAATCTATCCAAAAAAATCGAAGTCTTTTTAATTTTTTTTTTTGTGTTATAACTTCTGAAGGTTTCCATGGCGAGGAAGAATAGTGTAGAAGGTTTCACGGTACACCATGTATCTTTTTTGTTGTTGTTTTTTAAAAGATAATTTTACCCTCTATGGCATGTTGAGCCCTCTGAAAATGTTTAGCTAATGCCACAATTATTCTGATCTTGAAGTGTCCCGTATTTCGACTCGTCACCAGGGGGGGGGGTCTATTTTGTCATCTCCCTACTTGGATAGAGTGACATCACTTTTTGTGCAGATATTCTTCTACAAAACTTGAATTGCATAATAGATTTTTTTAGTTTATGTTATGGAACATTGTGTCAATTTTCTTGTACCCCTGTTATTCCATCAAGTAATGTTTGTATATTATATTATTTCAGATATTTGTATTTAAATAAGTGTTCGGTACTGCAAAATCATAAAACAGCTTGATAAATTGACATGTTTAAGCTTTTCGACATGCAATTTTACTCTGAGTGCATGTTGAAAAGCTTTAGTATGTCCGTTTTTAAGGCTATGTTTGTATTTAATTTTCTTAAAAAGAAATCACTACTCCTCCGTTCATAAGAATGTGGTATTCTGCTAGAAGTGAAGAGTATTGTAGAGTGTGACTTTACAATTGTCCTAGATTGAAAATGAAAGATTAAATGATAGATATATATTTATCATTTGTGTTAAGATGTATAATTTTTATGATAATTTATTCCCATGGTGTGGTAATTAACCGTATGTCTGTATATTTTGTTGATCTTTGATTGATAATTGTCTTATTGCTGATATGGGCATTCATTCATTTCAACAACTTAATGTTAATAATCAGATATGTTATCTATTGATTAATCTTAACTGTATGCCATGCACTTATTGTCACTGCTCTTCCACATGTCAAATATGTCTTGCATAACAAAACAAGTAACCCAAATTTGACAATTTGACCACTTTGTTCATTTTTATTGCCATGTGATGTAATTAGTCTAGCTATTTAATTGAAAACATTGAATTAATTATGATTATCAATTCATTAAAAGCACTTATTGTTCTGATCCAACAACAACAAATGATTTGTGTGGACTGTTTTGTGTAGCATTTCCATATGTGAAAAAAAGACTGTGTCGAGTGAGTAACCGCTATCCCGCCTGTTAGCATGCCACCTTTACAAAGTGATATGTAGATCAAGAAGTTAAAAGAGTGGCAAACTGAAGAAGTAGCAATTGAGCTAAATCAACAAATTTTTACAAATTTATAGGGAGATGATTAAAACACATCTACCATAGATGTGGACTTATTTTTTAAATAAACTTTTGTGGTAATGGGAATGATAATGAAGATATCAATTATGATGATGCTGATGAGTGACGTACCGTGGGTCACGGCATGGGGGGGGGGGGGATACCAGCAAAAACTTTGAGTAACTTAGCGTTCAATCGCCAGATAAACTAAGAGACATTTTAAGGACTGCCATTAAACAGATATGTATCTCACTGATCAAATAATGCGAGCTCAAAGTTCTTGATATTCAGACCTGAAGAGGGACATTTTAAGGCTTGTTTGTAGCAATTCACTGAGACCATACGTATTTCACTAACCAAATGATGCGAGCGCGAAGCGCGAGCTGAAAGTTTTGATATTCAGACCTAAAAACCCCCCGGACATTATAAGCACATTTTCGTAATCATGATACGTACCTGTCTCACAAAACAAGCAATGCGAGCGCGAGCTGACCTTTTTTTTGGTATATATTAACACCAAAGTGACCAAACGGACATTTTAAAGACTGTTTTTTAGGAATTCATGAAGAGCATACATATCTAATGCAAGCGCTTGCTATTTTTTTTTGGAAATACACATAAACACATGAAGCACTTTTTGTAGTCATAATCATAATCATGAACATGATACATATCTCACTAATCAAATATTGGGAGCGCAAAGCGCGAGCTGAAAATTTTTGAATTCTAAGGCTTGTTTGTAGCAATTTACTTACACCATGCGTATCTCACTAACCAAATAATGCGAGCGCGAAGCGCGAGCTGAAAAATGTTGATATTCAGACCAGAAAAAGGGACATTTTAAGGACTGTTTTTAGGAATTTATGAAGAGCAGACATATCTCACCAATCCACTTATGCGAACGTAAGCTCGGACTGGAAATGTTTTATATTCAGACCTTGAAAGGGGGCAATCACTTAGATATTCATGAAAAAGAAGCATATGTCACTACATGTACATAAAACAATAATAACTCGAAGTGCGAGGAAATATATTTGGTGTTTATGGACTTGAAAACGGGGTGTTATATCTCATAAATCAGAAAATGTGAGCACTAGGAATGATAAACGCTTATGCCCTAAGCAAATTATGTTTCATAAAGTTATCATAAAAAAATATTTCTTAGGTAATATAATATATACATGTATAACATATATGATATAATATAACACAATGTGATATATTAAAGAATAATTTCTTCTTCCCCACTACGTTTTTCTTTCTTTCTTTCTCCCTCTTGTTCTCCTTCCCCCTTTTTTGCCAGCCGATTGGGAGGGGGGGGTGACACGTGCCCCCCGTAGTTACGCCGATGATGATGATGATGATTACGATGATACGATGATGATGATGATATGGTGATGATGATGACGATAATGAGGATGATGACGATGAAGGTGATGATGATGACGATGAAGAAGATGATGATGATGGTGGTGATAATCTCAATGAGGTTTAGAGGTATACTGATCTTATTAAATGATGTCGATTATGGAAATGACTTCACTCTGAAAATATAGAGAAGATAAAAAGAAAGAGACACAGAGGGGGAAGGGGGAGGGGGGGGGGTGGGTGAAGGCTGACGGATTGCTACTCTTTGTTCTCTACCAAACTTAAAACGTACCCTAGTGGCATATCAAGAAAATTAGGGGCAAGCGATAAAATTGTGCGATTTCAACTAATGACGCATATGACTTATACGGCTGTTCTTCATATCAATTCTTCTTCTAAAAATTATTTCTTCACTTCTCCCTTTACCATTTATTCCCGTTTTAGCGCTATAGAAAGTGCCGTTTCTTTTCTTTTCATTATACCCCCTCCCCCACCTGTAATATAGATACATCACTGATTCTAGGTGGGCGGACTCGCTCTACGTGATGATAAATGTCCTATTAACATTAGCGTACCTACGGGGGGGGGGGGGGCAGAGGGGGGCAGAGTGCCCCCCTGATGAGTCACAACCCATGCAAGGGACGTGTGATGTATGAACTGAAGACTAACGACGCAAGCTTCATGTGCAGCCTTGTACGCATGCGCGAGAGAGAGCAAGATGGCGTAACATTAAATGGCAGACACTACTCTACATCGCTGTGCTATTATCTCATTATTATGTATCCCTTTAAGAACCACAACACGAGAATATAACAATTTGGCGACGAGGATGCAGGGATAAAAATGAGAGTATAGATTGGACTTGATTTCCAGTAAGTGACATGCATTGCGGATAGCTTTTGGAAATTAGCCGCGGATATTGTCATTGATACACTGCAGTGCAAGCAAGCATAGTGTGATCGGTCAATTGCAGCCTAGCCGTAATTTGAATGACGGATGAATGTGGCTTGTTGAAATGAACGCTTTGCAGAAGCCTCACACCGCTCATGCCAGCCTATATTGAGACTGAGTTATGTAGTGTCTACAGCCCATAGCATAGCCATACTAGGCATAACGTTGACAATTGCTGTAAATTATGCCTAGCCCTAGATGTTACTTGTTAATTACTACATTTGACTATTGACATAGCAAATTGGAGCCATGCAACTTCAAGCCCGAAGACATAGTCTCCAAAGCAGCCCAGCCCAGGCCCAGCAGCAAGAATTAGCAGCAAGCAACAGAGCCCAAGCCCAAGGACCAAGCCGAGGACCCAGCCGAGACCTCTTTTGCCAGGTTAGGCCCAGAAAGTGTTGCAGTCATTAGTCAAGTCCAGCCAAGCAAGTTTTGAGTCTGCAAGCCAGGACAAAGCTGTTGTGCCACGAAGACTCAATACAAATTCAAGCCAAGCTGCATATGTAATGAATGAAACAGAAACAAAACATCAAAGACTTAAAGACTTTTTGATGGACTTATTATGAATAATAATAAACACAGCATTTATTCATTATGAACTGTGACTTAATCTAAGACTAAAGGTAAGATTAAGACGAATTAGTCCAGGTCCAAAAATACATTATATGGTTGTAATTGCAACGTGTTGGACTAAATAATTAGTCGAAACATAGATCTGGTCTAAAGTAACAAAGTACCGTACATGCCCTGGTGAGTTGTTACACTGGTTCAATTAGGTAGTATTTAGATTTAGGTCATTAAAATAGCAATTATAGATCTAGGTCTAGAACCAACAGGACCAAGTCCAAGACTGAATTGAGATCTGATGCTACAGTAAATAACTATAAACTTAAGCTGAGTTTATGCCATAGTCATATAGCAAGTTGGTCCAGTCAACTGGTCTAAGACTATGCAAGTAGGACCAGACCTATGAAATTTAGGACCAACAAGAAGGTCCAGGTTTAAAAAAACAGGACTAGGTCTAATCAGTTGTAGGACTATAACTTAGGCCCAAAGTGTTGATCGATTATAGTCTAAGACTTAGCAATTAGGACCAGGACCCAGTGCCTATATTTGCTATGCCATTGAATAACTGCAGCCCCACGACACGGGAGTAGTCCCACATATACCAGTTGTGTGTAGTGATATAGTATTGTCAATCGTTGGACTATATATGTCGTTCTAGCTTTGTTTCAGGTATACAATAATGCTTTGTATAGGCATTATGTACTAAGAAAATAAGCTTTGCTTACGCGCAATTGCAAGATCAAAATCATATTTTATGATCAATAAGTCTTGATATACTTAGTGTTACAGCTACCTATTGTGTAGTCACAATCAAGTTAACAGCTGAATTTTGTACAACATATGAAACAAAATTATGGCAAGCCAACATATAGGTAGTGTGCCCAAACTGAGTGATGGGTACAATTTTGACGAATGGCTTGAACTCCTAGAAGCATGGTTTGATGCTAACAATATACAGGATGATGGGAAAAGAAGGGCGATATTTCTGACCAATCTTGGTAGCAAGAGCTATCACATTCTCAGAGCTCTCTTGCAGCCGAGTAAACCAATAGATCAAACATACACAGTATGCAAAACTACGCTTACGTCACACTTCGTACCAAAGCCTACCGAAATTGTTCAGCGCTATAGGTTTTACACTTGTGTGCAAAAGCAAGATGAGTCCATACCGCAATTTGTAGCAAATTTGCGCCAATTAAGCGAAGGCTGTAATTTCAAAGAATTAGATAACATGATTAGGGACCGCTTAGTAGTGGGTTGCCGGGATATCGCAATTCAACGCAAGCTGTTAAGTGAGTCATCCCTAACCTTACAACATGCACTTCAGACCGCCACAGCTATGGAGGTAGCAGACAGAGATGTTGAAAAGCTCAAGGTATTGAGTAAAGGGACCGAGTCACCTACAGTTCAGAAGATGGAGGGCAGAAGCCAGCGTAAACCATTTATGTCCTCATCGCGTAAAAATACACATCAAAGACAGAAGCAGGAAGTGCAGGAAAAGCCAAGCCAAAAGAAACAGGAAAAACCTGCCTCAAGATGTTGGAGATGTGGTTCAGGTGATCATGTTCAGGTGATCATGTCCAGTCAGCATGTAGATTTAAGGATGAGAAATGCTATCAGTGTTCTCAAGTGGGTCACACCCGCAGCCAGTGTGAGAAGATCAAGCAATACAGATCTAGAAAGAAATATGCAAACCACTTGAATGGTGAGGAAGGTGCAGAACTGATAGAAAACATGCCTAGTGGAGAACTCAGACACCTTAGGGGTGGAATGGTAAATAAGATGGCAAAGTACAGTGAACCGTTCCAGACTAGCCTAAGCCTAAATGGGATCCAAGTTAACTTAGAAATAGACACAGGAAGCCCCTGGACGATGATGTCGCAGCAGGATTTTCATAAACTGGGACATCGAGCTGATGTGAAGCAAGCAAATGTTTCCTTGAAAACATACACAGAGTCATCAGTACCAATCATTGGTGAGGCAATGGTAGAAGTCAAGTTTGATGCCAGCCAACCACCAAAGAAGTTGACACTTCTTGTAGTTGAGAAAGGTGTTGCGTTACTGGGCCGAGACTGGATGCAAGCCGCACCAGAAGGAATCTACAGATTCCTACAGAATCGCCTCAACCTTCAAACACATGTTTCTAACAATCCAGAAACCGTGCATAAGATACAAGCTACCTTACAAGACATGTTAGTGAAGCACAAGCAAGTGTTTGACTGTTCAAAAGTTGGTAAACTTGAAGGCTACCAGGCAAAGGTGCATCCTCAAGATGATGGAGATAAAGCCAGGTTCTACAAAGCTGCACCAGTCCCATATGCAATGCGCCAGAAAATTGACGAAGCCATCGATGAGCTACAGGACCAAGGCGTGATTGAGCCGGTGAAGTTTGCTGATTACGCATGTCCTATCGTAGTGGTGAAGAAACCAAATGGTAAAGTCCGCATCTGTGGCAACTATAAGTTGACAGCAAATAAAGTTCTAAGGGTGGAACGGTACCCAATTCCTTCGCTCCAGGATATGCTCCAGGACTTAGGTGGAGGTCAACAGTTCAGCAAGCTTGACCTTTCACATGCATACCACCAGATAGAACTTGATGAACAAGCAAGGAAGTACACCACAGTAAATACACACAGAGGACTTTTTCAGTACACTAGGTTACCCTTTGGTATAGCCACAGCCCCTGCGCTCTTCCAAAGAGCAATGGAGTCACTCTTAGCTGACATACCAATGTGTCGCCCGTACCTAGATGATATTATAGTTAGCGGGAAGACAGATGAAGAACACATTGCCAACTTGCAAGCTGTACTGCATTGCCTAGAGAGTAATGGACTTCGACTGAAAAGGGAAAAGTGTGAGTTCATGATGGACTCGGTGGAGTTCCTTGGCCACAAGCTGGATCAACATGGAGTTAGCCCACTCCCAGACAAGATAGAAGCCATAAAGAAGACTCCAAGACCACAGAACCAGAGTCAACTACAGGCATACCTAGGACTTCTTGGCTACTATCGGAAGTTTATACCAAATTTGACCAAAGAGATCGCCCCACTAATAACACTGTTGAAGGCAGAGTATGCTTCAGTGCCAAAGAAGCAGGGAGACCGGAAAAAAGCAGATCCAAACCTGAAGTGGGGAGGAGACCAAGAAAGAGCCTTCCAGAAGTCAAAGGAACTGGTTCAGAGTGACACAGTGTTGACACACTACGACCCCAGTAAGCCTTTGTTGTTGCAATGTGATGCAAGCCCCTATGGTGATAATGGTCTAGGTGTAGTCCTCAGCCATGTAGGAACAGACGGTCTAGAGCAGCCCATTTCTTTCGCATCACGTACGCTCACTAGAAGTGAAGCAAATTACGCCCAATATGAAAAAGAAGGACTCTCTGTCATTTTCGGTGTAAAGAAATTTCACAAGTACCTGTACGGAAGACGATTTACAATCGTCACAGACCACAAGCCGCTGTTAGGCATATTCGGTGACACCAAACCTGCAAGCCCCATGGCCTCTGCAAGGTTAGCCAGGTGGCACATGATCCTCTCAGCCTACGAATATGACATCATATACAAGGAAGGTAAACAGCACCAGAATGCAGACGCCCTATCACGCCTACCCTTGGCAGATGATCAAACAGTGTGGTCGCATCAGAGTCTTGCAGAGCTGGATGAGCAGCCTCCAGTTCAAATCAATATGCTGGATATTGACACAAGGCCAGTTGAAGCCGATGAAGTCAGAAGAATCACCAAAAGGGATCCTGTTCTCGCAAGAGTAAAAGCCTATGTGATGAATGGATGGCCAAACCCCAAGAACGTTCCACCAGAGCTCAAAGCCTTTGCGCAGAAGAAGGAGGAACTCTCAATTGAGAATGACATCATATTATGGGGGCATAGAGTGGTCATTCCAGACAACAAGCAGATGAGACAAAGAATCCTTGATGAACTTCATGGGACTCATCCAGGCATAGTCAAGATGAAAGCACTTGCACGATCCTTTGTATGGTGGCCAGGCATCGACAAAATGTTGGAAGAGAAGGTGAAGACCTGTACAACTTGTCAGGAGCACCAGCGAAGCCCACCACCTGCCCCTATCCACCCATGGGAGTTCCCAGAACGACCCTGGAGTAGGATCCACATCGATTACGCCTACATCGATAACCAGAACGTGCTGATTGTTGTTGACGCATACACCAAGTGGATTGAAGCTATTAGAGTAGCACACGCCACTGCAGCTGCTACAGTCACTGCCATGCGACGCCTGTTTGCAACGTATGGTATTCCAGAAACAGTCGTAAGTGACAACGGCACCCAGTTTGTCTCTGAAGACTTTTCGAACTTCCTGTTCAACAACAATGTAGAACATGTGCAAACAGCCCCAAAACACCCTTCCAGCAATGGCCTTGCGGAAAGGGCTGTGCAAACCTTGAAAAGTGGAGTTAAGAAAACCAGTGGAACATCATTGGAGATGCGCATCCAAGTATTCCTAATGACCTATCGGATAACTCCACAAGGAACTACCATGAAAACACCAAGTGAACTAATGTTCAAAAGGAGGATCAGAAGTAGAATGGATCATGTCCGTCCGAACCTGCACAAGTCGGTTCAGAAGCAGCAATCTGCAATGAAACAGGCGGCAGACAAGCGCTCAAAGATGAGACAGTTCAAATTGAATGATACTGTCCTAGTGAAGAACTTTGCAGCCGGACCAACTTGGCTCAGAGGAATAGTAACCGAAACACTCAATGAAGTCATGTACGTGATAGAGTTACAGGATGGTAGAGAGGTACGCCGCCATGTGGATCACATTAGACTTTACACTCTATCGCATGGAAATGATCATGACAAGGAAGAAATGCCTGATCAGAACACCAATCTACAACCAGAGATTCTGATTCAACAGACGCAGTATCCAAGCCAGACAACAGAAAATCCCAATATGGCACCTAGTACTAGCGAATCCTTAATTTCAAACACTGAACAGAGTATCGCTGATACTACAGCCATGTCACAGCAGGTCCAAACAGAGTCACTAAGTGATTCTGATGGAGCTGTCATGCCAAACATGCCAAATTCTAAAGTTATGTCAGAAAGACGAATGTCCAACCGGAAGTCAAAGACACCCTCAAAGTTAAGAGATTTCATAGTATATCATTAAAGCTATACACGAGAGCAGCTAAAAAAAAAAAAAAAAAAAAAAAGGGAAAAGCTGTTAACATGATTGTAAATAGTTGTTGGATATACAGTTAGGTGAAACACTTATAGCCACGTTAGAAGGCTTCTAGTTTGTAAATCCAACAACAAAGAGGTATGTTATAAATTGGTAATTCAATTTGATAGTTGAATGATAAAAATAAAAAAATAGAGGGTGGAGAGAAGAATGAAGTTCTATAGGTAGAGAGAAAAAGTGTTACCTTTAAATTTGATATGGAGGAAAATAATGACAATCACAAGTGTTGTAATCTTGAAAGTTTGTTTATTGGAGAAATATGAAAAGCACATAACTCGCATTGTATATAGTAAACTAGTCTGAGATTTAGATTTTAGCCGTTATATGAGTCGTGAAAATTGTATTTGGAGTCATTCACGAGATATTATTTATTGATGCAAACACATTTATGCAAACTTATTCATATATAAGGTTTAGTATATGATACAGTCTTGAGGATTACATTATTATTATATCCTGATTCATGTGATAAGAGTCACACAGTTTATGCTAGTGAACAATTAACAGATAAAACAATGAAGTAAAATGCCACCTGTAGCTATTTCTTTATAAAGTGAGATTTAGGATGAAGTATATTCAAAGAGGATAGTTTGAAATAGCCATGTATGTTTAATTGATTGTGGTTAATTGTTGAGTAAGCAAAGTATTATGGCGAAGTTTAGCCTAGCATGCCTAGTTTAGTATTACTGTTATCTGGTTACAAGTTATACAGTGTTACTTGTTGTATCTAGTGTTATACATGGGTAGTGAATGTATTACATTAGCCAGTTGAAATGAAGCAGGATATGCTCCCAATTAAAAGGGGAGGAATGTGATGTATGAACTGAAGACTAACGACGCAAGCTTCATGTGCAGCCTTGTACGCATGCGCGAGAGAGAGCAAGATGGCGTAACATTAAATGGCAGACACTACTCTACATCGCTGTGCTATTATCTCATTATTATGTATCCCTTTAAGAACCACAACACGAGAACATAACAGGACGTATCCCTGCCCCCCCCCCCCTGACGAGTGACAACTGATCCCTGACGAGCCAGAAGTGGCTCCTTTGAACTTGATGACCTTTTTTTTGCTTGTCATTTTTTTTCTGGTACGAAATCCTTTATTTGTGGTTGAAGACCTTACATTATTTTAAATAGCTGTCACAGGCCTGTGACCTAATATGTGATTTTATACCAAACAGAATGATTGCAATATATACTCAGAAATGTATGAAGTTTATATCTAGGCTATAAGTAGTCGAAATTTTCATTATTGGGGAAATTTTCAGAATATCGCAGGAGTATATTTTGACTTGGATAATATCATGCGATATTGTATGACTCCACTGAGTACGAATAAATGCCACAACAGAGACAAATTTCAACCAAATATTGATATCCAAACATTGACGGTTACCCTATGTTGCATAATAACTCTTTCTATGTCTTTTCATTGTTTGTTTATTGATTACTCCAGAAATTGTTGGTATATAAATGTGTTCAAACTAAACCAGATGATAGAGGAGAGCGGGGCTAGTCCGCCCCCCGGGGCGCAAAATTATTTCTCCCATAAGAGTTCTGGACCCAAATATGAATATTCATGACTTGCGCCTTCGGATTGCCGGTACCCTTAGAGGCCTCATAGGCTTCTATATAGGTCCAAAATTCTTAAACACTCAAATTGCCATTAATGACAAGACATGATGCTAGGCTGGTCGAGGCTTAGCCTCTTGTCGAGGCCCTGGCGGCTGCTTCCCGAGCGAAGCGAGGGATTCCCTAATTCGCGAAGCGAATTAGGCCTGGCGCGAGCCAGGGCCTCTTGACATCTGAACTGAATTATATATTCATGAGGAACGTCTTCCTAATGAATATACATGAGTCATGATATTACTGGTCACCGAGTAAACCAATGAAAATGTCAGAGCTGTTTCGTTTTGGGTTCGGAATACTATATAGTATATAGTTGTCCATTATTCTGCAGGGGATTCATTTAATTGCGGGACACTAAAGGGGATATAACCTGCAAAATGCTACAAGTAGTGGTACTACTACTACTACTACTACTACTACTGGCCGTAACAGACCCATCACCGCCCCGAAACTTCCCGGGAGATACTGCTCAGCCGCTGGTCAGACTCGAGTCAACTCAACTCCCAGCAACTCCACCCCAGCTTCCCTCACTGCACTCAGTCAGACTGCAGGTCCCAAGAAAGTGGCTTCTTTCATCCAAGTGATATTCATGACTTGAAATGTTTTGCATATTTAATGAGCTTGATGCGGACCAAAACACCTCTTTTCATTCGGTCATTGCTGCTCTAATTATGCATCGAATTTCATAAATTTGGTACCATTGTAAAGAAGAAGAATCATTCTTTCAGGTCATGTGTTTGGATTTATTCAAAGATTTTGTAATATAGGTTAAAATTTTGATCTAAAATATGCTACAAAATAAATATTTTTACCTGACAAAAGCTGCTGTTTTCACACTTTATTTTTGTTTGAGCCCAAATGATTTTTATATCATGATAAAGCTGAATATGTATGCTTTGAAATGATATAGGTTTCAAAATAAGAATTGGTTTAATCGGGTCAAGATCACACTTTTCATTTGCCAAGTACATAAAGCAGCTTGAAAACAAGTATACTGCACTCTGATTGGTCAAAAAGACCACACAATGGCAAATTCCAACGGTTCCAGTGCCTGCATGGGTTCGTGGGAAGGTCACACTTCCCATGTGGTAATCTCCTCAAATACCCCGCGCCTGTTGTTCTGTGAACCTTATCCAGCCAATCAGAACTCTGGATTTCATGCAAATACAAACTTTCAGAAATCTCGTCTTGTACCTCCGTGGGAAAAGTGTGATCTTGACCCGATTAAAAGGTGCCGCATATCAAGAGTGGCATTGTGAGAAAGTACAGAAGTTCAGCTTTATGGTGATATAGATATCATTGAGGCTCAAAATAAAAAGTTTTGCACAATTTGCAAAAGAAAACAGAGGAAGAAAATTCAGTTTTGAGGCACAATTTCAGGCCAGAAATGTACTTATTTAACAAAATATTGTAGACAAAATAAATGACCAATATGAAAGAGTAACTTTTACTCTATCTGATGGTGCAATAATATTTCATTTAACTTGAGGTTAAAACAGGTAAATTCTTAGAGAAAGAAAATCTCACGAATCACGAGATTTTGCAAGAAGGAGGATTCAGCCACGAGATGATTTGGATGAATCTGGCCTTTTTGCTCATTAGCATAGGGACCTGCGGTCTGACTGCACTGCACAGCGGAGATCGATAATCGACGCCCCGGTTCGATCGACCGGTGGAATCGCATGAAAGATAACATTTTTTCCATATCCTGTGGGTAGATTTACAAAATCATCTCGTCCTTTTAGTGCAGAGATAATTTTATCGACTTGCAAATCCTTAAATCGGTCAATATTCAGCATTTTAGAGGCATATTCAATGCTCTTTGATATTATTCTTCGCCAATAATCCACGGGTCGCCATTCAAGATGAGCTCATGAATATTCAATATGACGTCATAGCAGCCCGCGCTCTCATTGGATGATTTTCACCGACCAGTTTTTGGTCGGTGAATTGGTAAAAACAATAAAAAACAAAAGAAAGTCGGTGAAATTCGGGTCAGATGTCCAGAGGCCCTGTCTCGCGGCGCTCTGCTTCGCTCTCTCCCTTGCTTTGCCATGTTCGCTCGGAAAGCAGCCGACAGGGCCTCGACAAGAGGCTAGCTTTAACCCTGAATTTAACACTATACCCTAACCATAAACCTAAAATAAAACCTTATTTCAATTTGCTGCAACCCTAACCCTTATGGCCTCTTTAATTAATTATGATGTTGAATGAATTTCCTCTAGTAACTATATGTTGAGAATGGGTAAACATATTTCGTGGGATTTCGTGCTTATGTTAATGTACACCTGAATGTCATGAACTAAGCACTTGCAATTAACTGTCTACGGGGGCCTTTGACATTCTTTTTATGTCCCAAGCCCTGCCTCTTGTTCTTGGATTGAAATGACCTAGTTACCAATGGCAATAATGCATATAGCATTTCCATTTATTTGAAAGCAAGATAAAAGAGCATTGTAGATTAAATGCCTTGCTCACGGGCATAGGTGCAGCGGCCGGGGATCGAACCCCGGACTTTCAAATTTATAGCCAGGCGCCTTAGACCATTCTACCACGGTACCTCCACATTTGAAAGCAGATACGAATAGCGCCATCTCGAGTCCTCAACTACTCATACCTGGCCAGTTTCCTGACCACTGATCTGTTCCTGACCCATAATGCTAGTGTAGTCTTGTAATATAGACCCACTTGAATGATGACATGCTAATTGACTACTCAATACATTAATACCGCAATAATTATGTTACCAAGTAGCAAAACAATTACTTTTCCTCTCAAAACATTTGTTACTCTATACAAATACAATTATAGGTCAATTTATTCTCTAGTCTTAGATATCTGAAAACGTATATTTTAAGACTATGCATTCACAACATACAGTCAATGAGATACCACACACAGTTCACTCTCCCTTTAAAACACACAATAATATACCATATTTGGTAATTGATAAACCAAGGAAAGCAATCTATTATATGATATGCGTTTTGGGCATATATTGCAGTGACAAAAGACATGGCTTCATGGAATATGAACAGACTCAATGCTTATTTATTTCGCGTGACGTCAGAAGCAGAGACCCTATTCATCGGGGAATCCCAGCGGAATTAAACTTTATTGTAAGCATGAAGGTTTCCCACGTAGGGATGAGATACTTTGGTTTAGTTTTTATAAACAATATGATCAAATAATTATATGTAACAATACTTAAACTTAAAAATGAATGCAAAAAACTCATATGGTATTGATAACCCGTTTCAGATTGGCTATGAATAGCCAATCTTTTTTCCCCCCGAACCCCCTGATAAGTAATGTGCCCAAGACAAGAGAGAGAGAGAGGGGGAGACAGAGGAAGGGGAGCGACAGGGGGAGGAAGGGGGAGAGAGAGAGAGAGGGGGGAAGAGAGAGAGAGGGGGGGGGGGGAGAGAAACGAGCGAGTTCATTTCAAAGGCGAGATCTTGTGCACGCTTTGGATGGAATTATCCAGCAAACTTGAGACCACCCCGCGCTGTCTGTGCGTGGTGCCGGTCTAGTAATTTTAGCGAAAATGGGTAAGATTTCTATAACAAGTTTTGAATGCAAACACGCTTGATCGGCCTTCAAATATGTCTCTATTGAAACTGAGACGACACATGAAGTGTTTTGAACTTGATATCGCATACTGTGTATTGAATAGCTATTGAGGTACCCGGTATGTATGCCACATAAAAGCAAAGTCATGCCAATCATTTTTTTTTTCATTTTCCTTTACCTTCTTTTCTCCTTTCGAAGTCGTGAAACTTTTATGGCGGGGGGGGGGGTTCTTTATGACGGAAGGTTTACGTATTATGTTTCCTTTTATTCTGCAAGAATTGGCACTACGTATATGCAAGGATCTGCATGTAGTATTTAAGTTTATCCCAAGAAAAACCAACAGCCTCGCTGCGGAAGCACAAATGATAAAAATACATTGTAAATACATATTGATTAAAAAAAATCTAATGACTTGAGTGCTGCATTCATTCCAGTTTCTATATCCTCATTTCAAATTGTTTCTATAAACAGGTTATACAAAGATATACAATATGGTTATAAGGTACCAGGTAAAAATGGCAGAGGTAATAATTTTGTGGACTCTTGTAGGTTTTCGTGGGCTCGTTACGATCGTCTGCGTTCGCGGAGCGGGGATGGAGCGGGGGTGGTCGCACCCTTTCGAGAAAACCGGGGGAGCTTTTCTCGAAAGGGTGGGTGGAGGGAGGGGAGTCAAAATGACGCACCTTTTCGAGACAGCCGGGGGAGCTTTTCACGAAAGGCAGTGCTGAGTAGTCTCTTGTACCAGTTGTTTATTTGTTTGTCAGTGCAATTTGTGTGAGGGCATATGGAGTCTGCATATGAGGTGAGGTTGTGTGTGGGGGTGTGTTTGGGTGCAAGTGTGTCATCTTTCGAACATTTTGCATTAAAAAGGAAGGATAGAAGGAAAAAACACAAATTTTGTGCATTTTCATTTAGGCTTATTTCATTTAGGCTTATTTATTTTCAATAATCTCGGCTGTGCACGCGTCGATCCGGGTTCTGTCATACATCATGGTACCTGTTATATTAGTACTAGATAGCCGCTTGCAAAGGAAAGCCAGTTTCAAAGTAATTGCTTCAGTGGTGTACAGATGAGGGGGGGGGGGGCTTCGGGTGCTTGCCCCCCTCCCCAACATAAAAAATCACGACGAAGAAAAAAAAGAAAGGGAAAGAGAGAAGGTGAAATATATTTTTCTGGATATTATGCCATACATAATTGGATTTTTTAAAGATAAAAATGTATAATTTTTTGCTCGCTCACAACGTTTTTTTTTTAAATTTTGCACAATACGCCATATCTAGCCCCTTCAAAATCTTTGACTCATTACGCCACTGATATGTTTCATCACACTTCTATGCAAATGCTGATTTATTCAGAAAAGAATACGCTATTTCTGCTAATAATTCCATTGTTTTATATGACTTTGTGGAATTGTTGGGGGTCTATAATTACTTCATTAATATGCAATTTCATTCAAAATAAAAAAAACTGCTAATTATCGGTGGCGTAAATTTTGAAGGGGGTCAGATATATCGTAGGCCTATCAGGCAAAATGTACTAAAAGTTGTGAGCGAGCAAGAAAAAATTTCAGAAATCAGAATTTGTCATAAAAATATTCAGAAAATGATATCATATTTCATCTTTATCTCTTTTTTTTTTCTTTCCTTTTTTTAGTCGTCATTTTTTTTTTGGGGGGAGCACCCCAAGCCAACCCCCTTCTGTGCACATCTACTAATAGTCTATTAATATTATATTATTGTTGTTATTTGATGAATAATTTTCATATAAACGACTGGTTAAATTTTTTTATTAAACACAGTCTTTTGTGAAAAGCTCCCCCGGTTGTCCCAAAAATGTGCGTTTATTTGACTCCCCTCCCTCAGCCCACCCTTTCAAGAAAAGCTCCCCCGGTTTTCTCGAAAGGGTGCGGCCATCCCTGCTCCATCCCCGCTCCGCGAACGCAGACGATCGTAACAAGCCGTTTTCGTGGTTAATTCCTTTCCTGCACTCTTTTGAATTCAAATTCTCATTTCTTTGTATGCTCTTCATTTATTTTACGTCATAAACCTGGATAAAGAATACTATAGAAAAGGTGGTAGAATAAACAGGGTACACCCCATTGCGCTCAATATTATTGGTTGAGCATGTTGCGGGGAGGAGTAAAATTTAAATGGATGGTCCGGGCTGAAAATAATTATATCTAATTAAATGGAGTAAAATTCACAAAGCAAAATGCTGAAAATTTCATCAAAATCGGATAACAAATAACGAAGTTATTGAATTTTTAAATTTATCAATATTTTGTGAAAAAAGTTCTATGCACGTCATGAATATTCATTAGGTGGGCTGATGATGTCACATCCCCACTTTCCTTTTCTTATGTTATTACATGAAATCATAAATGTTTCACTTTATATACATGTGTAAATGATGTGTCTCCATTTTGTTGAAATGAGTTGCGGCAATAAATAATTAATGCACTTAATCAGTTGTCAATCCAATTATTTTAGTTCTTGGTAGAACAATGTTGAATAAACCCCATTTCATATAATAAAATACAAAAGAACAAGTGGGGATATGACATCATCAGCCCATCTAATGAATATTCATAAAGACATGCTTAGAACTGTTTCACCGGAATAATGCAAATCTTTAAAATTCAATAACTTCGTTATATGTTATCCGATTTTGATCATATTTTCAGCAGTTTGCTCTGTGAATTCTTCTCTATTAAGATATAAATATTTCCAGCCTGGACCTTCCCTTTAAGAGCTATATACATGTATGTTGTCTTATAAACAACATTATGACAAACACATAGCAACAGTTATATTGTTTTGTTTTTTTCTTAAATCTATTAATCGCCATCATTATTATCATCATTGATAAGAGTGTCAAATCTACCTTACATGATTGTACACTGTAAAACTGTGGTGTTAAAACTGACACCAATTGGTGTTAATAGAGGACCACACCCTGAGGTGTTAAAATAACACCCTAGAGATTGAACATAACACCAAAGAGTGTAAATGTAACAACCATAGGTGTTGTAATAACACCTATAGGTGTAAAACTAACACCACCAATTTAACACCGGTTTTAAATACAGGTGTGGTCCTCTATGTACACCGGTTAACACCACAGTTTTTGCTGTGTATAACATCTTTGTCATCTGATTCGGGTTACAATCTTTTCATTTATGCGAATAGTCTGACACGTTTCGTGATTAATTCATATCCAACAAAACGTAGGGAGGGATTCTGTTAAAGAAAAACTAACGAGTGGGACCCTCTTCGACTTGTACTTCATTGTTATGAAGAGAATTCTAATTGAATTTCATGTTATTGCATGATTTAGGAAAACAGTATATTACATAACATTTGTACAAGTCTTTATAGGGTTAGCATATTCAAAGCCTAATCATGGAACTTTCAGAAAAGATTTATCGAAATCATTTATAGACAGTCACTGTATAGATGACCACACACATTTAGGCACGAATCCATGAATTGTCAATGAGATGCCAAAGTTTTTCCTTACAAAACTAGAAGAAATGATGGACATAAGGTAGATATCATAAATAAATAACAAATATACAAATTAATATCTATATCTTCGACTCAAATGTCTTTTTCATGTGACCCAATTGGGGATCAAATAAGGGTCTCGTTAAAACGTAGAAAGATAAGAGTAACATTTTTGCCTGATAAGACATTGCAGGATAATCTTCAAATTGTTAAACGACAACCTTTGTGAAAACTTAACATCATCGCCCCGATCTCTATTAAAAAAGATATCATGACTGTAGTTGACATGAAAATAACAAAAACTTGAAGACTAAAAAGCCACAACATGCTTGATGCCGTTCTAATTTCGCTTTAATCATTTGTCACTTGAAATTTAAGTTAAATGTATTCTGTCTTCAAAATTTACTACAACCAATCAATAACATTTTAGGCCTATGTGAATAAATCGCAGAAGACATGTAGCGCTACGTGCGGCGTGATAATATTACTCCCGACCTTTCGTTCGAGAACGCGAACGCTTATTTACAACGGTAGTTGATTTTGGAAGAGACTTTTGGGCCCGTCATCATGGTAGTAAAACTCTGTCCTGCAATGCAAATTGTGTGACATGTGATTTTTTTTCGTTTCGCATCTGGAACGGAAACATTCAATCTGCGTTCCGTGTGCAAAATTCTGGTTGCTACTATGGTAACAGCGATATATCCGATTTAGGACGACTTTCCAGAGCCACATTTGATTCCGCCCAGAGCTCGAGAGGCCGCCCGGGGGCCCACTTCCATTGAAGAGTGGATACCAGGCGCGACCACGCGTAAAAAGGGAAAGACCCATGGAATCAATCGCCAGTGATCCACCAATATTCCACATTGAATGCAATATCGATTCGATGGACTGTAATGAACTATATCTAAGCCTTAATTCAGTAACTTTTTCCTCACTCAATATGTACTCGATTTGTTTGAAAAACTACTTTCTTATCCATATGTCATAATCTATACGATGATGACTATCAGTCGTAATGTACATGCATGTACGGTGCGGTTGTCACGGGAAAGAATTTTGCACACGAAAAGCAGATCTGTAGGGCCTGTAACCCCCCCCCCCCCCCGTAACACAAAGCTAAGCATTGATTGTAGAGCAGTTTTCTACGTTTGATTCTATTGACTATAATGTACAATCAATCTTAAAAATCAAGTGTATGATTAAACGTCAACTTTTGTGTTAGAGGGCCCTAATATTAGCGTCTGTTAAGGTCTTAAACTGTAAACTCATGCTATAGCGTAACTCGCTCCCTAGCTTATTGAAAATATGTCCAGTGTGTGCGCGCACTGCCTCTGTGTTGTTTGGTACCATTTGTTTGTACACCAACGCACCGGATGCACGCATATGATCCACTGCATGTACACGTACACGATCGATCACCTATGATTTTCTCTAAATGAAAAATATGCTGCACTTTTTTTAAATCTCTTATTTTGTGATGAATAAGATGTTTTTTTTTTAATGGACTACAACCCCCCCCCCCAAAAAAAAAAAACCCATACAGAGTGTTTGTGCGTGAATATTTTACAAATTAGATTAACATACATTTAAAGAGTAAAAGCAGGGGCGGCTCTGAACATATTTTCGTTTGGAGGGGGGGGGGGCAAAGACAAAAAGAGTACTTAGTATGTCAAGATTTGCATTTTGGTGCAAACGTACATGTTACCATGACACTACCCTCTGCATGAAGTAGTTGGATGTTTTGTAGTAATTTATAGGTCTTTTGAACTCAGTGATTTCTGAGATATATAGGCTCTTTTCCGCGAGAGAGTATAGCATGCAAGCGCTTTGGAAAAATGTCAAATCTGAAGTTGCAAAATCCGCTTCATGGTGCTAATCAGTTATAAAATAAAAGGGCATTATTTCGAGTTATTTAAGTGCGAATCGCGACCTCAAAATTTTTTGTCACCAGAAATATGAATACCTTTGATGCTAGCGCGAAACGCGAGAAAAATTGTAAATAATAGAAACTTAGACACTGGACATTCTAAACATTTTGAAAACCGTAAATAGGATAAGTACTACCTTACTGAATAATGATAATTGATGGAGCGCGAAGCACGAGCCAAAAATTTAGTGATTTTTTAACCTTAAATGTATTATTTTACTTCTTAAAAAGTATATTGTTAGAAAAGGACATATTTCATTTAAAAAAGGCCTCCATTTTGGAAAAAAAAAATTAGTTTCCTTTGGTTATTTTTGGGGGGACAAGGCGGGGGGGGGGGGGCAATTGGGGGCATGTGCCTCCTTTTCCCTGTGGGACTAAATGATCAACATAAAACACTGAATTATCAATAAAAATACGAATTGTCCAATATATATATTATTTAATGAAAATAACAAGTGATAAGGATAAGGAAGTATTGAAGAGGAGAAAATTATCCAATTATTTTCTTTGTGTAACTTAACGATGAAATGACAATATCTTTTTGCAAATAAGATATTTTCGTTAATTAGGATTAAATTCTGGATTTCATTAGATGATAGTTTTAAAGGTTCCCCAAAGCTTGCATAGCTTTGAAAAAAATTGAAAAGCACATTGTTTTCCAAATACATAAACCTCAACAGTGACTGACTTGAAGAATTATTTTCTCTCTCTCTCTCCCTCTTTCTTTTACTCTTACATCAGCTTTTTCATTTTATTTATTTTTGCACTAATATGCACAATAATATAATTCAATTTGTGCGTGTCATTTGTATTTACATCCTATATGTAACATTGTAAGTGTTCAATGTATGCAGTCATGAAAACAGTGTTTGGCTAATTATGTATTTTACTTTACGAAAAACAAATTATAGGCCTACTATTCGTCATGTTCATATTTTCGGGATCTAGTGACCTTCTCCCCGACTTACTGCAGTTACTTATTCAATACTTTGCTAATTTTCTATACAATGATCACTTTTTAAAATTGACATTTTAATCCAATTGTTCTTTGTTTATCATGTATGTATGTATGTATTATTGTGAATTATAATTATTCTCCAGTTATTACTATGAATTTGTAAATGAAACAATGCAAATCAAATCAAAGTATGGTACCAATAAAGATATTGTACATCTTTCCTCCTGCGTTGTGCTCGCTTGTTTTATTTTTAGATACATGCAGGTAAGTTTTCTAAAGAAAATGATTTGGCACATTTGGCGAGTACGATGACAAAATTGTAATTCTGATACCTCATGGCCCATTCTACATTCGATTACAAGAATAAAAAGATACCCCCCAAAACCAAAAAGAAAACAATCCTGGACTCGCACTTTAGTCTATAACTTGTTTCAAAATTGAAAGTTCCCTTTTTGCAAAATGATATATGCAGCCATTTTCTGTTCTCTTGTTTTTCGCAAAACTTACAAGATACTTACATATTTTAAAATATCAAATGCATATTTCAGTAAGCAACAAATATCACTCCTGCATATATATATATATATATATATATATATATATATATATATATATATATATATATATATATATATATATATATATATATATATAACTGCATTCATGAGTGCCTATACAAAAGATACAAGACATTTCATTTTACAAATGGCCTCGAAATGGAAAAGTCGCCTTTAATAGTTTTCTGAAATTCCGAACAGATGACCTCGCACCAAGTTATGTTGCTACCTTGGGCATGTTAACATTACATCAACAAAACCTACATCCAGTCACAGCAAAGTGACAAATCAAGTGGTGGGCGGACTTGAACCTGGGGCGGATTAGCCCCACTTTTCCCTATCCGATTTGTTAGATGTATCCTATTCATCAGTCACTAAATGCTCGCGCTTCGCGCTTGTGTAAATTCTTTAGTTAATTTGATACACATAACAAAAACTGGTAGTAAGTTTTAATTTTCTTGTCTTATTACATAAAATATCCAAAAGTTTGAGATGGTGATTCGCGCCTGTAACATCTCGCAAGGATGCTCTTTTGACAGTAATCACCACAATTGACCAAAAATCGAATTTCACATATTCAGGTTTTAAATTTTTCCTGACCATTTGCTCGCGGAAAAAATAAAGCCTACGTAAAATTATGTAATCAATCACTAGTCCTGAAGGCTTTGCTCAACTTTAGTACCACAAAACTCACAACTACTTCACGCAGATGATAATCTCATGGTGAAAATATCCGTTTGCACCAAATGCCCATTTTGACATATAAGTTCCCTTTTTTACTCCCCCTCCAACTTTCATGGGGTGCACGCCTTTCCCCTGTGTACTGCACTTGTACCAAGTGGTAGCTAGCGCATATATAAAAAAGGAAATGACTCATTGAACCCTTTCCCTTCTCAATATCTTTCTCTTTCTTATTTTATTTCTATCTCCAATTTTGGAAATTTACGACAGTGGTTTTAATTGTTAAAGGACAAGTCCACCCCAACAAAAAGTTGATTTGACTAAAAAGATAAAAATCTAGCAAGCATAACACTGAAAATTTCATCGAAATCGGATGAAAAATAAGAAAGTTATGACATTTAAAACTTTCGCTTCATTTCACAAAACAGTTATATACACATCCTAGTCAGTATGCAAATAAAGAGACTTATGACGTCATCCACTCTTTCTTTTGTATTTTATTATCTGAAATATGAAACATTCTCATTTTCTCCTTATTGTCAAGTGATACAAGGATTAATTCCTCCCTGAACATGTGGAATTAGAATTATTTAATGCTATATTTATTTTAGTTTTCACGCAGGGTAGCCCTTTCAGTTATAGAACTGATTATGTATTTTACTTTACGAAAAACAAATTATAGGCCTACTATTCGTCATGTTACCCGGCGAGTTACACGTTAAGCCCGAGTCGCTTTTAAGACCTTAACAAGCGTCCGTGAGGTTTGCAAAAGGTCCCAACTGATAATAACTAATACACTGCAAGCTCTCTGATTGTTTGTATAAACACTGTAGAATGCTCACAAAGCTATTAATTATTATTTCGCTTAATTATAAATTTGCGATCGAGATAAAACTTTTATATATTCTATAATTATTATGACATTATTAGAGTAAGATCATTGTGAAATGAAGAAAAATACAATTAGCCAAAACTAAGGTCCTGCTAAAGTAATGAAAAGCGTTTTATCTTAAAAATCAACACTGGATTTGCCTAAGAATAAAGTGAAATTCCATTGTACGTTCAAAATCAGTAAATACAAAACTTGAGAGAGGCAATAGATTAATGTTATTATGCAAAAGCCGATTGAATGTCCCTTGTAATTTGACATATTGAAAATATTGATTAATAAAAACCAAGTTTCCGTTTGGAACCAAACAAACAAATCCTTCAGGAAAGTGATTTAACAACGCTAACTGCAGTCTAGCTCACTTAGCGCTGTGCCAAACTTGGTAATATGTTGGACTAAACAACTTTGACGATATAACCTACACTGCTTCTACCAACATTGATAAAATGATATTACTCTACTTTTAACAAGCACACAGAGAAACATCAGATCAGGGTAAAATATCGAACAGACCATAAACAAAATGTAAATCACCAAAGATGATCAAAATCATTGGTAGGTAGAACAATAATCACACAGAGGTGATCACACGATGTCTTATGTCAATGTTTCAGATAAACTGTAAATATTTATAGAATAAAAATGGTACGATGTATGTATTACCCCTCTCCCTTCAAGTCAGAAGGGAAAGTTATGGCTGAAACCAGAAGGCAATAATGATCATTTTTACACTAAAAACCTGATGCTTAGTGTGTGTACAATTGCCTCTTAACTGTTAACTGTTCAAACATTGAGGTAGGTCTTCCTACCGCCATGATTCAAACAATAGTATGCAAGGATTCTTTTGATTAGGACATTCCATACAGCGATATTTTGTTATGTCACGGACGTCGGTTTCACGGTTTAGTACTAGTCTGCAGGCACAGACCCTGATTGGAACTTTGATCAACAAGTGTGCCTCCACGCAGAGACTAGCCCATACAAAAAAAATGCTGCTCCAATACCTGAGCGAGAGAGCCTTCAGTACACAAGGCATGAGTAGGCTGCACATTCAGACCCTTAACTCGAGTGAAGGGTTTGCCCAGCAAACTAGTTTAGTACCGCCCAACCTCCCACTCGCTCAAATCGGACTCTAATCACGTAGTGTTGGGGCAAAAAGTACATCCTTTGCAGTGGCGTAGCTAGGATTTTTTTCCTGGGGGGGGGGGGCACTGGGGGTCCTTGCCTTTTAATGTGGCGGGGCAACATTTTTTTTCTGTGTGCGTTTGTGTCACAGGGGCGGAACCAACTTTCGCTATTAGGGGGTTGGGCCGATCGGCCGCTCAAAGTTGATTTTCTTTGTTTGAAGGGGTAGTCCTCGCAGTCGCTTCTTAGCTTTATTCTTATAAAACAACAAAAATATGGAATAATCTCATATAAGCCCTATGCAAAAAGTGCGAGTGCGAAGCGCGAGCTATTTTTTTAACTTTCATGCATTTTGTCCAGAAAATTTAAACATTCTGGGCAATGTTTTGTGATTCTGAACAGAATGCGTATGTAACTAGATAATTAAAGTGCGAGAGAAATTTTTAATAAACGTTCTGACCTGATCGAAAAGGGACCAGTTGAGGACTGTTTGCAATTACGTTTTGTAAATCATGAAAAGGATGGGTAATTGGGTATCTTCCTACATTAATAATGCAAGCGTGCAGCGCGAGCAGAAATTATTCATATTCTGATTTGAAACTGGATAATTTTAGATAAAGAACAAACTGCCTATATCAATCAACATGCGTGCGCCTGTTTTAGATTTAGACCTAAAATCTGGACATTCTGTATACATGTTTTTAATCATGAAGATCAATAATGCCGGCTCGAAGCGCGAGCTGAAAAAAATATATTCCGAACTGAAAAAGGGTAAATTTGAGCATTACTTCAAGCACTGTGTAGGAAATTGAGAAGTGGATGTGGATCACGCTTAATAAGTGATGCGAGCGCGAAGCGCTAGCTGATATTTTTTATCATTATTTTTCACCTAAGACCGAGACATACTAAAGAAATTTGTCATCATGTATGAAAATCTATTTATTTATTACACACCATATTTAAAAAGGGTAGCCCAATCAGCAGAAACACTGGTTTTCATTGGGGCCCTTTGTAAAAATACAAAGAAAAAACATACATACACACATATATATCATTTCAAGTACAAACAAACAAAATATGATAAAACAAGTCTTGACCTATATCCGGAACTATAAACATAGTGTACAGCAATATGTTACAAAGTAAAATATAAAATGATGACTATCTTCATATCATTCCTAAGCACGAGAGGAAACTTGTCGATATTCCATTCTGAAAAATTCTTATTCATAAATCTAATATGCTTAATGAGAGCGTAGATTTTGTTAATTATTGAGGCTTGAAAACTGGACATTTTAAGCGTTTTGTGGTTATGAATAGGACGCATGGATTAATCAATTTTTAACATTAATACGCGCGCAAATCGCGAGTCGAATTAAAAAAAACTGTAATGAAAATGTGATTTTAAGTAGCTTGTTATAGAACTGATATACAGTGCGTATAAAAAAAAACGGGACAGATTTGAAAAGTCTATAAAGTTTTTGCTTCAAATTATGATGTCTATATTTTGGTGTTAATAGATGCTCTAAGGTCTTATCTTTCAAATGCTATTAAACAAATTTAGTTTCGTTCATGATTGAGCGAACACGGAATGTTTTTGTCTGGGGTTAAAAAGGAGGCTTGCGCCAAAATGGCATAAAATTATAAATATGATGATCGGACTTCTTGCTAATTAGCAGACTTCCTCTTATAACCTTTTCATTATCTTTGCCATAATTTTCAAATCATGCGGTCAAAATTCATTTTCAGATATATTTATTTGCTTGAATTGTTCTGTAGTTGTTTCTTTTTAATATGCTCTCTGTTAGCTTTGAATATTCCTTCTTCAAGCTAGAACAATTTTGTTTCAACCGAAGTATGGGAGAGCGTGGATTTTTTTTCAAATCCTTTCATTTTGTGCTACAAAGGTTATGGTGTCTTTTGAACAGTGCCACACAGATGGGCGGGGGCTCGGGATGCTCCCCCCTCAATTAAAAAAAATCATGACCAAGAAAAAAAGTGGGCAGGAAATAAAAGGAAAGATAGAAAGTAAAATATGATATTATTTTATGAATATTATGTCAAAATCTATCACACAATTTGATATTGTAATAAAAAGGTGGGAATATTTGCGTGCTCACTTCGCTCACCCACAACTTTTTAATACATTTTACCCGATCTGCCATATCTAGCTCCTTCAAAATTGACTCAATACACCATTGTCATTGAAAGACACGAATCCCTTCCTGTGTTTCCTGTCAAGCAATTATACTTGGTCAAGGAATCAATGACCCCTTGAAAAATAGATTCATGTCTGTTAAAGGTACATAACATAATTTGTTTCACATAATAAAAGGATTTGAATAATCACAAGTTATCCCAATTAATAATGCAAATCTTCTTGCTTGGGTTGACAAAAAATCTTCTTTTCTCAGTTACTTATGAAGGAAAATTAAATATGCCAACTCGTGTAACTAATACATCTCAATCTATTATAGACAATATATTAACAAATGAAAGTGATATTATCTCGGGTGTGCTTTATTCTCCAATAACTGATCACATGCCAATTTTTTGTTACAAGAAAGGAATTCTTAAGAATGATTCAGCCCAATATTACACTTCAAGGAAAATCAATGAATCAACGATCAATAGTTTTTTTTGTTGAACTGTATAATGTTGACTGGAGTGAAGTACTAGCATGTATCGATGCTGACAAATCTTATAATTTATTCATGAAAATGTTCATCAAACTTTATGATAAACATTTTCCTCGTCAACAACAAAAAAGGAGAAGAAGAAATAGAAAACCGTGGGTTACCAACAAAATTTTAAGATTAATAAAAAAAAAAGAATAAATGTTTCAAAATATTTTGCCGAACTAGACTTGCCAGTAACGAGAGAAAATTTTAAAAAATCAGAAATAAGCTTATTAATATCATTCGTATATCTCGTCAAGAATATTACAAAAAAATATTATATATGAATCAGAGTTGTATAAAAAAGACATGGAAAACTATTAATGAGTTATTAGGTAAGAAGAAAAATCTAATCCCCAAAGTGTTTAAATGTAATCAAAAAATATATTCTCAACCAACTGAAATATCTGATGCATTCAATGAGTATTTTGTAAATATTGGAAAAAAATATTAGTGATATGGTCCCACAATCTATTCATTCTTCTCACTTTTATTGTCGAACAAATGTGGTTGGTTCCTTCTTTTTATCACCTGTACATATAAATGAATTGATTAATATTTGTAAATGCCTTAAAATTAGTGCAACTTGTGGAATTGATAACGTAAGTTGTAAAGTTGTTAAGCGTGTCATTTATGCCATTGCCTTGCCTTTAGCTCACGTATTTAATCTGTCTTTTGCAACTGGGAAAGTACCTTCAAAACTCAAAGAATCTAAAGTAATTCCCGTTTTTAAGAAAGATGACCCTGATAAATTTGTAAATTATAGACCAATATCCCTCTTACCATGTTTCTCCAAATTGCTTGAACGACTAGTATATAATCGATTACATAAGTTTTTAAACAGTAATGATATCTTAAGTGATTCTCAATACGGATTTCGACCCACTTATTCTTGTGAGCATGTTTTTTTTAAAGTTAAACAAAAAATAATGGATTCATTTATTGCTGACGAACACATAATTGGAGTTTTCTTAGATCTATCTAAAGCTTTCGATTCTATGGACCATTCATTACTTTTATTTAAACCTAATCAATATGGAATTCGAGGGATCGCGTTAGACTGGTTTAGGGATTATCTTTTAAATAGGGTTCAACATACATTTGTCCACGGTATCTTATCTTCTTCATTAAATGTTTCCGTTGGGGTACCGCAAGGATCAATTTTAGGCCCCTTGTTATTTCTTTTATATATAAACGACCTTTGTAAATCATCTAATTCGTTAACCTTTTATCAATTTGCTGATGACAGAAGTATGTTTTATTCTTCTAAAGATTTAAATAATACCATCCACATCCTGAACAATGAACTCCAAAATGTTTCCGACTGGTTAAAAGCAAATAAGTTGTCCCTGAATATCAATAAAACTAGATGCATCTATTTAAAAAAAAATCTTTAACACGAACCCATACTGACAAATCTTATAATTATAATCCAATTGACAACGCTCATATTCACATTTATATCGACAATAAACGTATCGAATTAAGTAATTCCATTAGCTTTTTAGGTGTCACATTGGATAATCTTTTGAGTTTTAAGTACCATATGATAAATGTATTACATAAGATAAGTAGGAATACTGGTTTAATTTACAAACTTAAGCATAGTTTACTTCATAAAAATCTGATAACTCTATACCATTCCATAATTTTCCCTTATTTAAAATATTGCAATATTGTCTGGGCTACCAATGTAACCTCATATGAATTGGACTCAATATCAAAAATTCAAAAGAAATGTTTAAGAATAATTACCAATTCCCATTACCTAGCACCATCCGCACCTTTATTTAAGAAATTGTCTTTACTTAATATATATGATATTAATAAGCAAGAACTCGCAATATTTATGTATAAGTACAAGAAGAGGTTGTTAACCACTCCTTTTTCAGATCTTTTTCAATGCAATAATCAAGTTCATAATCATAATACCCGTTCTTCCAATAAATTTCATATATGGTCTATCAAGTCTAGTCACGAAGCTAAATCATTGAGTTATGTAGGTCCCAAACAATGGAATGAGATTCCCCAAATAATAACTAATTCACAATTTATATCATCCTTAAGAAAACAGTACAACAATTTTCTAGTAAATGATTATTAATTTTCGCAGTTGATATCATGTCTACCATATCTACCCCCCCCCCTTCGATTTGTGTCTTTTTGTATTCTTTGTTGTTGTTTTTTCCTCCTTTTTCCTACATTGTATTTACTATAATGATATGACATTCTGTTGTTTTTTTAATTCAATATTGTTGTCGTTTTACTATGTTTTGGCGATCCAGCCTTACAGGTTTCTTATAACCTTCATGGAAAGCCACGCAATTTATTTTATTATCTAATCACATCACTGGCGTAAATCCGTGTTGATGGGTGGGGGGGGGGGATGACTGAAATATTTTGGCATTTTTTTTGCAATCATGTTTTTAGATATGCAAGGAATTGTCATTGATATGTCCACAGTGGCGTATCGTGGGTCACGGCATTGGGGGGGGGGCACCAGCAGAATTTTTGAATCACCGAGTGAGTGCGCTAATGAGCGCGCGAAGCGCGCTCAGTTGCCAGTGATACTGACCTAATAGAGACATTTTAAGGACAATGTCATTAAACGGGTATGTATCTCACTGATCAAATAATGCGACTGCGAAGCGCGAGCTGATTTTTTTTATATTCACACCTAAAAAGGGACATTATAATCAAATTTGTGTAATCATGATATGTACCTGTCTCGCTAAACAATGCGAGCGCGAAGCGCGAGCTGAAAATTTAGATAATTTAGACCTGAAGTGGGGCATTCTAAGGTTTCTTTGTAGGAATTAAGTAGGACCATACGTATTTCATTAACCAAATGATGCGAGCGCGAAGCGCGAGCTGAAAATTGTTGATATTCAGTTCAGAAGAAGGGACATTCTAAGGATTGATTTTAGGAATTCATGAAGAGCAGGCATATCTCATCAATACACTAATGCGAACGTAATCACGGACAGGAAATGTTTCATATATACGAAGACCTTAACATGGAGCAATCACTTTTTGAGTCATGAAAAAGAAGCATATGTCACTCCATAAAACAATGATAACTCAAGTGCTAGGAAATATATTTGGTTTATATTGACTTGAAAACGGGATGTTTAAGTACAACAGGATTATATATCTCGTTAAACAGACAATGCGAGCACCAGGAACAATGAAGACGTAGGCCCTAGGCAAATTATGTTTCATAAAGATATGATACAAATGTTTCTTATGTATAATGTAACATAACATAATTATAATATAATATAACATTATAATGAATAATATTTTCTTCTTTCCCACTACGTTTCTCTTCCTTTCTCCCTCTTTTCTCCTTTTCCCCCTTTCCCCGTTTTTTTTTGGTCAGCCGATGGGGGGGGGGGGGGGATGTGCCCCCCATGCCCCCCGTGGTTACGCCACTGTATGTCCATATGGCAAATACCCCTCCAATATTATTATCTGTTTTACCCCATGATGGTTTAATGGTTTTATTAGAGATTACATTCAAAAAATTTTGACATTCCATCTTATTCCCTTCCCAAAGACCCCAACATTGATGAATTGGAAGAAACGGGGGTTTCTCTTCAATGTTATAATAAGGACATAAGTATTTCGTTTGGAAATGGTGAACTGGCTCTTTATTTGCATTTTATGATTCAATAATATTGTTTTATTTGTTAAGCGGTATTTTCACCAATAAAACAACTATCTCTTGTGATTTTTTTTTCATTTCTTTCGTAAAAAGTGGGGGGGGGGATGTTTGTACAGGCCATCCCCCCCTCCTCGAAAAGTGGGGGGGGGATATATCCCCCCATCCCCCCGGGATTTACGCCAGTGAATCACATTACTTGATGTTTCTTTGTATTTTTATCCTATTTTGCGAAATAAAGATTGAATTGAATTGAAAAGGTAAGAGAAGTTTAAATGAAAAAACAAAATAATTCAAGTAAATAAATAAATTTGTAAATAAAATTTGACAGCATAATTCGAAAATTGTGGCACAGATAATGAAAAGGTCAAGAGGAAGTCTCCTGATTAGCAAGAAGTCTGATCATCATATTACTCATATTCTGCAATTCTGGCGCAAGCCTCTTTTTGAACCCCCAACAAAAACGTCCCGTAATTCGCTCAAGCATGAACAAAAATTATTTTTTTAATTGCATTTCAAAGATAAGACCTTAGAGCACATATTAACACCAAAATATAGACATCATAATTTGAAACAAAAATTTTATAGACTTTTCAAATTTGTCCCGTTTTTTTTTATACGCACTGTAGAGGTATACATAACTCATTAATCAAAATGCGAGCACGCAGCTGCGCTAGCTGATAGGCCTACGTTTTAACAATCACATCTGAAATGGGATATTTTGAGAACTTTATGAAATACAAGAAGATAATAGGAACTTGGTAAATCAAATAATGCGACCGCGAAGCGTGAGCTGAAAACGTTAATAATTTATTAGACCATAAAATGGACATTTTACAGAGCACTTGAAAAAAAAAATCAATTTGTAAATAAATCTAAAAAATAATGAAAGCTCGATATCCGAGCTGGAAATTTATTTTGTATATTGACTTCAAAACTTGATATCTTAAGCTCTATATCAGCCGATATGGAGCAAGATATAAATCTCATCGAACAAGCAATGAGAGCGAGAAGCGCGAGCGAAAATTTTATATAGTGACATGAAAGATTTTTTTTTGAAAGCCTTTACCTCACCTTATTTCATTCACTCGTCTTCCTCCTCTTATTTTCCTCTTTTTTTCCCTCTATCTTTCCCCTTTTTTCTTCCTCTATTTTTTTGCTCCGCCAATTTTTTTTCGGGGGAGGGGGGCACCTGGGGTGCACACCAAATCCCGAAGCTACGCCACTGATCCTTTATAAAGCATTTTACTGAGTCTTTTATACCCTCGCCAATTTTACCGTAAATACGTAGCTTTCCTAGCGAAATGTATACTTTTTTTAGTATTTAAGTGTTTTTGACACCCTTATCACGTTACATACATAACGTGCCCAGTCTTGAAAAAGAGAATTTTACGCGTTTCTTTGGTCGTACCTCGTATCCACTCGTCAATGGAAGTGACCCCCCCCCCCATAAAGAAGAAAACGAATATACCAAAACAGTGCAATATCGTAGACACAGTGGCGTAACTACGGAGGGAGGGGGGGGGGGTAGAGTTAACCCCAAGACAAGAAAAATATTGTGTATTATATTATATTTTATTATATTATATTATTTGTTGTATTATATTATATTACATAAGAATTTTTTCCTCATTACTTTATGAAACATAATTTGCTTCAGTGCCTATGAGTTCAACACTCCCAAAGCTCGCATTGTCTGTTTAATGAGATAAATAATACTGTTGAGGGGGATCATATACACTAAATATACTTCCTCGCACTTCGAGCTAATTATTATTTTATGTAGTGACATAATTTATGCTTCCTTTTCATGACTACCATTAGTGATTACCCCTTTTAAGGTCTGAATATAAAACATTTCTAGTCCGTGCTTACGTTCGCATTAGTGGATTGGTGAGATATGTCCATCTGCTTTTTATGAACTCCTAAAACACTCCTTAAACTGTCCCTTTTTCCTTGTCTGAATATAACAAATTTTCAGCTCACAATATTTGTTTAGTGAGATACGTCGTATTCATGGTAATAATTACTAATTTACTACAAAAATTGCTTCATTATGTGTTTTGGTGCACTTCTTAAAAAACAACAGCACGCGTTGGACACTGGCATTAGATGACTATGGTGATATATATATATATATATATATGCTCTTCGTGAATTCTTAAAAAAAATAGTCCTTAAAATGTCCTTGTTTGGGGGTCGATATATACAAAAATTTCAGCTCGCGCTTTGCGCTCGCATTGTTCAGTGAGACAGGAATGTATAATCATTACAAAAATTTGCTTATAATGTCCATTTCTTAGGTCTGAATATTAAAAAAAATCAGCTCGCGCTTCGCTTGCGTCATTTGATCATTGAGATACATATCCTTTTAATGGCGCGGTCCTTGAAATGTCTCTATTAGGTCAATATACCTGGCTGTTGAGCGCGCTTCGCGCGTCCACTAATTTAAGCGAATCAAAATTTGTGCTGGTCCCCCTCCCAAATGCCGTGACCCACGTTACGCCACTGCGTACAAATGCACCAAAACATGAACTCTATTTTATATACGATTGTACCGCATCATACTAAATGGGGCTTACATGCAAAACACACCATCTATCAACCTAACGAAGGGAACGTTATTTAAACCAAAATAGTTCTTTGGTCATACGTGTAACTATCATGACTATATTACCCATGTGAGAGGAATTTCCCCTCATCATAATGCCTTGATGCCAGTGCTATACCCTCACTACCAAGCGCTGATCCAGGGGGCGAGGGTCGTGGTGACTTTGTTTGACTTGCCACCTTTTTGAAGTCCAAATGCCTTCCATTTTAATTGACGATTCTTAAAAATGTATTTATTTGATTTTTTTTTTTTTTTTTTTGGGGGGGGGGGGGAGAAAATGCACCCCTTAAAAAATCCTGGATCGGCGCAGGCTGCTGACTGCTATTCTAAATGTCATTCCATTCATTGAAAACCACTATCATGACTATTCTTAGTTCACCTATTGTACTGTGCGTCAATATTCATTTATGATCACTAGAACATCGTTACTGGACTACGTAGACATATCGTCGCTAGGTCGCTGCTTTTCCAACTTTATGAAAATACATTTTGATGTTTGGGAATTATCCCCGAGATTTCTTTGGGAAGAAGGAGTAGATATATAACTCATTTGTCTAAAACAAAGCTAAAGTGTTCACGGAGTGTACGAAGACGGAGTGCTCCACAATGTCGAGTAGACTGTTGATATTCAATGTGTTTGGGTAAAACCTTACACTTGAATTATCTCTACAACACAGGCCCAGGAACAGCACTGGTTTAAATATTGATGCACGTGAGAAACAGCTCACACAATGTTAAAAGATTCTTGAATAACGACATGTTGTGAAGATGACAGATCATTCAGAATCAAACAGGAAGAAGTTATCTCAAACGAGTAAAATAAAAGCCCCCGCAGGGTGTTAACTTTAACGAGACATCACAAATAAGGAAATTTCCACACCATGGTGCTGATGTGGAAACGGAAGGCCTGTGTGGTCAAACCACACTATCTAGCTGCTTCGCGAAAAAAATCCAAACCAGCGAAATCCATTGAAGGAGGTACAGATGACTTTGGGGTCAAACGATATTTTCTAGCTGCCCCACGAGGTATTTGTAAATCGGTTAAATCTATTGAAAATCTTAGAGTGAGTATGACTAAAAAAGATGTAGATGTCTTTGAGGTCAACCCATATTCTCTGGCTGTTACACGAGGAATTTCTCAATCAGCCAAATATATCAATAATCTTAGATTGACTTTGGTTAAAGAAGATACGGAGGACTACTCTCCATTATTAACGGCAGTAAGAAATGGTCAAATTGAAGAAGTACAAAGATTAGTCAATCAAGGGGCCAATGTGAATCAGGGTAATGCTGAAGGCAAAACGCCGTTGATGATTGCAGCAATGAGCGGCAGAGTTGAGATGTTGGTATATCTAATCGGTCTAGGGGCTGAGGTGAAGAAAGGAGATAACGATGATGTGACTGCATTACACTTTGCTGCTCAGAATGATCATCTTGATGTCGTCAAATATCTGATTAGTCAAGGAGCTGAGGTGAATAAAGGAGACAGCGACGGTTGGACTGCAGTACACATTGCTTCTCAGAAGGGACATCTCGATGTCGTCAAACATATGATTGGTCAAGGAGCTGCGGTGGATACAGGAGATAACGATGGTCGGACTGCATTACACATTGCTACTCAGGATGGTCACCTTGATGTCGTCAAATATCTAATTAGTCAAGAAGGTGAGGTGAATAAAGAGAATAACATTGGCGCGACTGCGTTGCACTTTGCTGCTCATAATGGTCATCTTGATATCACAAAATATCTAATCAGTGAAGGGGCTGAGGTGAACGAGGAAGATGACATTGGTTGGACTGCACTATACATTGCTGCTCAGAATGATCATCTTGATGTCGTCAAATATCTGATTAGTCAAGGAGCTGAGGTGAATAAAGGAGACAGCGACGGTTGGACGGCATTACACATTGCTTCTCAGAAGGGACATCTCGATGTCGTCAAACATATGATTAGTCAAGGAGCTGCGGTGGATACAGGAGATAACGATGGTCGGACTGCATTACACATTGCTACTCAGGATGGTCACCTTGATGTCGTCAAATATCTAATTAGTCAAGAAGGTGAGGTGAATAAAGAGAATAACATTGGCGCGACTGCGTTGCACTTTGCTGCTCATAATGGTCATCTTGATATCACAAAATATCTAATCAGTGAAGGGGCTGAGGTGAACGAGGAAGATGACATTGGTTGGACTGCACTATACATTGCTGCTCAGAATGATCATCTTGATGTCGTCAAATATCTGATTAGTCAAGGAGCTGAGGTGAATAAAGGAGACAGCGACGGTTGGACGGCATTACACATTGCTTCTCAGAAGGGACATCTCGATGTCGTCAAACATATGATTAGTCAAGGAGCTGCGGTGGATACAGGAGATAACGATGGTCGGACTGCATTACACATTGCTACTCAGGATGGTCACCTTGATGTCGTCAAATATCTAATTAGTCAAGAAGGTGAGGTGAATAAAGAGAATAACATTGGCGCGACTGCGTTGCACTTTGCTGCTCATAATGGTCATCTTGATATCACCAAATATCTAATCAGTGAAGGGGCTGAGGTGAATGAGGAAGATGACATTGGTTGGACTGCACTATACATTGCTGCTCAGAATGATCATCTTGATGTCGTCAAATATCTGATTAGTCAAGGAGGTGAGGTTATTAAAGGAGATGACGATGGTTGGACTGCATTACACACTGCTGCTCAGAATGATCATCTTGATGTCACCAAACATCTGATCAGTCAAGGAGCTGATGTGGATAAACGAGTTACCGATGGTTGGACTGCATTACACATTGTTGCTCAGAATGGTCATCTTGATGTCGTCAAATATTTGATCAATCAAGGAGCTGCGGTGGATACAGGAGATAATGACGGTTGGACTGCATTGCACATTGCTGCTCAGAATGACCATCTTGATGTCATCAAATTTCTCATTAGTCAAGGAGCTGCGGTGGAAACAGAAAATAACGACGGTTGGATTGCATTACACATTGCTGCTCAGAATGATAATCTTGATGTCGCCAAACATCTTATTAGTCAAGGAGCTGATGTGGATAAACGAGTTACCGATGGTTGGACTGCATTACACATTGCTGCTCAGAATGGTCATCTTGATGTCGTCAAATATTTGATTAGTCAAGGAGGTGAGGTGAATAAAGGAGATAACGACGGTTTGACTGCATTACACACTGCTGCTCAGGATGATCATCTTGATGTCGTCAAATATTTGATTAGTCAAGGAGGTGAGGTGAATAAAGGAGATAACGACGGTTGGACTGCATTACACACTGCTGCTCAGGATGATCATCTTGATGTCGTCAAATATCTAATTAGTCAAGAAGGTGAGGTGAATAAAGAGGATAACGTTGGCGCGACTGCGTTGCACTTTGCTGCTCAGAATGATCATCTTGATGTCGTCAAATATCTGATTAGTCAAGGAGCTGAGGTGAATAAAGGAGACAGCGACGGTTGGACTGCAGTACACATTGCTTCTCAGAAGGGACATCTCGATGTCGTCAAACATATGATTAGTCAAGGAGCTGATGTGGATAAACGAGTTACCGATGGTTGGACTGCATTACACATTGCTGCTCAGAATGGTCATCTTGATGTCGTCAAATATTTGATCACTCAAGGAGGTGAGGTGAATAAAGGAGGTAACGATGGTTGGACTGCATTACACACTGCTGCTCAGGATGATCATCTTGATGTCGTCAAATATCTGATTAGTCATGGAGGTGAGGTTAATAAAGGAGATAACGACGGTTGGACTGCATTACACATTGCTGCTCAGAATGATCATCTTGATGTTGTCAAATATTTGATCACTCATGGAGGTGAGGTTAATAAAGGAGATAATAACGGTTGGACTGCATTATACATTGCTGCTCAGAATGGTCATCTTGATGTCGTCAAATATCTGATTAGTCAAGGAGCTGAGGTTTATGAACAAATGGATAACGATGGTCGGAGTGCATTATACATTGCTGCTCAGAAGGGTCATCTCGATGTCGTCAAATATCTGATTAGTCAAGGAGGTGAGGTGAATAACATTGGCGCGACTGCATTGCACTTTGCTGCTCATAGTGGTCATCTTGATGTCACCGAACATCTGATTAGTCAAGGAGGTGAGGTGAATAAAGGAGATAACGACGGTTGGACTGCATTACACACTGCTGCTCAGAATGATCATCTTGATGTCACCAAATATCTGATTAGTCAAGGAGCTGAGGTGAATAAAGGAAATACCGATGGTTGGACTGCATTACACATTGCTGTTCACAATGGTCATCTTGATGTCGTCAAATATCTGATCAGTCAATGGGCTGAGGTGAATAAAGGAGATAACGATGGTTGGACTGCATTACACATTGCTGCTCAGAATGATCATCTTGATGTTGTCAAATATTTGATCACTCATGGAGGTGAGGTTAATAAAGGAGATAACGACGATCGGACTGCATTACACACTGCTGCTCAGAATGATCATCTTGATGTCACCAAATATCTGATTAGTCAAGGAGCTGAGGTGAATAAAGGAGATACCGATGGTTGGACTGCATTACACATTGCTGTTCAGAATGGTCATCTTGATGTCGTCAAATATCTGATCAGTCAATGGGCTGAGGTGAATAAAGGAGGTAACGATGGTAGGACTGCATTGCAAAACGCTTCTCAGAAGGGTCATCTCGATGTCGTCAAATATCTGATTAGTCAAGGAGGTGAGGTGAATAACATTGGCGCGACTGCATTGCACTTTGCTGCTCATAGTGGTCATCTTGATGTCACCGAACATCTGATTAGTCAAGGAGGTGAGGTGAATAAAGGAGATAACGACGGTCGGACTGCATTACACATTGCTGCCCAGAATGATCATCTTGATGTCACCAAATATCTGATTAGTCAAGGAGCTGAGGTGAATAAAGGAAATACCGATGGTTGGACTGCATTACACATTGCTGTTCAGAATGGTCATCTTGATATCGTCAAATATCTGATCAGTCAATGGGCCGAGGTGAATAAAGGAGATAACGATGGTAGGACTGCATTGCAAATCGCTTCTCAGAAGGGTCATCTCGATGTCGTCAAATATCTGATTAGTCAAGGAGGTGAGGTGAATAACATTGGCGCGACTGCATTGCACTTTGCTGCTCATAATGGTCATCTTGATGTCACCGAACATCTGATTAGTCAAGGAAGTGAGGTGAATAAAGGGAATAACATTGGCGCGACTGCATTGCACTTTGCTGCTCATAATGGTCATCTTGATGTCACCGAACATCTGATTAGTCAAGGAAGTGAGGTGAATAAAGGGAATAACATTGGCGCGACTGCATTGCACTTTGCTGCTCATAATGGTCATCTTGATATTACCAAATATCTGATCAGGGAAGGGGCTGAGGTGAATGAGGAAGATTACTTTGGGTGTACTGCATTATACATTGCAGCTAAGAATGGAAATCTTGATGTCGTCAAATATCTGATCAGACAAGGAGCCGAGGTGAACGCGAAAAATGAAAACGGTTGGACTTCTTTGGACGTAGCTCTTTCAACAAATCATCTTGATGTCATTCAAGTTCTAAAGGCTGAAGATGCAAAACGTCTCAATATCGCTTCCAATACCGAGGTAAATTTTTCGGCTATTCATTTGTGAATTCGGTGTGGTGTAATCTGAGAAGGGCAGAGGCTGATCATGCTGATGGGAGAGTATCGATGGGAGGGCGGTAGCATATTTAGGGTTTGATGTTGATTTCAGCACGAATTTAATAGTTTAACACAATGCACGTATATGCATAATTTCGTTTCGGGCAATCCCGATCCAATGCATTTCATTTTGATCACGCGTATGATTAATATGTTTTTAGTCATTAAAATGATTTGATTTTTCATTTTGTTTATTTGCACGTATTAGGATAATTAACAGAGGCCTGGATACGATTATTTACGGATGGGTGCTGGTCTGTTAGTTAAACAAGTCCCCCTCCAGAAAAAAACCCAAGGCTTTCACTCCCAAATGGGGAGGACATTGGTCAGAATACATTTGAAAAGCAAAATGAAAACAACAACAACAACAACAAAAAGGGATTTCTTTCCCAAAGGAAATTTGAGTTTTGTCAGACGTGTATCAATCAGATATGATTATTTACGTCTGGGACCATCCTTTAACGTCACCATCCGAAAGACGTGACCAGGGCTGAGGAATGAGATTGGGATGATCTCTACATCTCTACATAATGAGATTCCAGCGTTCTGTTTGACTAACTCTCCTTTGTGACAGAATGAACCTTTTATTGATTGTTCAAACCTATTTCAAACGAGATCTCATTTTCGTCCACTTACTAGTGTGTAATTTAATTATCTATTCCATTTCTCACTTTCACTCTCCTTTTATCTCATTCTTAACTCTCCTCTTAATTTTAATTCTGCCTGATTTAAAGGATATTTATCTTGCTATACAACATGGTCAAACCACTGCCATTGAGAGGTTAGTGTCTCAAGGAGCTGATCTCAATGTCCAGTCAGCTGACGGTCAGATGTGTCTTCATGAAGCCATCAAACTCTGCTACAATACTGAGAGAAATGTAGACGAAAGTGATTCTCTAAGAAAGGTAATTCATATTTCAATTCCGTCTTAAGCTTTGATTAATATACAATGATTAAAAATGCATATACGGAGATGTAATTTTTATATATTATTCACATCCCCCATCTTTCGATTCTTTGTGGAAGCATGACTTTTATATTTTAGGATACCGTCCTATATCGGCCATGTTTCTTATTTTTCTTTAGAAAAAGACCCTTTTGAAGAAATTTACTGATATAATATAAGCAGGTTACGGATAGAGATTTCATCATGATATTGTCTGCAAATTTCATGCTTGAGAAGAGGTTTCCTTCGCAATTAAGTTTGCAGGTATTTTTAATACCAATCGACCGGTATCCCAACCAAAATAAAACGGCATATGACATAGCAAAATACAAATTTGTCATATGACACCTATATACATGATTGTGATTGTTTTCCAAATGTTATAGTTTCTTCAATTAATAAATAGGATATACAATGTAAAAATGAACCGAAATAGAAACAGGCATATATCTTTGTGTGTGTGTAAAAGGCTGTGGTTGTGTGTATTAGAGAGAGGGTGGGTGTATATGTATGTGTGTGTGGGGGGGGGGGGCTTACCAAAACATAAGACGGATTAAAGTATAATTTGATTTTTTTTTTTGGTCATGATTAGTAAAGTTATTTTATTTTTTAATACAAATGACTTGTTTTTACAGTTCAGTTTCATATATTCAGTGACTGCTTGTATAGCACTGCCGTCCAATCACAGATCAATTTTTGATGCCCTGCCAATTCCGTTAATCAGTGGTTGGGACATGCACATACACATGAGGGCGCTTTACATGATATTTAGACGATGAAATGAATATTCATTTGAGCAAATAACGCCAATGATATCAGAAATGGAATAAGAGAAAATCGACAGTTTTTATCGTGTCGCTTTTGTTTCTACCACCAGCCAAAGCTTCTATGAAGTTGGCCAAGAAATGCGATTTGAGTTTGATTGTGAAACATTAGTATATGAATATTTTTTTCATTTTCAGTGTTCATCTTTCTCTTCCAGATCACATATTATAAATTATTCTTTGAAAATTATCATGACCAAGGGTAGGTTATACGATGATATTTAACAATAATCTACATTACTTTTGAGGTTTGAATTTATGTTTATTTACGATCAAATTTGTCGATGGGGAGGGTGGGGGTCGACCATCACCCCTACAAGGATGTGAGATCAGTTGAAATAGGTTTACGTGTTATGTTTGATTCAGATTTCAGACGAGTTTTACAATGGAAACTTATCACCCGAGAAGGCTTTGGTGTGCTATCTCCTTGACAATGGAGCTAAGCCAAATTTGGAAGATAAGTCAGGAAAACTACCAATCCTCTATGCCAAGGATGAAGTGGTTAAACAGATAATCTTATCGAGGTAATTTTTTTTCATGTATATAACCCTATAAGCAATTCTCTAATATTTTTCTTTGAAGAATTGTGATGAATGGAAAAATATATTATATCAAACACTCAATAATGAATAACAGCATTCATATTCCTAGTTTCATCTGTGTAGTTCAACAGTTTAGTGCACTGATCAAACAATAATAAAGAAATATTGTTCTTAAATCGAATAAATGTTTCGTGAATGGTAATATTAAAAGTTTGTCAGTCGTATATGTCGTCTCGCTTTCAATTTTACTGATTTCATCTCTTCCATATTGATATTCAACCTTCCTCTAACAAAGTATAACTGTATATAGCCATTGATTCAGTCGCGTCAGTGTTTTTTTTTTCTTCTTGAAATAATGTTTATTATAAAAATGCATGCTTGATTAATTTTCAGAATGGATCCACCTGAAGTGGCCCGGTATTATCAAGGTAAGATCATTATATGCAGGAAAATTTTACAATCTTAAGTGGTGGCTCAGGGTATTACATGGTATTAAGGGGAACCCGTGTATGTGTTCCATTACAGACATTAAAAATGGAATCTCCTGCCTTGTCAAGCGCTCGACGTCATATAATGGGGAAGGGCTCCAGAATTTTATTTATTGGCGCAAATTTGCGAAAACAGAATGGGAAAGAACGGACGTGGAGAATGCATATCTGGACCGTTAAAGTGGATGTTCATCGAAAGCCTAGCTGATGAAAGCGGAAGGAAGTGGATGACGCGACAGCTCCGAAAATTGTTTGAATACTTTATATTTGAGATATACGTATACATCCTTTATCTAATGTTTCCTACCCCTTTCCGTTTCAGCTGAAGTGGATGTGAGTAGCGAGGATGTGCACAGGATCGGCCTAAAGCGGACATGGAACTTTTATTGCTCGTATAATTATGTCGCTGATTTATATCGTATACACGACGGAACTGAAGTTCATCCGTTCTAAAAGTGTTGTGCAGCTCAAAACTTGTTTGCGCGCGCAAATGAAATCACAGTGGACGGATGCTCAATGGATAGAACTTATGAAACACGTATGCAATGAGTACACAACGGATACATAGCGTTTTCTGACGGATGGCAAGAGATTTTTACGTTTTACTTCCCTTTAAATCCTATGGGACCAAGCCTTTAAAATAATTCGGCTCAGTATACGAAAGCATATCCAGCTCCCGGTCCAGCTCGTGCTTCGCGCTTACATAATTTAGATCCTAATCCTCCTCACGAACATACATTAATGGTGCTTAAAACCTCCCATTTTGGTGTCTTAATATGTGGCGGACCAATTTTACAATCGGAGCAATCGTTGGCGGAGCAAATATTAGTTCAGATTCTGAACGATTTTATTTAAGAGCAATCCCCCAACCGCTGCCAGGCCGAGAGATGGCGTGATCCCGAATTGTCCGGGCGAGGAAAAAATTCTGAACGATTTTATTTAAGAGCAATCCCCCAACCGCTGCCAGGCCGAGAGATGGCGTGATCCCGAATTGTACGGGCGAGGAAAAAATCAAGCAAATATCGGCGAGCGAGTCTCGACGGAGCAATTGCCCGGGGGGGGGGGGGGGGAGCACTTACATTGACGAGTGGATAGCATGCGCGACCCCAAAAACAAACACGTAAAAAGGATGTCTTTTTCAAGATAGGGCACATTACGTACGTAACGTAATAAGGGTGTCAAAACACTAATAAAAATGAAAAAATTGTTTATATTTTCGATAGGAAAGCTACGTGTTTAGGGTCAAATTTGCGAGGGTATAAAAAATTAAGACTAAAATGTTTTAAAACGGATGTACTTTTTGCCCAAGAGTCAGCACGAGACGTGTTTAGCGTACAATTTGCGTGAGGTGTGGGGAGATGGGGCTGTATATATTATAAGGTCTTTGGGCTGTACTAATGCAGGTAAAGGTAAAACCGACGACCGACGCGTCCGTGCATGGCATAACGATTGAAATATCGCTGTACTTGTTTAGGGGTTCAATTCAGGGAATATTTGCCAAGAGTATCGTTTTGTTTTCAATACTTGATTAGGGTATAGGGTTTCACACGCCAATACTTGTTAAGGGGTGCATTTTCAGAATATGGAAAATACGTGTTTAGGGTGCGGGGGGGGGGGGTGATGGGCATCAAAGGTATATGTGTAACCAAACAGTTTCGAGCTAAAGGTCGTTCGTTCGTTAAAGGTCATTGCCCTGTGTCATTCACTGAAGGCTTATTATGCATGATTGTTGTTATTCACTCTTCTTCATCAAATGCACAGAAATCACGGATACAGAACATCCCAAGGAATTTAAAGTCTCGGATGAAGCATGGATCCCACTAGTTCCAGTAGGATCTATGGATGAAGCAACTCCAGAGCAATTCACTACGCCCCAGGAAGATCCAAAACCTGAAAAGGAGCCGAGTGGACGGAATGAAACTCAAACCCAAAATGCAGAAATCGAGGAGGATCTTACTGATGAAGAATATGACCTGATTCAACTTGAAAAGCCTAGTGGTATCACGGTCAGAATTTCGAAACATGAAATTTACAGCGCAAAGGACATCAGTGTGGAAGCAATTAAAGACGTCCCACCTGAGTTTGAGCTGAAGGAGACGGAAGCCATCATTTCGGTTGGATTGAAGATGTCGCCTTCTGATGCATTCTTTGACAGTCCTGTGAGAGTAACGATGCCCCATTGTGGTGTATTCACAAAACCAAGGGATGCAGAAGTCTACATCTATTATCGCAAGAACGGTACTTTTTTCTATTTTAATTTTGATCGCTTTCCTTTCATTCAGTTTTCCCACTCGCATTTTGAAGAAAGGAGTAATACTATTTATTTCTATTTTGAAATTATAGTTCATAATGATGTCCAAAACAGCTAGACTCCGTTTGAAAGATATGAAGGAGTAAAATACAACGATATAAGTTTCTTTAATTTCGCTGTTACACCCAAATATTGCAAGCCTCGATATTGGACTTATGTGACGGCATCTCATGTGAACCGAGCGCTGATTTGCATTCGTTTGTATATATTATATAGCATAGGACCTATCTATTTGTTAACGAGAAATTCAACATTCTTAAAATGATTTACACAGAAAAATCTAAGAATTAATTGCATTAAAAGTGGTGAAGCTTACAGCTGCAGAACACTTTGTGGCCAATTTACTTACCGGTTACTTGTCGTATTAGTACCAGTGTATCTGCATGTACATTGTAGGTAAGTCTTATAGAGGCAAAGCAAGAAATCACAATGTATGGCCGAAAGCTAATAGAAGTATCCGTCAATTCAAGCACTTGGAGTTGCCAAAGAAAATATCAAATATGCATATCACTTTATTTGATTTTTTTACCGGTAAAATCGAAATGAACAACTTCCATTTGTTACAACAAACGCATGTATAATCACACCTTCTTCCACATAATATGACGTCATACACTGCAAAAACACCGGTGTTGATTTAACACCAGCCCGGAATCTATATATGTCCACACCAGAGAAGTGTTAAACAACACAAGTTTTTGGTCTAACAGCAGATAGGTGTTTATACAACACCAATGAGTATTAAAACAGCATTGGTTTGACTCTAAACTGGTATTGTTTCAATACTTCTCTGGTGTGGACATAATATAGATTCCGGGCTAGTGTTAAAGGGGAATCCAACCCAAATAAAAACTTGTTTTTATAAGAAAAAGAAAAATCAGACAAGTTGATAGGTGAAAGTTTGAACAATATTGGACAAACAACAAGAAAGTTATGAATTTTTTAAAGTTGTAAATGTTGGTAATCACTATACCCATGGAGACTTCAAATTGGCCGCATATGGGATGTCATAGTGATGTAAGGCAAGGACTACTCTTCCATGTACTCCAATACATATTATGGCTAAAATGTCATTTTTCCTAAAAGTTTTATTTTAAATTATATTTTTCTTTCATGAGGACATAAAACAATATACTACCTGGGTTATATTTAGATTACTGCCCCAGGGGAATGGGTACTTAGGAGAAAACCACAAATCCCTGATAATAAAGTATATGGCCTATGGGAAAGTTGTCCTTGCCCCTTGTCATAATTTACTTACCTAGTTGCCAATTTGAAATCTACATACTATTAGTGATCTCAATTTTAAAGCAGCTATAACGTTCTTATTGCTTGTCTGATTTCTTTCAAACTTTCACCATTCTGTTTAATTTATTTTTCTCCTTCCCAACACGACATTTAATGGCCAAGGCTGGATTCCCCTTTAAATGAACACCTGAGTTCTTGCAGTGTGGAATCCAGGCGGTAAGTAGAACAAAACAGCCCGTTTCCCAGGTTCGCTAATTTGAGTAACGGTATTCTATAGCAAACAGTCAGATGGTGGAGTGTGATTATAAATGAATCGTTCATCTTTGTATTCTGTAGACTACTTACTTTCAACTTCTGTTTCATCTTTCACTCTAATTTACCGCTTCCGATAAGGTGTTGGAAGAAGTCCTTGAAATATAATTAGTACATTTTGAAACTTTTTAACAATACATATCTTTAGTAAAGAGTGATCTCCTTTGTTCTGTGGTTTGGTAGAAAGAGAAATGACACACTTTTATTTTTTAACAATTATTTTGCAGATTCTACAAAGTTTACAGCGACTCGTTCTACCAGCACGAGTAACCCAAGATGTGTCGTGAGAGATCACGATCTAGATATCTACCTTAACCACTTCTCGGAATTCTGGATTCGCATTTATGATAAATTAAGAGGGGTATTTATTGGCAAACGTGTTGTCTTTACGCCATGTGTTCCAGTGCCAGCACCGAGAAATGAAGAGCACGTTTTGCTGGTCAACGTAAGAGATCATAACGTTACAGACTGGAAGGTGGGTAATTAAGTACTTCTATCAGTGGCGTAACTACGGGGGTAGGCATGGGGGGCACGTGCCCCCCCCCCCCATCGGCTGGCCAAAAAAAAAACGGGGAAAAGGAGAAAAAGAGGGAGAAAGGAAGAGAAACGTGGAAAGAAGAAATTATTGTTCATTATAGTTATAATTATAATTATGTTATGTTTTATTATACATAGGAACCTTTTTGTCATAACTTTATGAAACATAATTTGCTCAGGGCCTATGTCTTCATTGTTCCTGGTGCTCGCATGTCTGTTTAACGAGATAATTATATTTTGATTTGATATCACTTTATTGAAATCACAATAAAGGAAAGAAATTTACAAAGTCAATACAAAACATAATAAATATAAAGATAGCCCAGGTCATGACTCATAACTGTCGATGCAGGGCAGTAGTATAAAACTTAATGTACAATTTCGATGTAACAGGTACATAACATAATTATACACATAACATATCTTTTAAAAAAAAATAATTCCGACCACAATCATGACAATACTAAACCTGATAGGCGTATTATTATGGATAATGAATGTCATCAGTATCGATATAATAATCTAGACTTCAACATGTACATTATATAATCAGAAAGAAGAAATGGAAAGCAATAGAAAAGAAAGAAGGAAAAAGAAAAAGGAAAAGAGATGGAATGAGGAGAGAAAAGAGGGGGTACGTAACGAGAGAGAGAGAGAGAGGGAGAGAAGAGAGAGAGAGAGAGAGGGAGAGAAGAGAGAGAGAGAAAGAGTGAGGAGAGAGATCGGAAATAGTGAACAATATGAGTTATTGCTCTAAAAGATTGTAGTCGCCCCAGGTGGATTCATCCTTTGCACAATATATTGAGAAAGATGAAACAACTGCCATTTTACTCAAATTATCTCTAATCGAAGAATATTTTGTACGCCTGGCATCAAGAAAAGAAAAGAAAGATTTGATTCGTTGGGTGTTTTCTTTGGAAAGAAAACCCCTTGAACCAATTTCAATGGCTAGGAAATCTACTCGGTAGCCATTATTCTCAATGTCGGTAATCAAGGCAGTGTACTTTTCTGTTTTGTATTGGTGCGCTCTGTCAATTGCAAGTTCAAAAGGAACTGTTAGTTCTAAAATTAATAATCTTTTGCTACGTTCATTTAAGATCGGATACTGTATATTCTCAAATCGAACAAAATAGCTTGAAAGGGAAGAAATCTGAAGCAAAAAAGCTGCTCACTCAAGAAGTAAGTGAGATTTGGCATTCACATGTAAAGAATCTACTAGTTCAAGGTCGGTTTCTGGATCTCCTGTCAACAGAAGACAATTGTGTCATCTGGAAAAGTATAATGTATAACTTACCTGTACGAGTGCTAAAATTTCTCATAAATCTGGTCTTAAATTCGTTTGGGTGCATGACATGGGGATGGTCGAGGCCGGAGAATAACCATTCATGTTCGGGATGTCGTGAAAGATTCGCAGTTCGGTTTTATCAATTGTGTTTTCTGTAGCCAGACGTACAAAGTATTTCAAAATATTTTTATGGCGCCATGTATAGCGGCCTTGTGAGAGGAAGGTAGGGCAGCTATTCAAGACATGATTTAATGTTTCGAGACCTTTACAATGTTTACATCTGTTTGTAACAGATTTACCCCATCTAACCAAATTAGCTCTAGTGTTGGTTGTGTCGGTTACAGAATTTATGAGAAATTTTAGCACTCGTACAGGTAAGTTATACATTATACTTTTCCAGATGACACAATTGTCTTCTGTTGACAGGAGATCCAGAAACCGACCTTGAACTAGTAGATTCTTTACATGTGAATGCCAAATCTCACTTACTTCTTGAGTGAGCAGCTTTTTTGCTTCAGATTTCTTCCCTTTCAAGCTATTTTGTTCGATTTGAGAATATACAGTATCCGATTTAACAATAGTTGATTTTTTCCTAACCCATTTCCTTTCTCGTTCCAGTCGAGTATCCAAACAGTGGTTTACATTTTCATCACCCTGTTCTCTCATAGTTACGTTTGAAAGTGTATGACATTCTCTATATACATCTGAGATATTCGGAATGTTTAGACCATTTGGCATATGTACAAAAGCCAACGTTGCTGAGGGGGGCATACCACACCATTTCTTAAGATAAACGTTAGAAACAGAATCCAAGGCTAGACAATGAGAGTGGGTAATATCATTTACGGTAAGATCAAAGCGTAGTGATGGCAACAAGTATCGAGAGTAAACCTTTAGTTTATATTCGTTCCCGGGGGGGGCACTCAGTATATAATGCATAGTGGGTATGTGCCGCGGAGGGGACCCCCATTTTTACACTCAAATTTCCGTTCCAAGGCATAGCATTTTTGTCTTATTGAGAAAAAGAACAAAGAAAGCCGCTCCAAGGCATAGCATTTCCTTCTTATCGAGAAAAAAGAAGAAAGAAATCCGCTCCAAAGCTTCGCATATTTTTCGTTACGCCGTTCCGGTCGCATTGATCTGCTACAATTTTGGTGAAAAGCGGCCGTAGAGCGCTTTTCGACCATCGCCTAAGCCCGAGCGCACCCGGCGGAGGCCGCGCTAGCTGCGTCATGCACGATTGCCCGTTACATAGGGATGCATACGCACTCACAGAGATACCGAGATCCGTTCCGAGGACCCCCGTTTTCACAAACATTTGTAGTTCCGAAGCCCGTTCCGAGGACCCTCCTTTTTACAATAAGCCCGCTCCAAGGCCCCCGTTTTTTGCCTCGCCCGCGGCACACCCCTACCACTTTTTTGGTCGAGTGCCCCCCCCCGGGTATTCGTTACGTATCAAAGAATCATCTATATTTTTCAAACGAGATTCAAGTTTATTTGAAATATACGCATGAACGTCAGAAGAGGCAAGGTTTTTGGTTATTACAGACCCGAGAAATTTATGAATGTCGTTCCCAATCGAAGACACTTGCTCTTCCCCAACCATGAACTCCGGTTCGTTAAACTTACCAGATGTAAGAGAAAGAGAACGACATTTTGAGGGTTTCAAAGATAGTCCCATTGATTTGATGTGGTTATCTATCTGGTTTAATAACCGTTGATGTGTTCTTTTATTATTAGATATCAGGCAAAAATCATCGGCAAAAGGTGTCGTTATGATCCGTTTTCCACTCAAATCGTAACCATAAGCCGAATTAACCTTCAAAAATTGAATTATTGGATCGAAACACATAATGAAAACTAGAGGAGAGAGTGGGTCCCCCTGAAAAATGCCCTTCCGAAACTTGAACTCGTTTGAAATCCAATCTTTAGTAATTACTCTTCCAGAAAGTGAGCTGTACAAAGTCTTCATGTATAACTGAACAGAATTAGGAAATTTATGTCTTTGTAACATGTGATAAATAAGATCGTGGCTAACCGATCCAAAAGCATCGGCCAGATCGAACCATGTCACATGTTCTGTCCTAGATTTACTTTTCGCATGGGATAGTACTTCATGCATCACTAGATTATGTTCAGTACATCCATTTATACCTTTCAGAAAAGCCTTTTGTAAGTTACAATCAATTATATTATTATCTGTCATAAAATTTTCAAATCTTTCGGCTAATATCTGGTGATAGATTTTTCCTACGACATTTGACAGTGAAATCATCCGAAAGTTGCCTGGCTGAGAAGTATCGCCAGATTTGTATATAAGTGTAACTTTACTTTTAGACCAATTAGGAGGAGGGATACCAGTTTGCATCACCTTGGTGTAGAGAGTAGCTAAAAAGTGGTGCGTGCAAGGTAATTTCTTTAACATACCATAGTACAGTCCATCAGGTCCAGGTGAGGAATGCGAACTCTTCTTCCGTAGAACATTCTTCACAATTGATGGACGAATTGGAGTAGTGTCAAATTGGGGTGGGGTTGCCTGTGTACTGGAGCAATCTGTGTCTGGAAACCAATTAAGATCTGAAGTTATAATTTCTGAAGGTGATTGGTAGCGGGAAGTGAAGTATTCGTCGGCGAATTCCTGGGAAAAAGAGGGCCTTGGAGTATCACTATATAACGAGCCGTTGACGAGCCTTTTACAATAGTCCCAAAAATTTGAATTGAAGTGCTTTTCTTCCCGGGCAGTAGTTCGCTTTCGTTCCTGGCGTCTGTCTAAACCGCGAAGATGGTCGTATGTATGGAGCGCATCGTAGAAATTCCGGCGATCATCTTCCGTGGCGTCTTTAGCGAAGGCTTTCTTCCTTAATCTATTTTTCATTCTTTTCACTTGATTGAGGGTTTTGGGGGTCTTTCAAAATAGGGCGATGTGCTACTTTTCGGTTCAAAATCTTTGATCTCGCCGAAAAATTTCTGCAACAAAATCGAAAAACAATCTCCTGCTTCCGAGGGGGGATAGCCCCCGAAGATAGGTAATGATGGAGGGGCGCAAGTCGTTTGGCAAGGTCGCTGTCAGGGTCATTCCAATGCGTTAATGGCAATTCTGGTAGAGCAAACCGTATAAAGGCCGCGATTGAACAGGCAGCGGACAGTACTTGTATCATGACCGCTGAACCACTGGATGGCGAGCAAAGTAGAAGGCTGCTCTTCCTGATGTACTAAAACCTCCGGTTTTAAGTCAAGATACACCAAATATATTTCCTCGCACTTCGAGTTATTATTGTTTTATGTAGTGACATATGCTTCTTTTTCATGACTTTTTAAAGTGATTGCCCAATTTTAAGGTCTTAATAGAAAAATTTTCCTGTCCGTGCTTACGTTCGCTTTAGTAGATCGGTGATATACGTCTGCTCTTCATAAAATTCCTAAAATCAGTCCTTAAAATGCACCCTTTTCTGATCTGAATATAAAAAAAAATAGTTTGTGCTTCGTGCTCGCATCATTTGGTTAGTGAAATACGTGTGGTCTTAGTGAAAAGTACAAACAAGCCTTAGAATGTCCCTCTTTAGGTCTGAATTTCCTAAATTTTCAGCTCGCGCTTCGCGCTCGCAATATTTGAGTAGTGAGATGCGTATGTTAATCATGATTACTATGACTGCAAGTGTTTCATGTATGTAGATGTAATTCTAACAAAATCAGCAAGCGCTTGGCACTCGCTTTATATGACCTTAGTGAGATGTGTATAATTTTATTGGATTCCTAAAATATAGTCCTTAAAATGTCCCTGTTTGGAATCAATATATACAAAAAATTTAGCTAGCGCTTCGCGCTCGCATCGTTGTTTAGCGATACAGTTACGTATCATGATTACAAAAATTTGCTTATAATGTCCCTTATTAGGTCTGAATATCAAAAGTTTTCAGCTCGCGCTTCGCGCTCGCAGTATTTGACCAGTGACATACATATCCGTTTAATGGCACTGTCCTTGAGATGTCTCTATTAGGTCAGTATACTTAGCAACTTAGTCACCAAGTGACTCGAAATTTTGCTGGTGCCCCCTAATGCTGTGACCCACGCTACGCCACTGACTTCTATTAAGTTTTATAATAGTTTTCTGCTATTTGTAATTGCATTTCTCATAGATTTTCTTTCGGCTGTATAATATGGTGGTAAACGTTGTAGGATATTAATTCTCCTAATCCTTAAAAACTTCAGATGAATTAGTGTAATGTAACCTCATATGAAAATATATACAAAAATGGGAAATATAATAAGATTATACTACAGTATTTTTCTTTATTTATGAACGAAAATTAGACTAAAAGTGAATAAAGTAGGTAATACTGAATCACCACCAAGATTTTTTCTTATATTTCATTTGGAAGCAATACCCTTTTCTTGGGGGGGGGGGTGGGGGCTTTTCATATTTGTTTAGACCAAAATCACCTTTATTCGGTTGGGAGTAAAATTTAAACAACAAAAGATTGTCAAACTTTTGAAAAAAAATCAGACCTCCTCTTTAAAAATATTTCCCATGCCCTTGTGATCTCGTCTGCACTTACATATGCTATACATTATTGTGCCTAACATGTTAGCACATTTTACAAAATTGAAAATACATGTATAGGGCTAATAAACTAAATTAAGGAAAGGCAATGATTGGACAACACTCAGCAAACACACCCAGTACACACATTCATTAACGTACTTGCACTCAAACACACACACACACACACACACCTGCTCCTCCCAGAAACGCACACACACAACACTCACACGAGTGTGCAAATCTGCTTTTCAATCAGGATTTTAGTGAAATTTTAGATGAAAAGGCTGTGAAAGGTGTAAGTTTATTAGAATTTTCAATTTAATTATTATTTAGATTTAGCAAATCATAATGTTATCGAACTGACAATTGTCGGTAACACGTGCATGCATTTCTGAAGCCCCTGATTATTTTTATACCTAAGCGAGGAGTTTTACTAATTGAATCTGCTTAATTTATAACTATACATTAAACGTTTAATTTCGTAATCCCTTTCTTAATTTCTATGTAAGTAATTAGTGATTTTTTTTATTTCTTTTCCAAAGGTATCCAATTTCTAATCTCTTTGGTCAGACCCATATACAATACATGCGTTATACATGCATGACTGAGTTAGAACAATGGAAAGTGGTGTTACCAAATTTGCACGCGCAAACTGCGATTTTTAGTTAATTTTTTTTCTGGCTTTTACTGCTGTCTATTCGGAAAACAAAGATCATGGCTGAATTATCCATCTTTTCTTCTTTCATGTGAGACATGCGTAAAATATGATTGACGCATGGTCGAGAAAAAGTTGCCTTAAAACATGCTCGATTACTATCTATTCAACGAATCGTTGAAAAACGAGAATTTCGTTTTCCCAACAAAGCAGACAATGGGCTAACGTCGAATTGGATAACTGTTCGGGCTGGAGAAGGAAAGCCCTTTATTGTTACAATAGTGATAATTTTGATAATTACATGAAAACATGCTCAATTTCTACCTCTTCGACGAATCGTTGAAAAGACTATGGACTAGAATACGCGGTGAGTGCGATCTTACACTTAGCTTTATCTTGAATATGACGTTGTTTGGGTTCTTTCAAACTTGTAAAAAGATGCTTGAAATTATTGGATGAGGCAGGGTCAGCGGAATGTTGGATGAGGATGACCCACTTAAAAAAAAAACCTTCCGAGCGAAAAAAACTCGGCTTTCTCCTCTGCAGTTGCATAAAGTAATGCACCCCTTTTTCTGCTTCACTCAACCCCCTGTGAAATGTAGCGACAAATAAAACGACAGAAAGAAGTTTTGAGATAACAAAATTATCAAAATCATTATATTGCAACATTGAATTCCCATTGCCATAGAATCTAGCCCGAGAAAATCCACGGCATTAGCCTCCTGTCAGTGTCATAGCTTATTGCAAATAAATAACAACAATAACGGGCTTTCCTAATTCCCCAGCCCGAACAGAGCCGTTAGCCCATTGTCTGCTGCTTTGTTGGGAAAACAAAATGCTTGTTTTTCAACGAGGTAGTAATCGAGCATGTTTTCAGGCAACTTTTTCTCGACCATGCATCAATCATAATTATTTTACGCATGTCTCACATGAAAGAAGAAATTATGGATATTTCAGCCATGATCTTTGTTTTCCGAATAGACAGCAATAAAAAAAAACCGTAAAGTGATATCGCAATTTGCTCGTGCACATTAAAATTTGGTAACACAACTTTCCATTGTTCTAACTCAGTCATTCTTGCATTATTAACGTTGATACGGGTTAATGAAAGAAGACAAGCATATCTTTCCGTTCATGTACATTTCATGAAACAAATTTTTGATCATGATAGCAAAAAAAAATACACTGAATCTCTGTTTCGTTTGACCTGGGACGCAATGTACAGTATATTCCTGATTAGCAACATTTTATAAATGCATCAAATACAATTGTAATTAATTCGTTTTTCTATAAATTCGTCGGCGGTCATCCGAACCGTCGTATCAGTCAATTTTGGTCGATTTTGAGATTTTTGCAGAAAATTAAAGTACAAGTCCTAGTCTATTGAATAGAACATCTTTCTTCTGTGAAATACCATCGCAATAATGTAACCTGCACTTTGTCTCTACTTTCATAATGTTTTGGGTTTTGTTTTTGTATTTTCTTGCAATTGCTCTTTAAAAGGTCCCGGATGGATATCAAGTTCCGATACCAGGACAGCAATTCTTAGTAAGATGGCGTTCAGGAGAATTAAAGATATCCTGTAAAGCAAACAACATCATAAACAAATCTGAGGTAACATGTTATTGAGAAAAAGATATCCTCAAAATAGACTTTTTTTAACTTCATGTTCTTTCATTTGCCTCCTTAAAAACAACATTACAAGTAAACCAAAAGATGGGGTCTTTCGACCAAAGAAAATGTTATATATATAAATCATCTTTATTTCATAATCAATAAACCCAGGTCCTCTGCCAGTGATGATAGGCAAACCCCCCTTCACTGGCAAAAGGCAGGGTGATAATACATGATATTGATTGAATAGGTACAATTCATAAGGTACAGTGCATAAGAGTTAACACATAATTTACATTCCATAAGAAAGCTGAATATTAAGATATACTTGACTAAATTGAATGACGTACAGTATGCGGAATGAGACAAGCATGTTAAATGAAAAAGAAAGGTGACTGTATCAATGAAAGAGAGATGGAGAGAGGGGCCAGACAGTAGGAAAATACAAAAGAGAAACCATCACTTTGTGATGAAGATATACATTCATAATACAATTACGCGTCGCCACAACGAAAACAGTGTTTGTAACATATTATATACTTATTCATATTCATATAATCTTGTTATGAGAGATATTTCCATCATGTTAACTATTTCAATTATGATATTTTAAAATGACAAACTAATAAATGTGAAAACTATAATATATACGAGTTAGCCTTATCTAGATCAAGTTGTTTTTCCTGGATGACATTTGGAAGTTATACATATCACAGATGATCCATTTATTTAATTAAATATTGTTTGAATAATTCACATTCTATTATTAGACGGTAAGTTTGTTATCATATATGTATAATTGTAATTATATAGTTCTAGTTTCATAATTGTTTCGTTAACGTCTTAATGTAGATTATAATTTAGAGATCAAAATATCTATATCGTGAGAAAAAAAAACAAGTTGAGTTACTTATCTTTATCGGGGTCAAAATCATCAAGCAGATAGAGTAGGCTAGCTTTGGTTGTTTTCCGGGACACTGAGCAATGGGGGCTCAGTCCAAGTTGGCTGGTCCTTTGCAAGGAACAGAGAATAGCTAGTCATAATGCTCAGCTTGCTTATCCTATTCAACATCATTTTGTTTTTCTTCCCTAGTTTCATCGTTTTGAGTAGTGATTCGATTCTAATTTTATTTTGCTTAGACACATAACTTCTTGAACCTCCTTCTATACAGAAAAGTTTGCATGAATATCCCTGGTCAACGAGTTAGAAGTGCATACTTATTGCATTTGCTCACATGACGTGAATCAATTTTTTGTTCGAAAGGAACTGTGCGTTCAACAATAATGACTTCTTTATTTTGGACAGATGAAAGAACACGATCGGGTCGTAGAGGAGTCGGTAGAATATTCATAGGAATTGTGGGTTGATTGGCTTTGTCAGGAAGATCTACTTGGAGAGTGTAATCTCCAGATAATGATGACTGAAGACACTCGTATATCGCGTTCAAAATGTTGTCGTGTCTCCATGTACATCTACCTTGTTCTAACATGATTTTGCATCCAACATGCAGGAGGGTCTGTTTATTTCCGCACAGTTTACAATTTGCTGAGAGTTTTTTTTACCCCATCTTTGAAGGTTCCTAAAAGTAGAGAGACAGTCAATAGATGACCTGACTGCAAAACTGCAAAACTTAGAACTGTGGATGGTAGGTCGTATACAATACTTTTCCACGTGAGATCTTCCTGCTCAAGCATCATGAGCTCCAAAATTTACCTTGGAGCAGCAATCCCTCAATCTTATCGGTCCATATATCTTGATATTTATTTTTAAAAACACATGTGATATTTGGTTTCACTTTTGACCATTTTCTATCTGGCGTGGTATTCATTGCAACGTTTACCATATCTTTAGCATCACTATTACCATACGATTTCCTAGAGTAAGATTGTTCTCTTACTATACATGCCGTCATAGCGGCCTTTTTTGGTGTAAAAGACTCCGTCTTTTCAAACTGTAATGATAAAAAAATTAATTTTTATGTGCAGACCATTTTGGTTAAACATTTTCAATGAGTGCATGTTTATGTGAAAATTGTTTAAGCATGTTTTTAAAGCCCAAACTGAATGGAAAAATACGATAGACATGGTAAATCGATAAGATGAAATATTTTTGCATATTGTACGCATATCAATTTTGTGTGTCGGCACTCATTTGACGGATTGGTTTATTGAATACCTGTTGGAACCGGTTTCTAGATTGCTAGAGGTCCTGTAAGTACTGAGCTGATTGGGCTTTTACCTTTGTTGGTGAACGAGCAGAAAGTAGGAGGGCATAGGAGCCCATCAGGAGGGAGCTAGGAATTCCGATGAGTGGTGTAAAATATCATAAATAGGCCTATACAAGTAAAATGTTTATAACTATTCTGTAGTATAATTGTTAGGATGTTATGTTTATTTTTTATCTGTTTATGTTTGTAGCATGTTCATACACAAGAGAACTGTTGTTGAGCCATCGCCATTAGCGTCATAGAACGTGTGTGAGGCTTTACAAATCCACTCTTTAATAATTATTATTATTTTCTTATTAATGTTTTTATTATAAAACCGACGATATGAATGGAGAGCAAAGTGTTGTTAAAATGCGTCGTGTTTGGCATATCATTTGGGAGATTATGAGATGAAAAAAGTGATTTTTCCTCTAAAGTATTTGCTGTGATTTTTATGATTATATTTCCAGACTATCAAAGAAAGTGATTTTCGCAACCTTACTGAGCACCAGAAAACGTTTGTGATGGATACAACAAATGTCACCAAGAATAAAATCATTCTAGAATTCACCTTCCAACAGAGTACAACAACAAAAACACTTCACACTGGGATGCGGTTAGGTAATAAATGCTATTGATATATTCAAATCGCGAGATCGTTGTAAAAGGTTTATGGCAAATTTCTCTGTTGTTTTATGAGGATTGATGGTGGATGATAAACATGGTGGAGGCACAAAATATAATGCTTATTTATAGTTTTCATGCAAATAATTCAGGCGCCGAGGAATCAGGGTAGTGGGGGGGGGGTCACCCAGGTGCGGATCCATTGGAGGGGGGGCCTCCCCCTGCTCAAAGAAAAGAGAGAAAGGCAAATGGAGGAAAGGATAGAAGAAAAACAGAGAGGAAGGGGGAGGAAGAGAAGAAAAAGAGAGAGGAAGAGGGGGAAAGAAAGAGAGAAGGAAAACAGAGGAAGGGGAAAAGGGAAAGAGGAAAAGAGAAAGATAAAGGAGGAGAAACGGAACAGGGAGAGGGGATAGGAAAGAGAGAGGGAAATGACTGTTAAAATGAGCGGAAGCGCCCATTTGATGTGCGAACTAGGGGGCGCCGAATTGATGTTCGATCCAGCGGGCGCGAAATTGATGTCCGAAGTAGGGGCGCCAAATTGATGTTCGACATAGGGGGCGCCGAATTAATGTTCAACATAGGGGGGCACCAAATTGATTTTTGACATAGGGGGCGCCGAATTGATGTTCGACATAGGGGGGCACCAAATTGATGTTCGAACTAGGGGGTATCGAATTGTTGTTCAAACTAGGGGCGGTGAATTGATGTTCGAACTAGGGGGGGGGGCGATAATTGATGTACAAACTAGGGGGTGCGCCGAATTGATGTCCGAACTAGGGGCGCTGGATTGTTGTCCGACACAGGGGCGCCGAATTGATGTTCGACATAGAGGGAAGCCGAATCGATATCCGACATAGGGGGCGCCGAATTGAAGTTTGACGTATAGGGGCGCTGAATTTATCTTCAACCTGGGGGGAGGGGGTGGTGGAATTGATGTTCTACCTACGGGCGCCGTTATAGGGACCGCCGAAATTGAAGTTCGAATTAGGGGGCGCCGAATTTATGTTCGAACTAGGGGGTATCGAATTGTTCAAAATAGGGGGCGGTGAATTGATGTTCGAACTAGGGGGCGCTAAAGTGATGTACAAACTAGGGTTGTGCCGCATTGATGTTCGACCTAGGGGCGCAGAATTGATGTCCGACACAGGGGCGCAGAATTGATGTTCGACGTAGGGGGTGGCGAATTGATGTTCGACAGAGAGGGAAGCCGAATTGATATCCGACATAGGGGGCGCCGAATTGAAGCTTGACATATAGGGGCGCTGAATTTATCTTCAACCTGGGGGTGGTGGAATTGATGTTCTACCTACGGGCGCCGATATAGGGAGCGCCGAAATTGAAGTTCGAATTAGGGGGACGGTGAAGTGATTTTCGAACGGGGGGGGGAGGGGGGCGCTAAAGTGACGTACAAACCAGGGGGTGCGCCGAATTGATGTTCGACGTAAGGGCGCAGAATTGATGTCCGACGTAGGGGCGCAGAACTGATGTTCGACGTAGGGGGTGGCGAATTGATGTTCGACATAGGGGGTGGCGAATTGATGTTCGACATAGGGGATGGCGAATTGATGTTCGACATAGAGGATGGCGAATTGATGTTCGACATAGGGGATGGCGAATTGATGTTCGACATAGGGGATGGCGAATTGATGTTCGACATAGAGGGAAGCCGAATCGATATCCGACCGGGGGGGGGGGGCGCTGAATTGATGTTTTACTTAGGGGCACCGAATGGATGTTTGACGTAGGAGTAGTGCCAAATTGATGTTCGACATAGGGCGCCGAATTGATCTCCAATCTTGGGAGGCGCGGAATTTTTGTTCTATTAACGGGCGCTGATATAGGGGGCGCCAAATTGAAGTTCGACAAAGGTGGGCCGAATTTATGCTCAACCAAGGGGGGCGCCGAAATGATGTTTGACCTAAGGGCGCCGAATTGATGTTCGACATATGGGGGAGCCGAATTGATCAATGCTAGCGCATTAACTTTATCTCAAATCTGGACCTGTCTAATGCCTAATGCCGACTTAATGCCATGGTTAACTTCGAACTTGATAATTCCGAACTTTACGTTTAATTAGGTTGGACCAATTACCTAAGTAGCCTTCAACAGATCTAGTCCGTATACAGAACTAGTCCTAGATCTAAATATATTTTTCTTAGATCTAGTCTAGTCTCTAGACCTTGATAGACTCTGATCTACTCTGTATCAGCATGGAACGTATTCTAACGTCAGGCACAGACAGTGAGCAGAACATACACGTAAACTGTCTAGGCCAATGTTTATCACACGGCTCTGCATTATACTACTGCAATCGCATATTAAACTCGCCCCGAAACTCCCGAACTTGATCCCCGTCTTGATCAACAAATATAAAAGCTGATTGGTCTAACGTAAATCAATGTAAAGTTTGGATCGAATTAACCAATTCTAAGTTAACCATGGCATTAGTCAGCCGCAGGCATATATAGACACGTCCAGATTTGAGGTAAATTAGTTAATGCTCTAACCTAGGCTAGCTATAGCCTAGTATTTTTTTCCTGTTATAAATGGCAATTTGATAAGTGTTTAAGAATTGGATCTAGAGATAGACCTAAGCCTAAGGCCAATTCATGGCAACGCGAACGACCACAATTTTGTAAAGATCAAGTCCACGCGCATGCGTACTCGTATTCCGAAGACGCAAGTCATGAATATTCATATTGGCTCCCACAACTGTGGCGGGAAAAATAATTTCGCTACCGGGACCCATAGGCGGCGGAAGCGGGGGGGGGGACCTGTCCCCCCTAAATTTGAGGTGGGGGACGACCCCCCAAAAAAAAAAAATTGTTGCTGATAACCTTTTTTTTTTTGCTTGTCAATTTTTTTTCCTGCGTCCCCCCTAAATTCAGGTGATCCCCCAATTTATTTTTGTGTCCCCCCCTAAAATTTTGGTTGATAAACTTTTTTTTTTTGCTTGTCAAATTTTTTACCTGTGTCCATCCCAAAATTTCAGGTGGACCCCCCTAATTTTTTTGGCTTCCGCCGCCAATGCCGGGACGCGAAATTATTTTTCTGCCGGGACCAGTAGCTATATTGCTGGCCGTGTGCCAACGAAGTCAGACATCGGCATGATTGCGAAGATAATCGTAACACAGGATTGCCTGGTAGATAGCGCTTTTTCCATATCCTGTTGGTAAAGCAACAAATATGTCGTCAATCACGCTACGAATGGATAGGCGCCGCTTTTCCGACGGCGGCGGCGTCATCAACATTGAAATCTTAACCAAGATTAAGTTTTTGAAATGTCATCATAACTTTGAAATTTTATGAATCTAGTTGATGAAACTTAGACATAAGAGCAATTATGTATCCCTGAACATCCCGTGCGATTTTCAGGTCACATGACCAAGGTCAAATGTCATTTAGGGTCAACGAACTTTGATAATGTTGAGGGTATTTGTGGAATTGTCATCATAACTTTAAAAGTTTATAAATCTAGTTCATGGAAACTTGGGACATAAGAGTTACCATGTATCCCTGAATATCTTGTGCTTGTTTCAGGTCACATGACCAAAATCAAAGGTCATTTAGGGTCAATGAACTTTGGCCGTGTTGGGGGTATTTGTTGAATTGGCATCATAACTTAGAAAGTTTATGGATCTGAACATGTAGTTCATGAAACATAGACATAAGGGTAATTAAGTATGTTTTGCACATGTCTTAGGTCACATGATCATGGTCAAGGTCATGTTGGGTCAATGGACGTAGTATTTCATTATCATACGAGAGTTTTCTTTTGTGAATAATTATTCTATAGCTGTTCTTAAAGTCAGCACTGCTGCTATATCGAATCGCGTAATGCAGGCGAGACTGCCAGAGGCGTTCCACTTGTTTTTGATCGTCTCGGAATTTTCCACTAGGAATGCCGAGTTTATCGGCAGCATAATCCAAGCTTTCTCGCAGAAGCTTCTTGCGTGTACCCGTACTCGCCATTTTGGATGAAGAAAGTGACGTCATTTCACATGACTTATAGATACGCATTAGGCTACCTTCTTCTTTCTGACGTATTTCTGATTGGTGCGATTTATTTTTTCTTCATACGTATTATCCATGAGAATTTTTCGTACGCAAAACTGGCGTCTTTTCATTTTCGATAAAAAAATAAATAAATAAAGCAAGATGGGAGTGTGGTGGCTGCTTCGCAGTTCGTAGTCTTTGCCACATCAGACGTATCGCTTGCGTTCAGCATAACAGTAAAGACAATAACTACAGCCTCCGTCTAGATGATAGGCTAGTTCAGAGAGGAATAAAACTTTGTTTCACAGGACAATGGGGGGGGGGGGATTAGAATTTTTCATATTTCATGTAATAAAATACAAAATAAATAGTGAGTGGATGACGTCATCAGTTCCCTCATTTGCATACCGATCAGGATGTGGATATAGATGTTTTGTGAAATCAAGCGAAACTTTAAAATGTCATAAATTTCTTACTTTACATCCGATTTTGATTCAGCGTTATGCTTGTTTTATTTATTTTTTCTCTTTTTATTCAAAATAACTTTTTGTTGGGATTTTCCTGCATGTTAATTAGTGCTCTAAAGGTTCCCACTTCTGGTCTCCAAAATAAGATTTCAGCTTGAGCTTTGGGCTCGCATCAATCTTTCATTGAGATACACAAATTGTTCTTCGTCTAAAAACGTGCTTAAAATGTCAAATTTTCAGATGGGAAAAATAATCCAGCTCGCGCCTCGCACTCGTATTACTTTTTAGATACTGTCACCTTGGACATGATTTATTTTTGTTCAGGACTATTGAAGACACTTATTTTGTCCTAATCTTACACCTTTGTTGCATATAATGTTTAACCAGCTGCTTACATTCCTCAGGTGCGGTAGGGTAGGGAGCTTGCACGCAAAAAGGGCTGCTGCATTGTTAGGAGCTTGCGGTGACACGACATTTGCTCCTGCGACAATTGCTCCGGGCTTAATATTTCAGAAGGCATAGGATTAGAGTTAGGATTGTGATAGAGTTTTTGGTTCAGAATATTGTAATGATTACGAATAGGGTTTATTTAGTTTTGGAAGTTAGGTTTTATGTTTTGCTTATTGTGTAGATTTTCCATCGGAGCAATTGTCGCCGGAGCAAATGTCATGTGATTGGTTAGAAATTGAGGTGTGTGTTGGAGTGAGCATTTTGAGCAAGATACCCTGAGCAGAACATATTTTAACCTTGGTTTGGGAAGGTTAGGTTTTCACCTCTTCCTGTGTGAGAGATGTTGCTGAGGTGTCTCGAGTGTTGAGACCGGTGTGAAGAGGGTTGAACGATTCAACACTTAGCATTTTCAGGCTGGCTATTCCTAGAATCCTCATGACTGCCACACACACCATGATCAGCAACAAGCACCGGAATTACCAAGATATCCGTAAGTTTTGTATGTTTGTATCTTTTGCAAAAAAAATGAAACCACTTAAGAGCTTACTTGGTATCTTGAATGTTAGTGATCAATATTGTAGAACTCTTATTTTAAAACACAAGATGAATAGTGTGTTTGGATTTTATGAGAATTGTCAATTGGCATTAGAGTATATGAAAAGTTATATTATATGTCTCCTTTAAAGTCTCTTTTGGAAGAAATGTTTTGTGGAATGATTGTTGATTTAATAATATACTGTATTGTTGATTTAATAATATACTGTATAGTGAGCATCCAAATTCATGATCAATCATGAAGGTTTTTTGGGAGAATGTTATTTAAGCCAGGTAGTATAGTTAATATAATTGTTGCATGATTATGGAAGGGAACTTTTTCTGGAAAACTTTGTTATTTCTTTAAAACAGTCGCAGTTTTGGTCTACCTCTTAGCTGGCCTAAGAGTGTAATATCCTTGTCAAGAGATACAACACAGGCTCTGGGCCTGATGACACTACATAATTCCAATGTAATTGGGTCTTCGACGGACTCGCCGTCAACATTCAACACTTCTGAGTGAATGGTATTGAGGAACTACGCTGTGTTCCTGGTGATTGTCTTCATACACCCCAATTGTCGACTCAAGAGAACGTTCGTTCGCCAGTATAGACAGTGGTATTGTCACCCGCTTTCATCGAAGAAAGTATGACTGAACCATGATATTTGAAATCATGAAGTATATACCGGAACTCATTTTCTTTTCACAAGAAACCGAACGTAAATTATCAAATTGCTGAAAGTATTATTATTATTATATGCTAAAGTTACAGGTTTTCATTGCATTGACGCCCAACGGCGACAATGCATTGTTCTTGTTCCGTATTCCTATTCCGTCGTCTTTGCATTGACGCCCACTGGCGACAATGCATTGTTCTTGTTCCGTATTCCTATTCCGTCGTCTTCTTCTTTGCATTGACGCCCAATGGCGACAATGCATTGTTCTTGTTCCGTATTCCTATTCCGTCGTCTTTGCATTGACGCCCAATGGCGACAATGCATTGTTCTTGTTCCGTATTCCTATTCCGTCGTCTTCTTCTTCTTCTTCCACCAAATCCCATTTGTTTAACACATGGTTTTTGTTAGCTCTACCCTGGCTCCGTCCCTCATCCAAATTCATCCAAACTTTGTAGACATGTTGTCCAGCATCCTTAGTTGTGCACCTCGTCTTCCATTTTCCAAAATCACTCATGCATGACCATCAAGGCGCCATTTTGTAAATTTCAAGTCCATTTGCATACCATTACTAATCTCGTCCTAACTCCCGCATCCTGCATGCTACAGACTTCTAACAAATTGCTATAGATAGTCAAAGAGTTGCTTCATCATTTGCGACATATAACCTGACCTTAAAAATGCCTGCTTCATGCCCTAAATTCAAATCCGAAATAGCCTTCCTTCAAAAACTTCATATTTATTGAAATGTAAAGTCAAAAAATCGTAAAATGGCCATAACTTTCTGTTTTTTTTGCAATTCGAGCTCATATATTTAGGAATGAATACTGGCAACATATCATACATACGAGTCATTTTTCACGCATCATTGACCTTCCGGTATTGAAATAGCGCCCTCTAAAGTTTCAAAAACGCTTACCTTTGAATGCTCCTCGTTGCGTCATGCATGGCCAAACCCGTACCCTTTTTTAGATTTAGGGTGTTCAAGATATGCCCTTTCATGCCATTTAGAAAAATATATACCTTACCACTGACGAAATATCTGAAAAATGCTCCCGAAAATCAGCAAAATACGCAAAAATGCACTATAATGCCAGCACAACTTCAACTTGCTCTTATTTCCTTATTATTGAAGCTTATTCTTTCTAACTTGGCAGATATGAGGATTGATATATACTTTAACCGTTCGTCAACCTTTTGTGACAGAAACTGACATAGAGCTGACGTCAGGTTAAAATTATTGTGCAAAACTGTCATTTTTAATGTCTTTCTTTATATGGCATTTACTTCCGGTCTATTGCTTGCGCACAAATAAAAGTGGTATCAATGTCACCGCATTGGAATGCTCTATCCATTGATACCAAATACGACATAGGTTACAACAGAAAATTTCAAGATAAGCCAATCTGAACACATGGTATACTACTCACAATGCACACATTATCAACAACAGAATTGTACACAATGTCTATGGCATAACGTATTATGCATGCACATCTTTCTGTTATGTACTTTACACTGAGTTACGTTAATGAACTGTCAGGGAAATTTGTATGCTTATTCATATCACTCTTTGTGTCTTTTTCTCCCTTCTCTCTCTTTGTTGAGCAGCCATATGGTCTAAAAATGGACGAAATCTGTTTGACTCGAGAATGTAACTTCCTATGGAGGGCAAAATGTACCAAAATCTACTTTGATTAACATGTAATTTTTGTTAGTCCTCCCCTGCTTCCGCTCCTCATCCAAATTCATTCCGATTTAGTAGACATGTTGTCCATGATGAATTATTGTGTACCTCTTATTTCATTTTCTAAAATCATTCATGCATGACAGTGCATGCGCCATTTTGAGTGAGTGACATCATCATCTCTCTCATTTGGATGTAACTGGCTCGTTCATGTAATAAGCGAAACTTTGAAATGTCATAACTTTCTTATTTTTCATCCGATTTTGATGAAATTTTCAGCATTGTGCTTGTCTGATTTTTCCCTATTGATTCAAATCAACATTTTTCTGAGGTGGACTTCACCTTTCAATCAGACGCGTCAATGCATGCACATCGTTCGGAAACGATTGCAGTTCTAGTTGCATTGACGCCCAATGGCGACAATGCATTGTTCTTGTTCCGTATTCCTATTCCGTCGTCTTCTTCTTCTTCTTCTTCCACCAAATCCCATTTGTTTAACACATGGTTTTTGTTAGCTCTACCCTGGCTCCGTCCCTCATCCAAATTCATCCAAACTTTGTAGACATGTTGTCCAGCATCCCTAGTTGTGCACCTCGTCTTCCATTTTCCAAAATCACTCATGCATGACCATCCAGGCGCCATTTTGTAAATTTCAAGTCCATTTGCATACCATTACCAATGTCGTCCTAACTCCCCCATCCTGCATGCTACAGACTTCTAACAAATTGCTATAGATAGTCAAAGAGTTGTTCTATCATTTGCGACGTATAACCTGACCTTCAAAATGCCAGCTTCATGCCCTAAATTCAAATCCGAAATAGCCTTCCTTCAAAAACTTCATTTTTATTTAAATGAAAAGTCAAAAAATCGTAAAATGGCCATAACTTTCTTGTTTTTATTTGTTTTGAGCTCATACTTTCAGGAATTGATACTCGCAACATATCATACATACGAGTTAGTTTTCACGCATCATTGCCCTTTCGGTATCTAAATAGCGCCCTCTAAAGTTTCAAAAACGCTTACCTTTGAATGCTCCTCATTGCGCCATGCATGGCCAAACCCGTACCCTTTTTTAGATTTAGGGTGTTCAAGATATGCCCTTTCATGCCATTCAGAAAAATATATACCTTACCACTGACAAAATATCAGAAAAATGCTCCTGAAAATCAGCAAAATACGCAAAAATGCACTATAATGCCAGCACAACTTCAACTTGTTCTCATTTCCTTATTATTGAAGCTTATCCTTTATAACTTGGCAGATATGAGTATTGATATATACTCTAACTGATCGTCAACCTTTTGTGACAGAAACTGACATAGAGCTGACGTCAGCTTAAAATTATTGTGAAAAACTGTCATTTTTAATGCATTTCTTTATATGGCATTTACTTCCGGTCTATTGCCTGCGCACAAATAAAAGTGGTATCAATGTCACCGCATTAGAATACTCTTTCCAGTGATACCAAATACGACATAGGTTACAACAGAAAATTTCAAGATAAATCAATCTGAACACATGGTATACTGCTTACAATGCACATAATATCAACGACAGAATTGTACACAATGTCTATGGCATAACGTATTATGCATGCACATCGTTCTGATACGTACTTTACATTGAGTTACGTTAATGAACTGTCAGGGAAATTTGTATGCTTATTCATATCACTCTCTCCGTTTCTTTCTCTCCCTTCTCTCTCTCTTTGTTTAGCGGCCATATGGTCTAAAAATGGACGAAATCTGTTTGACTCGAGAATGCAACTTCCTATGGAGGGCAAAATGTCCAAAATCCACTTTGATTAACATGTAAATTTTTTTATTCCTTCCCTGCCTCCGCTCCTCATCCAAATTCATTTGGTAGACATGTTGTCCATGATACATTAGTGTGTACCTCTTATTTCATTTTCTAAAATCATTCATGCATGACAGTGCATGCACCATTTTGAGTGAGTGACATCATCATCTCTCTCATTTGGATGTAACTGGCTCGTTCATATAACTCTTTTGTTAAAAATAAGCGAAACTTTGAAATGTCATAACTTTCTTTTTTTACATCCGATTTTGATGATATTTTCAGCATTGTGCTTGTCTGATTTTTCCCTATTGATTCAAATCAACATTTTTATGAGGTGGACTTGACCTCTAAATCAGACACGTCAATGCATGCACATCGTAATGAAACGATTGCAGTTCTAGTTGCATTGACGCCCAACGGCGACAATGTATTGTTCTTGTTCCGTATTCCTATTCCGTCGTCTTCTTTGCATTGACGCCCAATGGCGACAATGCATTGTTCTTGTTCCGTATTCCTATTCCGTCGTCTTCTTCTTCTTCTTCTTCTTCTTCTTTGCATTGACGCCCAATGGCGACAATGCATTGTTCTTGTTCCGTATTCCTATTCCGTCGTCTTCTTCTTCTTCTTCTTCTTCTTCTTCCACAAAATCCCATTTGTTTAACACATGGTTTTTGTTAGCTCTGCCCTGGCTCCGTCCCTCATCCAAATTCATCCAAACTTGGTAGACATGTTGTCCAGCATATCTAGTTGTGCCTCTCGTCTTCCATTTTTCAAAATCACTCATGCATGACCATCTAGGCGCCATTTTGTAAATTTCAAGTCCATTTGCATACCATTACTAATCTCGTCCTAACTCCCGCATCCTGCATTCTACAGACTTCTAACAAATTGCTATAGATAGTCAAAGAGTTGCCCCATCATTTGTGACGCATAACCTGACCTTCAAAATGCCATCTTCATGCCCTAAATTCAAATCCGAAATAGCCTTCCTTCAAAAACGTCATATTTATTGAAATGTAAAGTCAAAAAATCGTAAAATGGCCATAACTTTCTTGTTTTTTTTCATTTCTAGCTCATATTTTCAAGAATTCATACTTGCACCATATCATACATACGACTTAGTTTTCACGCATCATTGACCTTCCGGTATTGAAATAGCGCCCTCTAAAGTTTCAAAAACGCTTATCTTTGAATGCTCCTCATTGCGTCATGCATGGCCAAACCCGTACCCTTTTTTAGATTTAGGGTGTTCAAGATATGCCCTTTCATGCCATTTAGAAAAACATATACCTTACCACTGACGAAATATCTGAAAAATGCTCCCGAAAATCAGCAAAATACGCAAAAATGCACTATAATGCCAGCACAACTCCAACTTGCTCTTATTTCCTTATTATTGATGCTTATCCTTTCTAACTTGGCAGATATGAGTATTGATATATACTTTAACCGTTCGTCAACCTTTTGTGACAGAAACTGACATAGAGCTCACGTCAGCTTAAAATTATTGTGAAAAACTGTCATTTTTAATGTCTTTCTTTATATGTTATTTACTTCCGGTCTATTGCCTGCGCACAAATAAAAGTGGTATCAATGTCACCGCATTGGAATGCTCTTTCCACCGATACCAAATACGACATAGGTTACAACAGAAAATTTCAAGATAAGCCAATCTGAACACATGGTATACTGCTCATAATGCACATATTATCAACAATAAAATTGTACATAATGTCTATGGCATAACGTATTATGCATGCACATCGTTCTGCTATGTACTTTACACTGAGTTACGTTTATGAACTGTCAGGGATATTTGTATGCTTATTCATATCACTCTCTCTGTGTCTTTCTCTCCCTTCTCTCTCTTTGTTGAGCGGCCATGGTCAAAAAATGGACGAAATCTGTTTGACTCGAGAATGCAACTTCCTATGGAGGGCATAATGTCCTAAATCCACTTTGATTAACATGTAATTTTTTTTAATTCCTCCCCTGCCTCCGCTCCTTATCCAAATTCATTTGGCAGATATGTTATCGATGATGCATTAGTGTGTACCTCTTATTTCATTTTCTAAAATCATTCATACATGACAGTGCATGCGCCATTTTGAGTGAGTGACATCATCATCACTCTCATTTGGATGTAACTGGCTCGTTCATATAACTATTTTGTTAAAAATAAGCGAAACTTTAAAATGTCATAACTTTCTTATTTTACATCCGATTTTGATGAAATTTTCAGCATTGTGCTTGTCTGATTTTTTCCCTATTGATTCCAATCAAGATTTTTCTAAGGTGGACTTGACCTTTCAATCAGATGCGTCAATGCATGCACATCGTTCGGAAACGATTGCAGTTCTAGTTGCATTGACGCCCAATGGCGACAATGCATTGTTCTTGTTCCGTATTCCTATTCCGTCGTCTTCTTCTTCTTCTTCTGCTTCTTCCACAAAATCCCATTTGTTTAACACATGGTTTTTGTTAGCTCTGCCCTGGCTCCGTCCCTCATCCAAATTCATCCAAACTTTGTAGACATGTTGTCCAGCATCCCTAGTTGTGCACCTCGTCTTCCATTTTCCAAAATCACTCATGCATGACCATCAAGGCGCCATTTTGTAAATTTCAAGTCCATTTGCATACCATTACTAATCTCGTCCTAACTCCCGCATCCTGCATGCTACAAACTTCTAACAAATTCCTATAGATAGTCAAAGAGTTGCTCCATAATTTGTGACGTATAACCTGACCTTCAAAATGCCATCTTCATGCCCTAAATTCAAATCCGAAATAGCCTTCCTTCAAAAACTTCATATTTATTGAAATGTAAAGTCAAAAAATCCTAAAATGGCCATAACTTTCTTGTTTTTATTCAATTCGAGCTAATATTTTCAGGAATTATTACAGGCAACATATCATACTTACGAGTTAGTTTTCACGCATCATTGACCTTCCGGTATTGAAATAGCGCCCTCTAAAGTTTCAAAAACGCTTACGTTTGAATGCTCCTCATTGCGTCATGCATGGCCAAACCCGTACCCTTTTTTAGATTTAGGGTGTTCAAGATATGCCCTTTCATGCCATTTAGAAAAATATATACCTTACCACTGACGAAATATCTGAAAAATGCTCCCGAAAATCAGCAAAATACGCAAAAATGCACTATAATGCCAGCACAACTTCAACTTGCTCTTATTTCCTTATTATTGATGCTTATCCTTTCTAACTTGGCAGATATGAGTATTGATATATACTTTAACCGTTCGTCAACCTTTTGTGACAGAAACTGACATAGACCTCACGTCAGCTTAAAATTATTGTGAAAAACTGTCATTTTTAATGTCTTTCTTTATATGGCATTTACTTCCGGTCTATTGCCTGCGCAGAAATAAAAGTGGTATCAATGTCACCGCATTGGAATGCTCTTTCCACCGATACCAAATACGACATAGGTTACAACAGAAAATTTCAAGATAAGCCAATCTGAACACATGGTATACTGCTCACAATGCACATATTATCAACAATAAAATTGTACATAATGTCTATGGCATAACGTATTATGCATGCACATCGTTCTGCTATGTACTTTACACTGAGGTACGTTTATGAACTGTCAGGGATATTTGTATGCTTATTCATATCACTCTCTCTGTGTCTCTCTCTCTGTGTCTTTCTCTCCCTTCTCTCTCTTTGTACCTCTTATTTCATTTTCTAAAATCATTCATGCATGACAGTACATGCGCCATTTTGAGTGAGTGACATCATCATCTCTCTCATTTGGATGTAACTGGCTCGTTCATATAACTATTTTGTTAAAAATAAGCAAAACTTTGAAATTTCATAACTTTCTTATTTTACATCCGATTTTGATGAAATTTTCAGCATTGTGCTTGTCTGATTTATCCCTATTGATTCGAATCAACATTTTTCTGAGGTGGACTTGACCTTTCAATCAGACGCGTCAATGCATGCACATCGTTCTGAAACGATTGCAGTTCTAGTCTTCTTCTTCTTCTTCTTCCACAAAATCCCATTTGTTTAACACATGGTTTTTGTTAGCTCTGCCCTGGCTCCGTCCCTCATCCAAATTCATCCAAACTTGGTAGACATGTTGTCCAGCATATCTAGTTGTGCCTCTCGTCTTCCATTTTTCAAAATCACTCATGCATGACCATCTAGGCGCCATTTTGTAAATTTCAAGTCCATTTGCATACCATTACTAATCTCGTCCTAACTCCCGCATCCTGCATTCTACAGACTTCTAACAAATTGCTATAGATAGTCAAAGAGTTGCCCCATCATTTGTGACGCATAACCTGACCTTCAAAATGCCATCTTCATGCCCTAAATTCAAATCCGAAATAGCCTTCCTTCAAAAACGTCATATTTATTGAAATGTAAAGTCAAAAAATCGTAAAATGGCCATAACTTTCTTGTTTTTTTTCATTTCTAGCTCATATTTTCAAGAATTCATACTTGCACCATATCATACATACGACTTAGTTTTCACGCATCATTGACCTTCCGGTATTGAAATAGCGCCCTCTAAAGTTTCAAAAACGCTTATCTTTGAATGCTCCTCATTGCGTCATGCATGGCCAAACCCGTACCCTTTTTTAGATTTAGGGTGTTCAAGATATGCCCTTTCATGCCATTTAGAAAAATATATACCTTACAGCTGACGAAATATCTGAAAAATGCTCCCGAAAATCAGCAAAATACGCAAAAATGCACTATAATGCCAACATAACTTCAACTTGCTCTTATTTCCTTATTATTAAAGCTTATCCTTTCTAACTTGGCAGAAATGAGTATTGATATATACTTTAACCGTTCGTTAACCTTTTGTGACAGAAACTGACATAGAGCTGACGTCAGCTTAAAATTATTGTGCAAGACTGTCATTTTTAATGTCTTTCTTTATATGGCATTTACTTCCGGTCTATTGCTTGCGCACAAATAAAAGTGGTACCAATGTCACCGCATGGGAATGCTCTATCCAGTGATACCAAATACGACATAGGTTACAACATAAAATTTCAAGATAAGCCAATCTGAACACATGGTATACTACTCACAACGCACACATTATCAATAACAGAATTGTACACAATGTCTATGGCATAACGTATTATGCATGCACATCGTTCTGGTCCGTACTTTACACTGAGTTACGTTAATGAACTGTCAGGGAAATGTGTACGCTTATTCATATCACTCTCTCTGTGTCTTTCTCTCCCTTCTCTCTCTTTGTTGAGCGGCCATGGTCAAAAAGTGGACGAAATCTGTTTGACTCGAGAATGCAACTTCCTATGGAGGGCATAATGTCCTAAATCCACTTTGATTAACATGTAATTTTTTTTAATTCCTCCCCTGCCTCTGCTCCTCATCCAAATTCATTTGGCAGATATGTTGTCGATGATGCATTAGTGTGTACCTCTTATTTCATTTTCTAAAATCATTCATACATGACAGTGCATGCGCCATTTTGAGTGAGTGACATCATCATCACTCTCATTTGGATGTAACTGGCTCGTTCATATAACTATTTTGTTTAAAATAAGCGAAACTTTGAAATGTCATAACTTTCTTATTTTACATCCGATTTTGATGAAATTTTCAGCTTTGTGCTTGTCTGAATTTTCCCTATTGATTCAAATCAACATTTTTGTGAGGTGGAGTTGACCTTTCAATCAGACGCGTCAATGCATGCACATCGTTCTGAAACGATTGCAGTTCTAGTCTTCTTCTTCTTCTTCTTCCACAAAATCCCATTTGTTTAACACATGGTGTTTGTTAGCTCTGCCCTGGCTCCGTCCCTTATCCAAATTCATCCAAACTTGGTAGACATGTTGTCCAGCATCCCTAGTTGTGCCCCTCGTCTTCCTTTTTTCAAAATCACTCATGCATGACCATCTAGGCGCCATTTTGTAAATTTCAAGTCCATTTGCATACCATTACTAATCTCGTCCTAACTCCCACATCCTGCATTCTACAGACTTCTAACAAATTGCTATAGATAGTCAAAGAGTTGCCCCATCATTTGCGACGTATAACCTGACCTTCAAAATGTCATCTTCATGCTCTAAATTCAAATCCGAAATAGCCTTCCTTCAAAGACTTCATATTTATTGAAATGTAAAGTCAAAAAATCGTAAAATGGCCATAACTTTCTTCTTTTTATTCAATTCGAGCTAATATTTTCAGGAATCTATACTGGCATAATATCATACTTACGAGTCAGTTTTCACGCATCATTGACGTTCCGGTATTGAAATAGCGCCCTCTAAAGTTTCAAAAACGCTTACCTTTGAATGCTCCTCATTGCGTCATGCATGGCCAAACCCGTACCCTTTTTTAGATTTAGGGTGTTCAAGATATGCCCTTTCATGCCATTTCGAAAAATATATACCTTACTGCTGACGAAATATCTAAAAAATGCTCCCGAAAATCAGCAAAATACGCAAAAATGCACTATAATGCCAGCACAACTTCAACTTGCTCTTATTTCTTTATTATTGAAGCTTATTCTTTCTAACTTGGCAGATATGAGTATTGATATATACTTTAACCGTTCGTTAACCGTTTGTGACATAAACTGACATAGAGCTGACGTCAGGTTAAAATTATTGTGCAAAACTGTCATTTTTAATGTCTTTCTTTATATGGCATTTACTTCCGGTCTATTGCTTGCGCACAAATAAACGTGGTATCAATGTCACCGCATTGGAATGCTCTATCCAGTGATACCAAATACGACATAGGTTACAACAGAAAATTTCAAGATAAGCCAATCTGAACACATGGTATACTTCTCACAATGAACACATTATCAACAACAGAATTGTACACAATGTCTATGGCATAACGTATTATGCATGCACATCGTTCTGTTATGTACTTTACACTGAGTTACGTTAATGAACTGTCAGGGAAATTTGTATGCTTATTTATATCACTCTCTGTGTCTTTTTCTCCCTTCTCTCTCTTTGTTGAGCAGCCATATGGTCTAAAAATGGACGAAATCTGTTTGACTCGAGTATGTAACTTCCTATGGAGGGCAAAATGTACCAAAATCCACTTTGATTAACATGTAATTTTTGTTAGTCCTCCCCTGCCTCCGCTCCTCATCCAAATTCATTCCGATTTGGTAGACATGTTGTCCATGATGCATTATTGTGTATCTCTTATTTCATTTTCTAAAATCATTCATGCATGACAGTGCATGCACCATTTTGAGTGAGTGACATTATCATCTCTCTCATTTGGATGTAACTGGCTCGTTCATATAACTCTTTTGTTAAAAATAAGCGAAACTTTGAAATGTCATAACTTTCTTATTTTACATCCGATTTTGATGAAATTTTCAGCATTGTGCTTGTCTGATTTTTTCCTATTGATTCCAATCAACATTTTTCTGAGGTGGAGTTGACCTTTCAATCAGACGCGTCAATGCATGCACATCGTAATGAAACGATTGCAGTTCTAGTTGCATTGACGCCCAACGGCGACAATGCATTGTTCTTGTTCCGTATTCCTATTCCGTCGTCTTCTTCTTCTTCTTCTTCTTCTTCTTCCACAAAATCCCATTTGTTTAACACATGGTTTTTGTTAGCTCTGCCCTGGCTCCGTCCCTCATTCAAATTCATCCAAACTTGGTAGACATGTTGTCCAGCATCCCTAGTTGTGCCCCTTGTCTTCCTTTTTCCAAAATCACTCATGCATGACCATCTAGGCGCCATTTTGTAAATTTCAAGTCCATTTGCATACCATTACTAATCTCGTCCTAACTCCCGCATCCTGCATGCTACAGACTTCTAACAAATTGCTATAGATAGTCAAAGAGATGCTCTATCATCTGCGACGTATAACCTGACCTTCAAAATGCCATTTTCATGCCCTAAATTCAAATCCGAAATAGCCTTCCTTCAAAAACGTCATATTTATTGAAATGTAAAGTCAAAAAATCGTAAAATGGCCATAACTTTCTTGTTTTTATTCATTTCGAGCTCATATTTTCAGGAATTGATACTGGTACAATATCATACATAGGAATTAGTTTTCACGCATCACTGAATTTCCGTTACTGAAATAGCGCCCTCTAAAGTTTCAAAAACGCTTATCTTTGAATGCTCCTCATTGCGTCATGCATGGCCAAACCCGTACCCTTTTTTAGATTTAGGGTGTTCAAGATATGCCCTTTCATGCCATTTAGAAAAAAATATACCTTACCGCTGACGAAATATCTGAAAAATGTTCCCGAAAATCAGCAAAATACGCAAAAATGCACTATAATGCCAGCACAACTTGAACTTGCTCTTATTTCCTTATTATTTAAGTTTATCCTTTCTAACTTGGCAGATATGAGTATTGATATATACTTCAACCGTTCGTTAACCTTTTGTGACAGAAACTGACATAGAGCTGACGTCAGCTCAAAATTATTGTGCAAAACTGTAATTTTTAATGTCTTTCTTTATATGGCATTTACTTCCGGTCTATTGCTTGCGCAAACATAAAAGTGGTATCAATGTCACCGCATTGGAATGCCCTATCCAGTGATACCAAATACGACATAGGTTACAACAGAAAATTTCAAGATAAGCCAATCTGAACACATGGTATACTACTCACAGTGCACACATTATCAACAACAGAATTGTACACAATGTCTATGGCATAACGTATTATGCATGCACATCGTTCTGCTATGTACTTTACACTGATCGAGTTACGTTAATGAACTGTCAGGGAAATGTGTATGCTTATTCATATTACTCTCTGTGTCTTTCTCTCCCTTCTCTCTCTTTTATTTGAGCGGCCATATGGTCTAAAAATGGCCCAATGGACGAAATCCTTTTGACTTGAGAATGTAACTTCCTATGGAGGACAAAATGTACCAAAATCCACTTTGATTAACATGTAATTTTTGTTAGTCCTCCCCTGCCTCCGCTTCTCATCCAAATTCATTCCGATTTGGTAGACATGTTGTCCATGATGCATTATTGTGTACCTCTTATTTCATTTTCTAAAATCATTCATGCATGACAGTGCATGCACCATTTTGAGTGAGTGACATCATCATCTCTCTCATTTGGATGTAACTGGCTCGTTCATATAACTCTTTTGTTAAAAATAAGCGAAACTTTGAAATGTCATAACTTTCTTTTTTTACATCCGATTTTGATGAAATTTTCAGCATTGTGCTTGTCTGATTTTTCCCTATTGATTCAAATCAACATTTTTCTGAGGTGGACTTGACCTCTAAATCAGACACGTCAATGCATGCACATCGTAATGAAACGATTGCAGTTCTAGTTGCATTGACGCCCAATGGCGACAATGCATTGTTCTTGTTCCGTATTCCTATTCCGTCGTCTTCTTCTTCTTCCACAAAATCCCATTTGTTTAACACATGGTTTTTGTTAGCTCTACCCTGGCTCCGTCCCTCATCCAAATTCATCCAAACTTTGTAGACATGTTGTCCAGCATCCCTAGTTGTGCACCTCGTCTTCCATTTTCCAAAATCACTCATGCATGACCAATAAGGCGCCATTTTGTAAATTTCAAGTCCATTTGCATACCATTACGTATCTCGTCTTAACTCCCGCATCCTGCATGCTACAGACTTCTAACAAATTGCTATAGATAGTCAAAGAGTTGCTCCATCATTTGCGACGTATAACCTGACCTTCAAAATGCCATCTTCATGCCCTAAATTCAAATCCGAAATAGCCTTCCTTCAAAAACTTCATATTTATTGAAACGTAAAGTCAAATAATCGTAAAATGGCCATAACTTTCTTGTTTTTATTCAATTCGAGCTCATATGATTAGGAATTGATACTGGCAAAATATCATACAAACGAGTCAGTTTTCACGCATCATTGACCTTTCGTTATTGAAATAGCGCCCTCTAAAGTTTCAAAAACGCTTACCTTTGAATGCTCCTCATTGCGTCATGCATGGCCAAACCCGTACCCTTTTTTAGATTTAGGGTGTTCAAGATATGCCCTTTCATGCCATTTAGAAAAATATATACCTTACCACTGACGAAATATCTGAAAAATGCTCCCGAAAATCAGCAAAATACGCAAAAATGCACTATAATGCCAGCACAACTTCAACTTGCTCTTATTTCCTTATTATTGATGCTTATCCTTTCTAACTTGGCAGATATGAGTATTAATATATACTTTAACCGTTCGTCAACCTTTTGTGACAGAAACTGACATAGAGCTCACGTCAGCTTAGAATTATTGTGAAAAACTGTCATTTTTAATGTCTTTCTTTATATGGCATTTACTTCCGGTCTATTGCCTTCGCACAAATAAAAGTGGTATCAATGTCACCGCATTGGAATGCTCTTTCCACCGATACCAAATACGACATAGATTACAACAGAAAATTTCAAGATAAGCCAATCTGAACACATGGTATACTGCTCACAATGCACATATTATCAACAATAAAATTGTACATAATGTCTATGGCATAACGTATTATGCATGCACATCGTTCTGCTATGTACTTTACACTGAGTTACGTTTATGAACTGTCAGGGATAATTGTATGCTTATTCATATCAACCTCTCTGTGTCTTTCTCTCCCTTCTCTCTCTTTGTTGAGCGGCCATGGTCAAAAAATGGACGAAATCTGTTTGACTCGAGAATGCAACTTCCTATGGAGGGCATAATGTCCTAAATCCACTTTGATTAACATGTAATTTTTTTTAATTCCTCCCCTGCCTCCGCTCCTCATCCAAATTCATTTGGCAGATATGTTGTCGATGATGCATTAGTGTGTACCTCTTATTTCATTTTCTAAAATCATTCATACATGACAGTGCATGCGCCATTTTGAGTGAGTGACATCATCATCACTCTCATTTGGATGTAACTGGCTCGTTCATATAACTATTTTGTTTAAAATAAGCGAAACTTTGAAATGTCATAACTTTCTTATTTTACATCCGATTTTGATGAAATTTTCAGCTTTGTGCTTGTCTGAATTTTCCCTATTGATTCAAATCAAGATTTTTCTGAGGTGGAGTTGACCTTTCAATCAGACGCGTCAATGCATGCACATCGTTCTGAAACGATTGCAGTTCTAGTTGCATTGACGCCCACTGGCGACAATGCATTGTTCTTGTTCCGTATTCCTATTCCGTCGTCTTCTTTGCATTGACGCCCACTGGCGACAATGCATTGTTCTTGTTCCGTATTCCTATTCCGTCGTCTTCTTCTTTGCATTGACGCCCAACGGCGACAATGCATTGTTCTTGTTCCGTATTCCTATTCCGTCGTCTTCTTCTTCTTCTTCCACAAAATCCCATTTGTTTAACACATGGTTTTTGTTAGCTCTACCCTGGCTCCGTCCCTCATCCAAATTCATCCAAACTTTGTAGACATGTTGTCCAGCATCCCTAGTTGTGCACCTCGTCTTCCATTTTCCAAAATCACTCATGCATGACCATCAAGGCGCCATTTTGTAAATTTCAAGTCCATTTGCATACCATTACTAATCTCGTCCTAACTCCCGCATCCTGCATGCTACAAACTTCTAACAAATTGCTATAGATAGTCAAAGAGTTGTTCCATCATTTGCGACGTATAACCTGACCTTCAAAATGCCATCTTCATGCCCTAAATTCAAATCCGAAATAGCCTTCCTTCAAAAACTTCATAATTATTGAAATGTAAAGTCAAAAAATCGTAAAATGGCCATAACTTTCTAGTTTTTATTCAATTCGAGCTCAAATTTTCAGGAATCAATACTGGCAACATATCATACATACGAGTCAGTTTTCACGCATCATTGACCTTCCGGTATTGAAATAGCGCCCTCTAAAGTTTCAAAAAAGCTTACCTTTGAATGATCCTCATTGGGTCATGCATGGCCAAACCCGTACCCTTTTTTAGATTTAGGGTGTTCAAGATATGCCCTTTCATGCCATTCAGAAAAATATATACCTTACCACTGACAAAATATCTGAAAAATGCTCCCGAAAATCAGCAAAATAGCAAAAATGCACTATAATGCCAGCACAACTTCAACTTGCTCTTATTTCCTTATTATTGAAGCTTATCCTTTCTAACTTGGCAGATACGAGTATTGATATATATCCTAACCGATCGTCAACCTTTTGTGACAGAAACTGACATAGAGCTGACGTCAGCTTAAAATTATTGTGAAAATCTGTCATTTTTAATGTTTTTCTTTATATGGCATTTACTTCCGGTCTATTGCGTGCGCACACATAAAAGCGGTATCAATGTCACCGCATGGGAATGCTCTTTCCAGTGATACCAAATACGACATAGTTTACAACAGAAAATTTCAAGATAAGCCAATCTGAACACATGGTATACCACTCATAATGCACACATTATCAATAACAGAATTGTATACAATGTCTATGGCATAACGTATTATGCATGCACATCGTTCTGATACGTACTTTACACTGAGTTACGTTAATGAACTGTCAGGGAAATTTGTAAGTACGCTAGTGCCGGGGGGAGGGGCACTCAAATCATTTTTTGATGGGGGCGTGCCTCACGAAACTCTGAAATGGGGGTCTATTAGGAACTGACTAAAAGGGTAAAATACGGGGTCTTGGGAACTAAATATATACCGAGCGGTGTGAAAAACAGGGTCTACGGAATAGGATCGCAGCACTGCAAATACGTTGCACCATAGCGATGTGCATGCACTCGCCATGCATAGAGCGGCTACTAGTATTATGTAGGGAGTTGCAAAGACGTACGTGCATCTCTCATATCATATGCGGTGCTCACGCTGGACAACTTTGGTAGAACTGAGATGGATGGTAACGGGGGTCTTGCGAGCGGGGCTGGGCGGCTACTGAACTGAAGTTTTGTCATTCGGAGTACGAGTATCTAGAGAACTGAAAATTGGGTCTGAAAAAGGGGGTCATCAAAGCGGCACGTCCCCGTACCACCAATATATGTGAGTGCTCCCCCCCCCCCCCCCGGGGCTAAATGTACCAAAATCCACTTTGATTAACATGTAATTTTTGTTAGTCCTCCCCTGCCTCCGCTCCTCATCCAAATTCATTCCGATTTGGTAGACATGTTGTCCATGATGCATTATTGTGTACCTCTTATTTCATTTTCTAAAATCATTCATGCATGACAGTGCATGCACCATTTTGAGTGAGTGACATCATCATCTCTCTCATTTGGATGTAACTGGGTCGTTCATATAACTCTTTTGTTAAAAATAAGCGAAACTTTGAAATGTCATAACTTTCTTATTTTACATCCGATTTTGATGAAATTTTCAGCATTGTGCTTGTCTGATTTTTTCCTGTTGATTCAAATCAACATTTTTCTGAGGTGGACTTGACCTTTCAATCAGACGCGTCAATGCATGCACATCGTTCTGAAACGATTGCAGTTCTAGTCTTCTTCTTCTTCTTCTTCTTCTTCCACAAAATCCCATTTGTTTAACACATGGTGTTTGTTAGCTCTGCCCTGGCTCCGTCCGTCATCCAAATTCATCCAAACTTGGTAGACATGTTGTCCAGCATCCCTAATTGTGCCCCTCGTCTTCCTTTTTTCAAAATCACTCATGCATGACCATCTAGGCGCCATTTTGTAAATTTCAAGTCCATTTGCATACCATTACTAATCTCGTCCTAACTCCCGCATCCTGCATTCTACAGACTTCTAACAAATTGCTATAGATAGTCAAAGAGTTGCCCCATCATTTGCGACGTATAACCTGACCTTCAAAATGCCATCTTCATGCCCTAAATTCAAATCCAAAATAGCCTTCCTTCAAAAACTTCATATTTATTGAAATGTAAAGTCAAAAAATCCTAAAATGGCCATAACTTTCTTGTTTTTATTCAATTCGAGCTAATATTTTCAGGAATTATTACAGGCAACATATCATACTTACGACTTAGTTTTCACGCATCATTGACCTTCCGGTATTGAAATAGCGCCCTCTAAAGTTTCAAAAACGCTTACGTTTGAATGCTCCTCATTGCGTCATGCATGGCCAAACCCGTACCCTTTTTTAGATTTAGGGTGTTCAAGATATGCCCTTTCATGCCATTTAGAAAAATATATACCTTACCACTGACGAAATATCTGAAAAATGCTCCCGAAAATCAGCAAAATACGCAAAAATGCACTATAATGCCAGCACAACTTCAACTTGCTCTTATTTCCTTATTATTGATGCTTATCCTTTCTAACTTGGCAGATATGAGTATTGATATATACTTTAACCGTTCGTCAACTTTTTGTGACAGAAACTGACATAGAGCTCACGTCAGCTTAAAATTATTGTGAAAAACTGTAATTTTTAATGTCTTTCTTTATATGGCATTTACTTCCGGTCTATTGCCTGCGCACAAATAAAAGTGGTATCAATGTCACCACATTGGAATGCTCTATCCACCGATACCAAATACGACATAGGTTACAACAGAAAATTTCAAGATAAGCCAATCTGAACACATGGTATACTGCTCACAATGCACATATTATCAACAATAAAATTGTACATAATGTCTATGGCATAACGTATTATGCATGCACATCGTTCTGCTATGTACTTTACACTGAGTTACGTTTATGAACTGTCAGGGATATTTGTATGCTTATTCATATCACTCTCTCTGTGTCTTTCTCTCCCTTCTTTCTCTTTGTTGAGCGGCCATGGTAAAAAAATGGACGAAATCTGTTTGACTCGAGAATGCAACTTCCTATGGAGGGCATAATGTCCTAAATCCACTTTGATTAACATGTAATTTTTTTTAATTCCTCCCCTGCCTCCGCTCCTCATCCAAATTCATTTGGCAGATATGTTGTCGATGATGCATTAGTGTGTACCTCTTATTTCATTTTCTAAAATCATTCATACATGACAGTGCATGCGCCATTTTGAGTGAGTGACATCATCATCACTCTCATTTGGATGTAACTGGCTCGTTCATATAACTATTTTGTTTAAAATAAGCGAAACTTTGAAATGTCATAACTTTCTTATTTTACATCCGATTTTGATGAAATTTTCAGCTTTGTGCTTGTCTGAATTTTCCCTATTGATTCAAATCAACATTTTTCTGAGGTGGAGTTGACCTTTCAATCAGACGCGTCAATGCATGCACATCGTTCTGAAACGATTGCAGTTCTAGTCTTCTTCTTCTTCTTCTTCTTCTTCCACAAAATCCCATTTGTTTAACACATGGTTTTTGTTAGCTCTGCCCTGGCTCTGTCCCTCATCCAAATTCATCCAAACTTTGTAGACATCTTGTCCAGCATCCCTAGTTGTGCCCCTTGTCTTCGTTTTTCCAAAATCACTCATGCATGACCATCTAGGCGCCATTTTGTAAATTTCAAGTCCATTTGCATACCATTACTAATCTCCTCCTAACTCCCGCATCCTGCATGCTACAAACTTCTAACAAATTGCTATAGATAGTCAAAGAGTTGCTCCATCATCTGCGACGTATAACCTGACCTTCAAAATGCCATCTTCATGCCCTAAATTCAAATCCGAAATAGCCTTCCTTCAAAAACGTCACATTTATTGAAATGCAAAGTCAAAAAATCGTAAAATGGCCATAACTTTATTGTTTTTATTCATTTCGAGCTCATATTTTTAGGAATTGATACTGGTACCATATCATACTTACGTCTTAGTTTCCACGCATCACTGAATTTCCGTTACTGAAATAGCGCCCTCTAAAGTTTCAAAAACGCTTATCTTTGAATGCTCCTCATTTCGTCATGCATGGCCAAACCCGTACCCTTTTTTAGATTTAGGGTGTTCAAGATATGCTCTTTCATGCCATTTAGAAAAATATATACCTTACCGCTGACAAAATATCTGAAAAATGCTCCCGAAAATCAGCAAAATACGCAAAAATGCACTATAATGCCAGCACAACTTCAACTTGCTCTTATTTCCTTATTATTGAAGCTTATCCTTTCTAACTTGGCAGATATGAGTATTGATATATACTTCAACCGTTCGTCAACCTTTTGTAACAGAAACTGACAAAAATCTGACGTCAGCTTAAAATTATTGTGCAAAACCTTCATTTTTAATGTTTTTCTTTATATGGCATTTACTTCCGGTCTATTGCTTGAGCACAAATAAAAGGGGTATCAATGTCACCGCATTTGAATGCTCTTTCCAGTGATACCAAATATGACATAGGTTACAACAGAAAATTTCAAGATAAGCCAATCTGAACACATGGTATACTACTCAGAATGCACACATTATCAACAACAGAATTGTACACAATGTCTATGGCATAACGTATTATGCATGCACATCGTTCTGCTATGTACTTTACACTGAGTTACGTTAATGAACTGTCAGGGAAATGTGTATGCTTATCCATATCATTCCGATTTGGTAGACATGTTGTCCATGATGCATTATTGTGTACCTCTTATTTCATTTTCTAAAATCATTCATGCATGACAGTGCATGCACCATTTTGAGTGAGTGACATCATCATCTCTCTCATTTGCATGTAACTGGCTCGTTCATAATTAAAACTATTTTGTTAGAAATAAGCGAAACTTTGAAATGTCATAACTTTCTTATTTTAAATCCGATTTTGATGAAATTTTCAGCATTGCGCTTGTCAGATTTTTCCCTATTGATTCAAATCAACATTTTTCTGAGGTAGACTTGACCTTTCAATCAGACGCGTCAATGCATGCACATCGTTCTGAAACGATTGCAGTTCTAGTTGCATTGACGCCCAATGGCGACAATGTATTGTTCTTGTTCCGTATTCCTATTCCGTCGTCTTTGCATTGACGCCCAATGGCGACAATGCATTGTTCTTGTTCCGTATTCCTATTCCGTCGTCTTCTTCTTCTTCTTCTTCTGCTTCTTCCACAAAATCCCATTTGTTTAACACATGGTTTTTGTTAGCTCTACCCTGGCTCCGTCCCTCATCCAAATTCGTCCAAACCTTGTAGACATGTTGTCCAGCATCCCTAGTTGTGCACCTCGTCTTCCATTTTCCAAAATCACTCATGCATGACCATCAAGGCGCCATTTTGTAAATCTCAAGTCCATTTGCATACCATTCCCAATCTCGTCCTAACTCCCGCATCCTCTATGCTACAAACTTCTAACAAATTGCTATAGATAGTCAAAGAGTTGCTCCATGATTTGCGACGTATAACCCGACCTTCAAAATGCCATCTTCATGCCCTAAATTCAAATCCGAAATAGCCTTCCTTCAAAAACTTCATATTTAATGAAATGTAAAGTAAAAAAATCCTAAAATGGCCATAACTTTCTTGTTTTTATTCAATTCGAGCTAATATTTTCAGGAATTAATACAGGCAACATATCATACTTACGAGTTAGTTTTCACGCATCATTGACCTTCCGCTATTGAAATAGCGCCCTCTAAATTTTCATAAACGCTTACGTTTGAATGCTCCTCATTGCGTCATGCATGGCCAAACCCGTACCCTTTTTTAGATTTAGGGTGTTCAAGATATGCCCTTTCATGCCATTTAGAAAAATATATACCTTACCACTGACGAAATATCTGAAAAATGCTCCCGAAAATCAGCAAAATACGCAAAAATGCACTATAATGCCAGCACAACTTCAACTTGCTCTTATTTCCTTATTATTGAAGCTTATCCTTTCTAACTTGGCAGATATGAGTATTGATATATACTTTAACCGTTCGTCAACCTTTTGTGACAGAAAATGACATAGAGCTGACGTCAGCTTGAAATTATTGTGAAAAACTGTCATTTTTAATGTCTTTCTTTATATGGCATTTACTTCCGGTCTATTGCCTGCGCACAAATAAAAGAGGTATCAGTGTCACCGCATTGGAATGCTCTTTCCACTGATACCAAATACGACATAGGTTACAACAGAAAATTTCAAGATAAATCAATCTGAACACATGGTATACTGCTTACAATGCACATATTATCAACGACAGAATTATACACAATGTCTATGGCATAACGTATTATGCATGCACATCGTTCTGATACGTACTTTACAAATAGGTTACGTTAATGAACTGTCAGGGAAATTTGTTTGCTTATTCATATCACTCTCTCTGTGTCTTTCTCTCCCTTCTCTCTCTTAGTTGAGCGGCCATATGGTCTAAAAATGGACGAAATCTGTTTGACTCGAGAATGTAACTTCCTATGGAGGGCAAAATGTACCAAAATCCACTTTGATTAACATGTAATTTTTGTTAGTCCTCCCCTGCCTCTGCTCCTCATCCAAATTCATTCCGATTTGGTAGACAGGTTGTCCATGATGCATTATTGTGTACCTCTTATTTCATTTTCTAAAATCATTTATGCATGACAGTGCATGCACCATTTTGAGTGAGTGACATCATCATCTCTCTCATTTGGATGTAACTAGCTCGTTCATATAACTATTTTGTTAAAAACAAGCGAAACTTTTAAATGTCATAACTTTCTTATTTTAAATCCGATTTTGATGAAATTTTCAGCATTGTGCTTGTCTGATTTTTCCCTATTGATTCAAATCAAAATTTTTCTGAGGTAGACTTGACTTTTCAATCAGACGCGTCAATGCATGCACATCGTTCTGAAACGATTGCAGTTCTAGTCTTCTTCTTCTTCTTCTTCTTCTTCTTCTTCTTCCACAAAATCCCATTTGTTTAACACATGGTTTTTGTTAGCTCTGCCCTGGCTCCGTCCCTCATCCAAATTCATCCAAACTTGGTAGACATGTTGTCCAGCATCCCTAGTTGTGCCCCTTGTCTTCCATTTTTCAAAATCACTCATGCATGACCATCTAAGCGCCATTTTGTAAATTTCAAGTCCATTTGCATACCATTACTAATCTCGTCCTAACTCCCGCATCCTGCATTCTACAGACTTCTAACAAATTGCTATAGATAGTCAAAGAGTTGCTTCATCATCTGCGACGTATAACCTGACCTTCAAAATGCCATCTTCATGCCCTAAATTCAAATCCGAAATAGCCTTCCTTCAAAAACGTCATATTTATTGAAATGTAAAGTCAAAAAATCGTAAAATGGCCATAAGTTTCTTGTTTTTATTCGTTTTGAGCTCATATTTTCAGGAATTGATACTGGTACAATATCATACATAGGAATTAGTTTTCACGCATCACTGAATTTCCGTTACTGAAATAGCGCCCTCTAAAGTTTCAAAAACGCTTATCTTTGAATGCTCCTCATTGCGTCATGCATGGCCAAACCCGTACCCTTTTTTAGATTTAGGGTGTTCAAGATATGCCCTTTCATGCCATTTAGAAAAAAATATACCTTACCACTGACGAAATATCTGAAAAATGCTCCCGAAAATCAGCAAAATACGCAAAAATGCACTATAATGCCAGCACAACTTGAACTTGCTCTTATTTCCTTATTATTTAAGTTTATCCTTTCTAACTTGGCAGATATGAGTATTGATATATACTTCAACCGTTCGTCAACCTTTTGTGACAGAAACTGACATAGAGCTGACGTCAGCTCAAAATTATTGTGAAAAACTGTCATTTTTAATGTCTTTCTTTATATGGCATTTACTTCCGGTCTATTGCTTGCGCAAAAATAAAAGTGGTATCAATATCACCGCATTGGAATGCCCTATCCAGTGATACCAAATACGACATAGGTTACAACAGAAAATTTCAAGATAAGCCAATCTGAACACATGGTATACTACTCACAGTGCACACATTATCAACAACAGAATTGTACACAATGTCTATGGCATAACGTATTATGCATGCACATCGTTCTGCTATGTACTTTACACTGAGTTACGTTAAATGCACTATAATGCCAGCACAACTTCAACTTGCTCTTATTTCCTTATTATTGAAGCTTATCCTTTCTAACTTGGCAGATATGAGTATTGATATATACTTTAACCGTTCGTCAACCTTTTGTGACAGAAACTGACATAGAGCTGACGTCAGCTCAAAATTATTGTGCAAAACTGTAATTTTTAATGTCTTTCTTTATATGGCATTTACTTCCGGTCTATTGCTTGCGCACACATAAAAGTGGTATCAATGTCACCGCATTGGAATGCCCTATCCAGTGATACCAAATACGACATAGGTTACAACAGAAAATTTCAAGATAAGCCAATCTGAACACATGGTATACTTCTCACAATGCACACATTATCAACAAAAGAATTGTACACAATGTCTATAGAATAACGTATTATGCATGCACATCGTTCTGCTATGTACTTTACACTGAGTTACATTAATGAACTGTCGGGGAAATTTGTATGCTTATTCATATCACTCTCTCTGTGTCTTTCTCTCCCTTCTCTCTCTTTGTTGAGCGGCCATTTGGTCTAAAACTGGACGAAATCTGTTTGACTCGAGAATGTTACTTCCTATGGAGGGCACAATGTACCAAAATCCACTTTGATTAACATGTAATTTTTGTTAGTCCTCCCCGGCCTCCGCTCCTCATCCAAATTCATTCCGATTTGGTAGACATGTTGTCCATGATGCATTATTGTGTACCTTAGAGTTCATTTTCTAAAATCATTCATGTATGACAGTGCATGCGCCATTTTGAGAGTGACATCATCATCTCTCTCATTTGGATGTAACTGGCTCGTTCATATAACTATTTTGTTAAAAATAAGCGAAACTTTGAAATGTCATAACTTTCTTATTTTACATCCGATTTTGATGAAATTTTCAGCATTGTGCTTGTCTGATTTTTTCCCTATTGATTTTAATCAAGATTTTTCTGAGGTGGACTTGACCTTTCAATCAGACGCGTCAATGCATGCACATCGTTCGGAAACGATTGCAGTTCTAGTCTTCTTCTTCTGCTTCTTCCACAAAATCCCATTTGTTTAACACATGGTTTTTGTTAGCTCTACCCTGGCTCCGTCCCTCATCCAAATTCATCCAAACTTTGTAGAAATGTTGTCCAGCATCCCTAGTTGTGCACCTCGTCTTCCATTTTCCAAAATCACTCATGCATGACCATCCAGGCGCCATTTTGTAAATTTCAAGTCCATTTGCATACCATTACTAATCTCGTCCTAACTCCCGCATCCTGCATGCTACAGACTTCTAACAAATTGCTATAGATAGTCAAAGAGTTGCTCCATCATTTGCGACGCATAACCTGACCTTTAAAATGCCATCTTCATGCCCTAAATTCAAATCCGAAATAGCCTTCCTTCAAAAACTTCATATTTATTGAAATGTAAAGTCAAAAAATCGTAAAATGGCCATAACTTTCTGGTTTTTTTTGCAATTCGAGCTCATATATTCAGGAATGAATACTGACAACATATAATACATACGAGTGATTTTTCACGCATCATTGACCTTCCGGTATTGAAATAGCGCCCTCTAAAGTTTAAAAAACGCTTACCTTTGAATGCTCCTCGTTGCGTCATGCATGGCCAAACCCGTACCCTTTTTTAGATTTAGGGTGTTCAAGATATGCCCTTTCATGCCATTTAGAAAAATATATACCTTACCACTGACGAAATATCTGAAAAATGCTCCCGAAAATCAGCAAAATACGCAAAAATGCACTATAATGCCAGCACAACTTCAACTTGCTCTTATTTCCTTATTATTGAAGCTTATCCTTTCTAACTTGGCAGATATGAGTATTGATATATACTTTAACCGTTCGTCAACCTTTTGTGACAGAAACTGACATAGAGCTGACGTCAGCCTAAAATTTTTGTGCAAAACTGTCATTTTTAATGTCTTTCTTTATATGGCATTTACTTCCGGTCTATTGCTTGCGCACACATAAAAGAGGTATCAATGTCACCGCATGGAAATGCTCTATCCAGTGATACCAAATACGACATAGGTTACAACAGAAAATTTCAAGATAAGCCAATCTGAACACATGGTATACTACTCACAATGCACACATTATCAACAACATAATTGTACACAATGTCTATGGCATAACGTATTATGCATGCACATCGTTCTGCTATGTACTTTACAGTGAGTACGTTAATGAACTGTCAGGGAAATTTGTATGCTTATTCATATCACTCTCTGTGTCTTTTTCTCCCTTCTCTCTCTTTGTTGAGCAGCCATATGGTCTAAAAATGGACGAAATCTGTTTGACTCGAGAATGTAACTTCCTATGGAGGGCAAAATGTACCAAAATCCACTTTGATTAACATGTAATTTTTGTTGGTCCTCCCCTGCCTCCGCTCCTCATCCAAATTCATTCCGATTTGGTAGACATGTTGTCCATGATGCATTATTGTGTACCTCTTATTTCATTTTCTAAAATCATTCATGCATGACAGTACATGCGCCATTTTGAGTGAGTGACATCATCATCACTCTCATTTGGATGTAACTGGCTCGTTCATATAACTATTTTGTTTGAAATAAGCGAAACTTTAAAATTTCATAACTTTCTTATTTTACATCCGATTTTGATGAAATTTTCAGCATTGTGCTTGTCTGATTTTTCCCTATTGATTCCAATCAACATTTTTATGAGGTGGACTTGACCTTTCAATCAGACGCGTCAATGCATGCACATCGTAATGAAACGATTGCAGTTCTAGTATTACATTTCTTGTAATTCAGTATCTTTATGTTCCTGCCCTAAATTTTGCAATAGAAACTCCATATGCCTTTTTTCCAAATTGGATGTAATTATTCATCTGGTCATTGTATGCTGATTTAGGATATCAGAATATTGAATTAAACAGTTGAACTATAAACGTCAAAAAGTATTTATTGTTTCTTATGTTATTGGTAACCGTGTTATTCAAGTTAATTAACAAGTAAATTGATTTAAAATTTTAAACAGGCAACAAACAAGTGACAGTTACACAGCTATTTGTTTATTTTAAAACATGCATAAAGTTGCCAGTTGTCTGGTTAGAATATCAATATTTATTCTAACTTATTCTAAATTATTCTAGCCTGACAACTGAAAATATCCTTTTTTCATTTCATTATAAAAATTATCAGCTCGTGCTTCGCGCTCGCATGATTTTTAAAAATTAGATTTGCATCGTGTTCTTCATAGCAACTTCTTAAATTTTTAGGATAAACAAAGTAAAATATCAGATCGCGATTCGCGTCTGCAAGAGATATCTCATTGTGTTTTTTAGAATAAATCTATGATTTTCTTTAACTTCGGTCTGTACCCACCCCCCCTAAAGAAAAACTTGGTCCCCTTACAAATCCCCCCGTGTGCCCCTGCTGAATAAATCCCAGCTACGCCACTGATGAGGGAATTGAGTCGATTGCCTTTGTTTGTTTGTTTTATCTCCGTATATAAAATAACAAATACAAAGTACATACAAATACATATAACATGATATGATGAGGTCAATGTTAAGATACAATAATAAAAGGTAAGAAATAAAGTAAATTATACGGCTGGTAGTCTATATTCAGCTGCAATAATGCATTTGCTGCTAGTCTTCCATGGAGCCAGTTTACTTACAAAAAGGCTATGATTACCATAAAGTTAAGGAAGTTGACCATCAGACATAGAAGTGAAATCATTAAAAACAAAGAAAAATCATATAACCTACACCTACCCCCCCCCCTCCCCCGGTACAAATCAGTGATTTAATTTCATTTAGCACAGATATATTTCAAAAATGTATTTTTAAAAGAATTGAAAGTGGTGACATTACGCACGCACAAAGGGATTCTGTTGAATTCAGAGGCAGCTCTGTAAGAGAAAGATCTTTTACAACTATTGGTTCTAGGTCTGGGTAAACATGTATTATTTTCATTTCTAAGAGGGTAAGGAGTAGCTTTTGTATGAAACAAATTTTTCATATATTCAGTGGACATGTTGTTAATTCTTATACGTGAATAATATCAAGTGAGTATACTGTCTCTTTTGAATAGTGTCCCAACCCAGAATAGAATGAATTTGAGAGGTTGAAGTGTGTGAATAGAGGTCAATTTTCAAGATTGCATTATTTCCAAGAGGTTAACAATAATATTATTGAGGGATATTCTAAAACGACTAGTAAAGTAATCACAGCTCCCGCTCACACTATTCTAGTTGGGTCTACTATCTGATGAGAAGTTAAACGAAATTGAAACCCTCAAATGCTTAAAACAGAAAGCAGAAAATTGCGCGCGCTTCGCGCTCGCATTTATTCCTTTTTTAAAATGTGATATAGCATATATTCATTGATTTTTTTTTCTTCATGAACACATCATTGAAAAGAAGTGGTCTACATGCCTTTTTTCATGTGGCTTTGAAATAATAAAATTCAACATGCATTTAAGCCACTTATGTCTGTCTGGCGAGGAGGAAGGGGCGCCATTTTTGGAAAAGTACAAAGGGGCGCCAAAATCAGGTCAAAATCCCCCCCACTCCCTACGAAATCCTGGGTCCGTGCTTACGTGTCTCTGTCATATATTAAAATCATAAGGACATGTTCGATATACGAATACAAATTCTACCGCTTCCTGAATGTCCCTGATATATACGCTAAAACATTCGCTATTTAAGTTGCTAAATATTCCTCTTTGAAAAATACAATGTAATATCTGGCCTAATATTTGGAAATGACAATGTAGGTTTTTAATGCTTTGCAACACAAGCGCATCTTTGCACGAGTCTTTGTTAGTTTAACTGATAAGGCTCACTTCTATCTAAATTGTTCAATACATGCTAAGAAAATGGTTTAATATGCAAAATATTGGGTAAAAATGATTGGCATTAGAATGGGACCAATGACATAATAAATTTCATGCTAATACTAAAATTGGGGGAAATTCACTGATGCAGAAAATGCTTAATTGCACGACGAATGCAAAAGATTATCCATCCAATGACATAAAGACAGCATTCTTAATTCATGTTTTTTTAGACATCTATTTCATCGGCTTATACTAATCACTCGGGTCGCGTGCGCGTGCGAAATCACTCGTGTTTTGGATTTTTGGCGATTTTTTTTTTTATTTCGATTCAATTTTTTTTCTAACGGTGTCTTCAATGGGACAAACGCGCTGGGAAAATAAAATGAAATTGAAATTCGAGTTTCGTTCCAAGCCGGCAAGTGCCATAGATAAAATGTACTGGACTACTGTTTTAACATAGCAAACAAGGACCTGGGAAGCGGGGGTGCTGGGGGTGCTGAAGCACCCCCAGAAATTTTCCTGGGGGTGCTGCGTGTATTATTTTCCATAGGCAGCACCCCCACGAAATCAGGTTCCCTTTGTATTTTTGTATATATGTTATAATGTACATAATTATCACATCCGACAATCGCAAATCATTTATAGTCTTTCACATATTCCAATAATATAACGCGACTCAATCAAGCTCCGGCACTCCGATACAGACGTGGTCGCTCGCGATACGTGATAACCATAGTTTACACACTACTCGATAGCAGGGAGGGACATGGGTGTGGTTGGATTTGAAACTTCCAGGTTTTATGTCTAATCAAGACAGTGTGCGCAAGCCTGAATTACAAGTCAGATAGAAATCAAATTTCACAGTCTTTTTCGCCCTGCCCCATGGCCCTGGGATGCGGGAGTGCTGGGGGTGAAGCACGTATCCCCAAAATTTGGGGGTGCTGCATGTGTTATTTTCCATAGGCAGCACCTCCTGAAAATCTAGTGGTAAGTTGATAAATGACAGAAATGTAATGAAAATGAACGTTTTGTAGACCCCCCCCCCCCCCAATTCAGAATTTTCCGACGCAGTACTTAAAATAGTGTTTAAATCCACCCTTTTTCAGATCGGAATATCAAATATTTTCTGCTCGCGCTTCGCGCTCGCATTATTGATTTTTATAATAGAAAATGTATTTACAATGCCCAGATACTAGGTCTAACTCTAAACACGCGCATGTTTATTCAGATACGCGGCTTGTTTTGGGGCTACTCCGGGCTAAAAATATTTATATCAAATACAATTGTATCAAAATCTGATCACAAATAATTAAGTTATTTAATTCTAAAGTTTAGCAATATTTTATGAAAATGGTGATATGCATGTCGTCATGAATATCTAATAGGTGGGTTGACCTGTGCGGAAATCTGTCCCCAAAGGTAGAGGGACCAGGGCCTGGAAAATCTGACAAGCAAAAAAAAAAGTTGCAGCAAAAAATATCTAATAGACTAAATCAGTTGTCAATTCAACTGTTTTGGGGTCTTGAAGGGAAAATATTAAGTAAACCTAATTTTATATAATAAGAAACAAAAGAACAAGTGGGGATATGACATCAGTTTGCTCATTGAATATTAATGAAGACATGCTTAAAACTGTTTCACCGGAATAATGCTAATCTTTAAAATGCAATAACTTTGATATTCCTTGTCGGATTTTGATCAAACTTTCTTCTTATGTTCGTCTGATTTCTCTTTATCTGTTCAAACCATATTACATTCAGTGTGGAGTTTCAGATCAGAATATCAAAAATTTTCTACTCGCGCTTCGCGCTCACATTATTAACGTAAGAATATATCCAATTACCAATTTTTCTTGATTTACAAAACATGAATAGAATGTCCCTATTATAGGTCTGAAATCTCAATTTTGTTTCCACTCGCGCTTTGCGCTCGCATCAATTGTATAGTTATATACCTATCCTGTTAAAGATTAGAAAATTGCTTAAGATGTCCTGTTTTAAAGTTTGAAATCTCATTTTTATTTCCGCTCGCGCTTCGCGCTCTCATCAATTGTATAGTTATATACCTATCCTGTTCATGATTATAAAAGTGCTTAAGATGTCCCGTTTTTAGGTCTGAAATCTCATTTGTATTTCCGCTCGCGCTTCGCGCCCGCATCAATTGTATATTTATATACCTATCCTCTTAATGATTGCAAAAAGTGCTTAGATTGTCCAGTATTTAGGTCGGAATGTCAAATGGTCGTTTTTTGTGTCTGAAATCTCAATTTTGTTTCCGCTCGCGCTTCGCGCTCGCATCAATTGTATAGTTATATACCTATCCTTTTCATGATTGCAAAAAGTGCTTAGATTGTCCATTATTTAGGTCGGAATGTCAACTTTTTCAGCTCGCGCTTCGCGCTCGCATTATTTGATTGTTGATATATGTATCGTCTTAATGGGTAACTGCAAACAGTCCTTTCGATCAGACCAGAGCGTTTATAAAAGATATCTGCTCGCACGTTCGCAGTTATTATTTGCTACATACGCATCTTGTTCAGGACCACAAACACTGCTCAAAATGTTCAATTTTTCAGGACAAAATGCATGAAATTTCCCTCCCCCCTATAAAAATAGCTCGCGCTTCGCGCTCGAGTTATCTAATTATATATCTATGTTCTTTTATAAGAAGAAAGCTAAGAAGTGACTGTCATATATATGTATATATATATATGTGTGTGTGGGGGGTGGTGGGTGTGTGTGTGTGTTGCCCTTAGAGGTGTGTGAGGGTGTGTGTGTGTGTGTGTAATTATGGAAAACTCAAGTGCGTCCCTTCCTCCTCCCCCACCTTTGAGAGATTTCAGCACCCCCACTGAAAAAATCGTTCCCAGGTCCCTGATAGCAAACAAGCAAATCAGCCATGAGGCTCAACTAACTTAGAATAGATCCTGACTTCTACTGTGTCTTATACAAGGACTCCGAGTCGGAACTTGCCATATCTGCCACATCGATATTACATCGTATCATTCCCATCTGCGTACATGCCTGCATGCAATTGCCCCAAGGCGGGACCCGGCAGCGGTCGGACACGGCGTGCATCGGTAGCATGGAGCAAGCTAACGTGAGTCGAGCCGAGGTAGATCCAACGTTACAGTGCCAGTCGGTCCACAGCCCGTCCGACAGTATTTTATTCAGCGGTATGAATAGCCATTCGTGGTTTAATGCATATACGTAGTGAGCTGTGAACTTGTGAAGACGATCTTTCCCATCGGCATTTTAAAATTTTGATCTTAGAATTGTCCATTTCTCATAAAATTGGTCTTATTTTATAGATAAAAGGGCCATATCGTGTTTTAAGTAACTGGAGACCTAAAAAATTCCCTACCTAAATTCTCGAGACATTGAATAGGTGATGTGCTTGATTGATCTTCTTTGTGCTCGCGTGCGAAACGTACGTTGAGCTGAACGGGGAGACTTTCTCTCTGTCTCTCCTACCTTCCGAAATTAAACAGTCCCTCGGACTCAGTTTAGACGCAGGACAAATAATGCTCTGACAACCAAACTAACTTCTCATCAGCGTCAGTAAAAATGTGAATGGACTTTTAAAACTAATACCAAAACTTATCTAAAATTTATCTTAAATAGATTTTAAAGTTGATTTTAAAAATTGATTTTAAAGTCAGTTTTAAAATCGTAATTACACCTGTCCTAATTATTCCATCAACCCCTCTTTTTCCTCCTCTTCAAAACCACTCTGCCACTTTTAGACAGATATAATTTTAAATCGTATTTTAAATTGATTTTAAAAGCTCAAAAATATTTCAAGACAATTGGCTATAGTCACGATATCGCCTTGTCAATCCCACTAAAATCCCATAGACGGAGCCCTAAAGGAGGACTAAATAATAAGCAGTGATTTCGCACGCGACCCGAGTGATTAGTATAAGCCAATTTATCAGAATATGATATGATTGTGTTTTTTCTGGGACCGAACTTTATCGGTGGCCGAGCAATGCACTGAGGATTACCCCTTACTCAAGTCCAAATCGGGGAAACTTCTGTTTGGCGTCCGAACAGTTATCGGCTGACGACCCACCGATTCCTGGGCGGCCTCCCACCGGGCACCGGTTTATATTTAAGTAGGCCTAATCGCCCGACTGATCTGAATTCGCCGCGAGATTATCAACTGATCTCAGAGCGTCCAGCGGTCGGCAACCGGCCGGTGACCACTCGACAGCCTTTGATCAAACAGTTTTTGACGTAAATCGTTCGACGATGACCGCTCAATTATGTCGGCGCCCGGACGGCGACCCCCGGGCACTGAGCGTATTTAGGGCGGCGAGGGAAGAGTGAGCAGGCGCCGGCAGAATTTTAACTCCGCGCTAAATCCTAGCGGCGACCGAGCGATGCCCCAAAAATCAGTGGTGCCCGGACGTCTGCCGCTCGGTGACCGGGCGAAATAGGCTTAAAACACGCCGCTCGGTCGCCGAGCAGGCTAATATTGGGGGTTGTGACCAGGCTGGAACCTCGAACCTCTGTATCAGTATGTAACTTCCCTACATACATGACGTACGTAGCTTGGACAATATAGGAGCACAGCGCAACGCCATGTTACTTGCGATTTCATACTTTGTAAATGTTGTTCAAATGTGTCATTCTTTCAATCAGAAACAACTACGGAGGGAGGAGCACATTCAACATCAACGATGCCTATAGCATCCCAATCGGTTGGCAATCACCCTGCAGAGTATCCTAGTTGTAGTTATTCTTCTGAAATAAGGTGATGGGTTATAACGATAGATTAATCTATTGAGAAATAAACACCCGGGATAAGCAAAGCTTAAAGGACAAGTCCACCCTAAAACAACTTCATTTGAATAAAAAGAGAAAAATCCAACAAGCATAATACTGAAAATTTCATCAAAATCGGATGTAAAATAAGAAAGTTATGACATTTTTAAGTTTCGCTTAATTTAAAAAAAATAGGTATATGCACACCCTGGTCGGTATGCAAATGAGGAGACTGATGACATCATCAACTTTCCACTCAACATTTCTTTTGTATCTTATCATATGAAATATGAAATACTCTATTTTTCTCCTCATTGTCAAGTGAAACAGTGATTAATTCCTCCCTGAACGAAAGCGAAATTTAAAATGTCGTAACTTTCTCTTCTTATACTTCCGATTTTGATGAAATCTTTAGCATAATGTTACTTTGATTTTTCTCTATTTATTCAAATCAATATTTTTCTGGAGTGAATTTGACCTTTAATGAAAGAGAATATTGTGATATCTTGATTTGATTCAAGCACGTAGAGAAAGGTAGTTGGACGTGCGGGATACGCTCATATTCAAAGTGAGGTAACAAAAGCAATTTCAACTTGAATTCCAATATCCATCATCATAAGTTATAAAAAAACGAAACATAATATTATTATAAATTAAACAAACTCAGTATCGAATAAGGAAAGTTAAAATTCAAATACTTACTTTCCAGATAGTAAATAATAATCCTTATTCCATTTTTTAAGGGTATCAAAAACATCGATTTTCAAGAAAAAGGGTGGTTTTGAAATATTGATCAATGGTCAATCGCGGGGTCAAACGTATTTAGGGTATGTTTTTTCCCCCAAAGCTTTTTTTTAAAGACTAGCCAAACGTGTTTAGGGTATGTTCTTTTCCCCAAGCTTTTTCCCCGAGATCATTTTTTGGAAAAAATGGTTAGGGGCCAAAATGTATAAATAAAGCCCGCGAAAGACTTGTGTAGGGGGTTATTTTGCACACAGAGAAAAACTCGTTAAGGGGGTGTTTGGAAATTCCTTGGTCACGCGTGTGTACAGCAATATATTTGACTGCCCCCCCCCCCTCCCGGGACATGCATTACATTTGTAAGATGCCATTGCTAAAAGCACCCTTCTTGGAGGAAAATGATAAGACTGCCGAGAGAGGGCGCTATACAGTGCGTATAAAAAAAACTTTACACTTTGAAAAAGCCCTGGGAATTAAAAAATATACGACATGTGGATATTTTTTCACATGTATTATTGGGGTTTGGGTCTCATCTATGCAATGAAAGTAAAAGTTTAGACAGAATGTTACACTTGAGTGAGCACTGTCCATTTTTTTAAAGCTTACAGAAATCTGTTTGCGCAGAAGTGCTCGTTTGCACGCTTTGTCAAGGGGAAAAGGCGAAATCAAACTTAACTTACCTGTATGCGAAACATTTCTCATACATTTCAAGCATTTTGTAACAATTTTGCCACCTAAATTGAAATTTTAACACTTAGTAACAATGATTAACAAAATGAAAATCAAGCCAATAAGCACTTTCATGTAAATCACAGCTCAGTGTAAAGCAAATATCGTTACGATTGAGTGTGGTGGGGCGCAATGGCACTCTTTTTAGTGTTTTGGGCAAGGAAACAACTTGAGAAAGGTAAAAGATATCAATTTTTCTAGCTAAATTCCATGTGTTATTGATTAAGGTCTACTTTTATTCATATAACTATTTCAAAGTTCTTCGCTAATCATTTTTCACTAACTTTTCAAAAGTAAATGGTGCTCACTCAAGCGGAAATATTCTTCGACAGTATATCGTCATTTGCTTAAATGGATCTGTACCAATGTTAAAATGTGGAAAAATCTCCAGGATATTACAAATGTGTAAGTTTACAGGATATTTTCTAAGTGTAAACTTTTTATTGATACGCACTGTAGATCTAACATATTTGAACTCTTTAATCTGCAGTTGAAAAAAAATATCTGCTTGGTAAGAATACCGTATATAAGTTGATGCTTGATTATCTTTATATAAGTGAACCTTGGCAGAGGAATAAATCCATTTGGGTGATTTAAAACTGTAGTTATAAAGGCGTTTGCAAATAATCAGAGGGTAATGATCACTACAGTCGTTATGTCATCGTTGAACATCACCACCATCACTATCATCTTCATAATTCTAAAGTTTATTTTATATATTTTATGTAGAGAGCCAAGGCGAAAAGGCGAGAATGATTTCGATGACATTCTGAGGGCGATTGCAAAGAATATCGTCAAAAGTAGTGATATTGATAATCTAGGCGGTAAACTTGGCTTTGAACCAGGAGATATACAACGCTACATAGAGGCTAACACGAATGCAGATTACATGGGTACGCTGAATATGCTCAATACATGGAAGACAGGAACAACTAAATCGAAAGAACGTGAACTGTTGAAGAAAGCCCTTACAGACATCGGGTACATTCGTCTGGCAGAGGAGTTACTAGGAGACGAGGGGCAGGAGGGCAGTCAACCCCCTAATCAAAAGAGAGGGGGACAGATGTCAAGTTCGCTCCCTCCTGTAAAGAAAATAAAGCTGAAATAAATCACAAGATAGGAGAGGAAGAAGTTGAAAGAAAGGAAAGATAATTTGAAAAGAATAATTATACCAAAGGCCTATTTTTTTTTTGCCGCGCGCATTGAGCGAGTGGATTTTGGATGGATACTCTTAGGTTTCATGACATTTGCTCAGGCGACAATACGAGATGGTGTGCTGAAAAGCAAAGAAGTTGAAGAGAAAATTGCGATCGAGCGGAATACGCTAACGCGACACTGTAAAAAAAATGGGGATCCTACATTAAATTAGACGGAAGGGGAGGCAAATGCATCCTGTCCTCACATTTCTGGCGCCATTGACAGACCATAGTTTGCATGTGTTTTTATAATTATCACTTTATCATTCAGAATGGGAAAGGGAGGGTGTTGCCGGCTTGCTAAAGTTTTAGTAGGCCCGTCGGATGTGCCGCTGTAGATTGCCTCTATTCTGTTGTGTTTTGTTGTTAGTTTTTTTTTCTTTCCTTTTTGTACGTTGCTTGTTGATGTTTGCTTTTTTATGTTCAGGTTGTCTATAGTTTTTGGTGTTTGGTCCACTTTTTTTAACAAGTGCTCACCTAAACTGGATTCCAAAAGAAACTTATCACACTTCACAAGCACACTACACAAACTCCATTTAGTTAAAATAAACAAAGTTTTGACACAGGCTAGCTTCAATAATCTTTAAGCGCATGTCAATAATGAAGAGATTGGTTTAATAACAAAGAGTCTGTAGCCCCTCAAATCAATTGGTTCCAGAATCGAAAGTCACAAAAGTCTTAGGGCCTTTTCACACGTAAATCTTGAATCATCATTGTATTGATGATCGCAATTAGTCTTTAGAATCATTGGACCTTTCACACGCTCATTCGAAAACTGTGATTTGAATTTGAATTCCCGACCGAAGGCGGTGTGTCCTTGTCCTTGGTGACTTGTCAATCAAAGCACTGCATCAATACGATGAGTGCATTACAAATGTGTTATCTACGGAAGTGCTTGAGAGGACACGTAAGCTCCGCCCCCTAAAGAAGTTTTGGAGGTCAAGCCTTTCACACTTAAGATTCGTACCGTAATTTGAGTGACACTTAATTGGAATTTACCTCCGGAGTAGAATTTGAATTCGTGATTGTGATTATCATTCGTGATTGGAGTTTAGTTTCAGTACGTGCCGAAAATTCGTCATTAGCCTTATTTTTCACTGGAATCATAAATCAAATTACGATTTTTTTTTACCGTGTGAAAAGGCGGTTAGTTTCAGGGCCTTTTTACACGAGAATCTTGAATCATCATTGTGATGATGATTGCAATTCGTCTTTAGAATCATTGTACCATTTACACGTTCACTCGAAAACTGTGATTTGAATTCGAATTCCTGAGCGAAGGCGGTATCGTGTCCTTGGTGACTTGTCAATCAAACCCAATCAAAACATGCCTTGCAAGAAAGAAACTACGATGAGTGCATGACAATGCAGGCGATTCCATACGTGTCAAATGGGACATTTTGACAACAATTTCTAGTTTCCTAGCCGAATGCTTGAGCAATAAAATATTCTTATTTTGTCAATGATAAAGCTGTAGTGGGTAGTCATGTGATAAAATAATAACCAACACAAAAATGTTGATTATGGGTAAATTATTGGTGAAAATGTGTGTCGTACGACACGCAACATTTTAAGCTCTAATTCACTTATGGACGACATATTTTTTGTTGGTTGTCAGTTTCTGCATGTCTACCTAGTAGTACTTTAATATACCACAAATCAAATTGAAGCTCTTCGTTCGTTTGGACAGCAGGTTGAAAAATATTGTGAAAATGGCTGATTTTTCGAGCATGGAGTCGCCCATCTACGGAAGTGCTTGAAAGGTCACGTGAGCACCACCCCTCAAAAAATGTTTTGGACGTCGACCCTTTCAGACGTAAAATTCATACCGTAATTTGAGTGAAACTTAACTAAACTTAACTGAAATTCACCTCCGGAGTAGAATTTGAATTCGTGATTGTGATTAGCGTTCGTGATTCTAGTTTGGTTTCATATTCGTCATTAGAATTATTTTTCACTCGAATTATCATTCAAATTACGATTATGCTACCGCGTGAAAGGGCGGTCAGTCTCAACCAAATGTTCATTCTTTGCTTGACTGCTATTGACATGATTGAGTCCATTCATGCATTATACTTTTTTTTACCTCAATAGGTGTGTTTAAAATGTTAATTTCAAATTCCTGTGAATCAATTAAATATGCCCGGATGGTCATACTGTGAACTTTTATAAGCTGGTAAGTTTGTTTAATCCCATCTCATTTTTATTAGTCTTTCTTTTGTCCGGAACCAATTGATTTGACAGGTTTCAACCTATTCGTTATTAAACCAATCTCTTAATGTTAGGCATGTGCTTAGTAAAGATTATTGAAGCTAGCCTGTGTCAAAATTTTGTTCATTTTGACTGAGTGGAATTTTTGTAGTGTGCTTGTGAAGTTATTCCTTTTGGAACCCAGTTTAGTTACCAATCATGCGTATAGCATTTCCATTTATTTGAATGCAAGATAAAAGAGCAATGTCGATTGAATGCCTTGCTCACGGGCATAGGTGCCGCGGTCGGGGATCGAACCCCAGACTTTTCATGTATAGCCAAGCGCCTTAGACCACTCGGCCACGGCACCTCCAAATTGTTCCACTGTTGCTGTTTGGGTGTTCATGTGTATGGTGTGGGGTTTCCTGTCCTTCAGGTTTATATATTTTTATCATATTTAAATCATTCAGTACACAAGGTAGAACATATGAGTTATATTGCAAAGCAGTTCGATGTAAAATATCATAATTAACGATATTCACTTATGTATATATTCTTTCAGACACTTTCTTTGACGACGATCACAGGTTTCCCCCTCCACAACAACAGAAGAGGAAGAAAATGAAGATCTCAGTTGTTCAATTTTACTGTCAAAAAACTTTGAGAACTTCTGGGCAATCTCAGCACTTGACTGATGTGATGGCAATGATTTATCAGGCTTTTCAGCAATCATCTTGTCAATCACATGAAACAGTTGTTTGCTGTTGCTAGTGGATATAAGTTCTTGAAGATGCTGACGCTTAAAGTTATTGACAAGTTGGTAATATTCTCTCGTTGCTTCCTTCATGTCATCAGATACAACTGTTCTAGATGAACGCTTGGTCTTTCTCCATCTCCTTTCGCTTGCACGAAGGTCTTGTTTGGCCTTGCGGATTGCGTCGTTGTACCATGGAGCATAAGGACGCACTCTCACTTTCCTTTTCTTGTTTGGTGCATGACGATCTAGATTAGAAGCAAGAGAGTCATTGAAAACATGTACCTTCTGGTCAATTTCCATTTCCTCTAGGTTTGTAACTGCTTCGAAGGACTCGATGATATCTAACTTGAATTGATCAATGTCAAGTTCACGTAACATACGGGCATGAATGACATTAGATGTTGGCGATGGTCTCACGAAGGGGAGTGAAAAGATGATTGCAGAATGATCTGATGGCAAAGTCTGGGTTACCACAATGTCCCTAATTGAGTGATCATTATCCCTCATAATTACCAAATCAAGAGTGTGTCCTTTAATATGAGTAGGTTGGGATATACGCTGACTCAAACCCGCTGATTCCAGTAGATCTTTAAAGTTCTTTGCGTCTGCATTTGTGTCACTGTCAACATGTATATTGAAATCACCCAAGATAACCACTTGATTCAGAAGCAAGTTGGCCGATTCAAGAAGTTTTGAGAACTCAATCAGAAAATGTCCAAATGATTGACCACGCAAGCACGATGGTGGTCTATAGATTACAAACAAAGAGAGACTTCTCTGGCTACTCATCTTTCTAGAGCTTGCAGTTACCTCAAGGCATTCAAATGTGTCAAACACATGTGGCTTCTTTTTAGTAGAAAAAGAATTTCGCAAAATTACACAGAGACCACCACCCCTCTTTCCTTTTCTGGGTAGTTTTAGTAGCTTGAAATCCTGAAGTGTATTCTGTATGCCTGCTATTGTAGGGGAGTCTCTCCCGTCGCCTCTGAGCCACGATTCTGTGACAGCCAAGACATCAATGCGTTCCGAGATGATAAAGTCACAAACTTCAGTCTCCTTGTTCATCAAAGATCGAGCATTCCAAAGTCCAATCCTTGTTGGAGAATTTTCATTCCCCTGGAGACTAATGGTTTGTGGGATTTGCCTGAGATGCTGTGGTGGATGTTTGCTTTTGAAGACAGATGCTCTTGATGTCCTAGAAGTAATGAACACAGGAATGTAAGTGTCCTTTGGCTCTGCATCTTCAACAGATTCAAGCATGGTCAAGGATGGGTTCTGACGAGGCTTTCCTCCCCGTCTTTTACGACGAGTTCTTTTCTTCCGTTTCACTGATCTTCCTGTATCATGTTGCGAAATTCCAAGATCTAGTATAAGGCTTCTGACGTTCATTGGAGGATGTGCATGTGTCAAAATCCATGATGACTGATTAATAGACTTCATATATAGAGGATCATATCTATGCATAACAGAAGGTATGTCAGACGTGCCAGTAAGTCTAATCTTAACACCAGAGCCATCATGTTCTTCAGGGCCAGGATTTGGACACACGTCACCACATTTCATTAGCTGTAGTTGAAAGGATGATGACGTGTTGGCATAGTACGGGATTGGGAGTCCAGAGAACTTCCTCAACACCTTGGGGCGACTTGAATATACATTGGTATCCTTGTACATACATGTGTGTGTAATACATGACAGTTGAAAGTTTGGTAGAGAGTGGCTGCATACCAGTACAATAACATGAATAGATAGAAGCTTAAGTAGCTCCATTGTTCCATAAAAAATAAGCACAAATACTCAATGGAACAAGTTCAAAGGCTGGCTGATCGTGAAGAATAGGGAGTCACAGTAGAGGCTTCTATGATGGCTGACTGTACATAGTTGATGCTCACTCCATTACAAACTTGATGAAATTTGTCTCACACTTACAGAAAGAAAACAGCAACAAGGATCCATCCAAAAAATGGCCACAAAACTCCAGGTAGTTGGATCAACACACTGGTAACCACAAATTAACCCGAGACTGCCAATAACATAGATAAACAATGAAAAATTCAGAGAGCCAAAAAGAGAGCGCCTGTAAGGGCGCTCAATCTTTTTGCATGTGGACATAATGATAACAAGATGTTACTCGAAAAGAAAAAAAATATTGTGTTGATTTATTGCATGAATTCTATAAATAGCAACTTTTAAAATATCCGACGAAGACAATGGAACTCAAAGATCGAGCAAGAACAAGGTACATGGAGCAGTACATGACCTTCTTTATCTTATTGAAACTATTACAACAACATAAGCTAAAGTCATTTCTGGCGCCATTGACAGACCATAGTTTGCATGTGTTTTTATTATTATCACAATATCATTTTCATTAGCAATTTTTTTTAAGAATGGGAAAGGGAGGGCTTTCCGAGCACTAACGCGAGGGCTTTCCGTGCATGGCGCGGACTCCGCCTGGCTAAGCTGGTTTCTGTTTTATGGTAACTCCCGTAGGAACTCGGCAGGACAGCATTTTTGCTGGTAAACGCCAGGCTGGTATATAACCGATTACCTCGGAAACATTTTACGTCTAGGTTAATCAGCCATGTAGTGGCTGACCTTATAGACGACAGATATTACTCTTGGGCCTTTCTATCAAAGTGGAGACAATGGCAGAGTGGGGAATCGAACTCACAACCTTGCGATTGTGAGTCGAATGCTCTAACCACTGGACCACACGACCCGTTCTGGTCAGGCGATGCGTGTTGTCAGTGTGCGAAACCGCAGGCAGTGGGGAAGTCCAGTTTTGTATATATTGTGATGTTTTGCGTCGTCTTGTGTTGTCCTTTTTCGTTTTATGTTTTTTTTTACTTAGCAATGGTAATACGATTATGTTCTTTTTCTCTATGTAAATATGTTTTATTCTTTCAATAAAAAAAAAACGTATTAATTAGTGCAGTCTCGGCACTGCTGTTTTGCAGCGGTGCCGAAATATGATTTTAATCCAATGTTGATTTCTTTTTACTTAGTGTAAGACAATATATTTTGAATATCTGAACACTTGAATACCTTATACGTACATGCATGCTTGTGAATCACTGGGGTTCTAAAAATTCGAGTCAATGAGGTATGAACATTTTGAATGAATATCCACCTCTATAATTCTATTGCAACTGATTTTGCTGATGATTGATATTATTGTCGGTTACTATCTCTCTGTCTTCTTTTCTTTTCTTTATCTTTGTCGCCGTCTTCCATGGTTATACATGTAATATAGCATTTAATGCCCTAGTTGCGATCGGTTCAAATTACACCTTCACACTTCTTGACGTTTGTACATGCTTCATCGATCAACATGTAATTTTCTAATTTTTTTTTTTCCTTGTATATATCATTTTATGATTGTGTTATATGATCATCGGTTGGTTGTAATTTTTAGCTTATATTTCATCTGTATAATATTGTCCTTTGCCTTTGTTTATACTGTACACTGGATTTTTCAGTCTTTGGACTGTTTTGCCAGTTTTCTTGATTGAATAAATACCATATTACTACTACTAAAAAAAAGACGGAAGGGGAGGCAAAGGCATCCTGTCCTCACATTTCTGGCGCCATTGACAGGCCATAGTTTGCATGTGTTTTTATTATTATCACTATATCATTCTTATTAATTATCCATTTTTTTTAAGAATGGGGAAGGGAGGGTGTTGCCGGCTTATTTAAGTTTTAGTAGGCCCGTCGGATGTGCCGCTGTAGATTGCCTCTATTCTATTGTGTTTTGTTGTTAGATTTTTTTCTTTCCTTTTTGTACGTTGCTTGTTGATGTTTGCTTTTTTTTTTGTTTAGGTTGTCTATATGTTTTGGTGTTTTTTGTCCATTATTTTAAACAAGTGCACACCTAAACTGGATTCTAAAAAAAACTTATCAAACTTCACAAGCGCACTACACAAACTCCACTTAGTCAAATTGAACAAGATTTTGCCACAGGCTATCTTCAATAATCTTTACTAAGCGCATGCCAATAATGAAGAGATTGGTTTAATAACAAAGAGGCTGTAGCCCCTCAAATCATTTGGTTCCAGAATCGAAAGTCACAAAAGTCTTAGGGCTTTTTCACACGTGGATCTTGAATCATCATTGTATTGATGATCGCAATTTGTCTTTAGAATCATTGGACCTTTCACACGCTCATTCGAAAACTGTGATTTGAATTTGAATTCCCGACCGAAGGCGGTGTGTCCTTGTCCTTGGTGACTTGTCAATCAAAGCACTGCATCAATACGATGAGTGCATTACAAATGTGTTATCTACGGAAGTGCTTGAGAGGACACGTAAGCTCCGCCCCCAAAAGAAGTTTTGGAGGTCAAGCCTTTCACACTTCAAATTCGTACCGTAATTTGAGTGACACTTAACTGGAATTTACCTCCGGAGTAGAATTTGAATTCGTAATTGTGATTATCGTTCGTGATTGTAGTTTGGTTTCAGTACGTGTCGAAAATTCGTCATTAGCCTTATTTTTCACTGGAATCATAAATCAAATTACGATTTTTTTTTACCGTGTGAAAAGGCGGTTAGTTTCAGGGCCTTTTTACACGAGAATCTTGAATCATCATTGTGATGATGATTGCAATTCGTCTTTAGAATCATTGTACCATTTACATGTTCACTCGAAAACTGTGATTTGAATTCGAATTCCTGAGCGAAGGCGGTATCGTGTCCTTGGTGACTTGTCAATCAAACCCAATCAAAGCATGCATTGCAAAAAAAGAAACTACGATGAGTGCATGACAATGTATTATCTACGGAAGTGCTTGAAAGGTCACGTGAGCACCACCCCTAAAAAGATGTTTTGGAGGTCAACCCCTTCAGACGTAAAATTCGTACCGTAATATGAGTGACACTTAACTGGAATTCACCTCCGGAGTAGAATTTGAATTCGTGATTGTGATTAGCGTTCGTGATTCTAGTTTGGTTTCATATTCGTCATTAGAATTATTTTTCACTCGAATTATCATTCAAATTACGATTTTGGTACCGTGTGAAAGGGCGGTCAGTCTTAAACAAACGGTCATTCTTTGCTTGACTGCTATTGACATGATTGAGTCCATTCATGCATTATACTTTTTTTTTACCTCAATAGGTGTGTTTAAAATGTTAATTTCAAATTCCTGTGAATCAATTAAATATGCCCGGATGGTCATACTGTGAACTTTTATAAGCTAGTAAGTTTGTTTAATCCCATCTCATTTTTATTAGTCTTTCTTTTGTCCGGAACCAATTGATTTGACAGGTTTCAACCTATTCGTTATTAAACCAATCTCTTAATGTTAGGCATGTGCTTAGTAAAGATTATTGAAGCTAGCCTGTGTCAAAATTCTGTTCATTTTGACTGAGTGGAATTTTTGTAGTGTGCTTGTGAAGTTATTCCTTTTGGAACCCAGTTTAGTTATCAATCATGCGTATAGCATTTCCATTTATTTGAATGCAAGATAAAAGAGCAATGTCGATTGAATGCCTTGCTCACGGGCATAGGTGCCGCGGTCGGGGATCGAACCCCAGACTTTTCATGTATAGCCAAGCGCCTTAGACCACTCGGCCACGGCACCTCCAAATTGTTCCACTGTTGCTGTTTGGGTGTTCATGTGAATGGTGTGGGGTTTCCTGTCCTTCAGGTTTATATATTTTTATTATATTTAAATCATTCAGTACACAAGGTAGAACATATGAGTTATATTGCAAAGCAGTTCGATGTAAAATATCATAATTAACGATATTCACTTATGTATATATTCTTTCAGACACTTTCTTTATGTATCAAGTCAAATGAATGATGAAACAACTATGTATATTTTATTTGTATAATGTTACTCGAAAAGAAAAAAAATATTGTGTTGATTTATTGCATGAATTCTATAAATAGCAACTTTTAAAAAATCCGACGAAGACAGTGGAACTCAAAGATCGAGCAAGAACAAGGTACATGGAGCAGTACATGACCTTCTTTATCTTATTGAAACTATTACAACAACATAAGCTAAAGTCATTTCTGGCGCCATTGACAGACCATAGTTTGCATGTGTTTTTATTATTATCACAATATCATTTTCATTAGCAATTTTTTTTAAGAATGGGAAAGGGAGGGTTTTCCGAGCACTAACGCGAGGGCTTTCCGTGCATGGCGCGGACTCCGCCTGGCTAAGCTGGTTTCTGTTTTATGGTAACTCCCGTAGGAACTCGGCAGGACAGCATTTTTGCTGGTAAACGCCAGGCTGGTATATAACCGATTACCTCGGAAACATTTTACGTCTAGGTTAATCAGCCATGTAGTGGCTGACCTTATAGACGACAGATATTACTCTTGGGCCTTTCTATCAAAGTGGAGACAATGGCAGAGTGGGGAATCGAACTCACAACCTTGCGATTGTGAGTCGAATGCTCTAACCACTGGACCACACGACCCGTTCTGGTCAGGCGATGCGTGTTGTCAGTGTGCGAAACCGCAGGCAGTGGGGAAGTCCAGTTTTGTATATATTGTGATGTTTTGCATTGTCTTGTGTTGTCCTTTTTCGTTTTATGTTTTTTTTTTACTTAGAAATGGTAATACGATTATGTTCTTTTTCTCTATGTAAATATGTTTTATTCTTTCAATTAAAAAAAACGTATTAATTAGTGCAGTCTCGGCACTGCTGTTTTGCAGCGGTGCCGAAATATGATTTTAATCCAATGTTGATTTCTTTTTACTTAGTGTAAGACAATATATTTTGAATATCTGAACACTTGAATACCTTATACGTACATGCATGCTTGTGAATCACTGGGGTTCTAAAAATTCGAGTCAATGAGGTATGAACATTTTGAATGAATATCCACCTCTATAATTCTATTGCAACTGATTTTGCTGATGATTGATATTATTGTCGGTTACTATCTCTCTGTCTTCTTTTCTTTTCTTTATCTTTGTCGCCGTCTTCCATGGTTATACATGTAATATAGCATTTAATGCCCTAGTTGCGATCGGTTCAAATTACACCTTCACACTTCTTGACGTTTGTACATGCTTCATCGATCAACATGTAATTTTCTAATTTTTTTTTTTCCTTGTATATATCATTTTATGATTGTGTTATATGATCATCGGTTGGTTGTAATTTTTAGCTTATATTTCATCTGTATAATATTGTCCTTTGCCTTTGTTTATACTGTACACTGGATTTTTCAGTCTTTGGACTGTTTTGCCAGTTTTCTTGATTGAATAAATACCATATTACTACTACTAAAAAAAAAAGGAAGGGGAGGCAAAGGCATCCTGTCCTCACATTTCTGGCGCCATTGACAGGCCATAGTTTGCATGTGTTTTTATTATTATCACTATATCATTCTTATTAATTATCCATTTTTTTTAAGAATGGGGAAGGGAGGGTGTTGCCGGCTTATTTAAGTTTTAGTAGGCCCGTCGGATGTGCCGCTGTAGATTGCCTCTATTCTATTGTGTTTTGTTGTTAGATTTTTTTCTTTCCTTTTTGTACGTTGCTTGTTGATGTTTGCTTTTTTGTTTTGTTTAGGTTGTCTATATGTTTTGGTGTTTTTTGTCCATTATTTTAAACAAGTGCACACCTAAACTGGATTCTAAAAAAAACTTATCAAACTTCACAAGCGCACTACACAAACTCCACTTAGTCAAATTGAACAAGATTTTGCCACAGGCTATCTTCAATAATCTTTACTAAGCGCATGCCAATAATGAAGAGATTGGTTTAATAACAAAGAGGCTGTAGCCCCTCAAATCATTTGGTTCCAGAATCGAAAGTCACAAAAGTCTTAGGGCTTTTTCACACGTGGATCTTGAATCATCATTGTATTGATGATCGCAATTTGTCTTTAGAATCATTGGACCTTTCACACGCTCATTCGAAAACTGTGATTTGAATTTGAATTCCCGACCGAAGGCGGTGTGTCCTTGTCCTTGGTGACTTGTCAATCAAAGCACTGCATCAATACGATGAGTGCATTACAAATGTGTTATCTACGGAAGTGCTTGAGAGGACACGTAAGCTCCGCCCCCAAAAGAAGTTTTGGAGGTCAAGCCTTTCACACTTCAAATTCGTACCGTAATTTGAGTGACACTTAACTGGAATTTACCTCCGGAGTAGAATTTGAATTCGTAATTGTGATTATCGTTCGTGATTGTAGTTTGGTTTCAGTACGTGTCGAAAATTCGTCATTAGCCTTATTTTTCACTGGAATCATAAATCAAATTACGATTTTTTTTTTACCGTGTGAAAAGGCGGTTAGTTTCAGGGCCTTTTTACACGAGAATCTTGAATCATCATTGTGATGATGATTGCAATTCGTCTTTAGAATCATTGTACCATTTACATGTTCACTCGAAAACTGTGATTTGAATTCGAATTCCTGAGCGAAGGCGGTATCGTGTCCTTGGTGACTTGTCAATCAAACCCAATCAAAGCATGCATTGCAAAAAAAGAAACTACGATGAGTGCATGACAATGTATTATCTACGGAAGTGCTTGAAAGGTCACGTGAGCACCACCCCTAAAAAGATGTTTTGGAGGTCAACCCCTTCAGACGTAAAATTCGTACCGTAATATGAGTGACACTTAACTGGAATTCACCTCCGGAGTAGAATTTGAATTCGTGATTGTGATTAGCGTTCGTGATTCTAGTTTGGTTTCATATTCGTCATTAGAATTATTTTTCACTCGAATCATCATTCAAATTACGATTTTGGTACCGTGTGAAAGGGCGGTCAGTCTCAACAAAATGGTCATTCTTTGCTTGACTGCTATTGACATGATTGAGTCCATTCATGCATTTTTTTTTTTTTTTAATCTGAATAGGTGTGTTTAAAATGTTAATTTCAACTTCATGTGAATCAATCAAATATGCCGATGGTCATACTGTGAACTTTTATAAACTGGTAAGTTTGTGGTTTAATCCCATCTCATTTTCATTAGTCTTTCTTTTGTCCGGAACAAATTGATTTGAGGGGCTACAGCCTCTTCGTTATTAAACCAATCTCTTCATGTTTGGCATGTGCTTAGTAAAGATTGTTGAAGCTAGCCTGTGTCAACATTTTGTTCATTTTGACTGAGTGGAATTTGTGTAGTGTGTTTGTAAAGTTATTGCTTTTGGAACCCAGTTTAGTTACCAATCGTGCGTATAGCATTTCCATTTATTTGAATGCAAGATAAAAGAGCAATGTCGATTGAATGCCTTGCTCACGGGCATAGGTGCCGCGGCCGGGAATCGAACCCCAGACTTTCCATGCATAGTTAGGCGCCTTAGACCACTCGGCCACGGCACCTCCAAATTGTTTCACTGTTGCTGTTTAGGTGTTCACGACTTGTGTATGGTGTGGGGTTTCCTGTCCTTTAGGCTTATATATTTTTATTTGATTTAATTCATTCAGTACACAAGGTAGAACACAATATATGAGTTATTACAAAGCAGTTCGATGTAAAATATCATAATTAACGATATTTGCTTATATTCTTACAGACACTTCTTTTTTTTATCAAGTCAAATGAATGATGAAACAACTATGTATATTTTATTTGTATAATATTACTCGAAAAAGAAAAAAAAAGATATTGTGTTGATTTATTGCATGAATTCTATAAATAGCAACTTAAAAAAATCCGACAAAGATAGTGGAACTCAAAGATTGAGCAACACCAAGGTACATGGAGCAGTACATGACCTTCTTTATCTTATTGAAACTATTAATAAAGAACTAGCTAAAGCCTCCACGTGATTCAGAAGTAACAAGTCATCATTAAATGTAAAAAAAAGACAAATTATAATACTTTAAAAATCAACGCTCTAATATTAATATTCAGTCTCTCGATATTTTTATTGATAATATGAACATCAATCAGAAAGAAACCACAAAGTTTTTAGGTATTACTATCGATGATAAATTAAACTGGAATACACATATAGCTAATATTGTTGCTTCTGTATCACGTGGATTCGGTTTATTATACAGTGCGCATCAAAAAAAGTTTGAAATAGTTATGCGAATAAAAGTACACCTTAATTATGAAGAACACATGGAATTAGCTAGTAAAATTGATTTGAAGATATCTTTTATTTTTTTAAAACTGATTTCCTTGCCCAAAACACTTTGAAGAGCACAGTGCGCCCCACCCCACTCCCCCACACGCCGAGGCCATCGTGACGATATTTGCTTTACACTGAGCTGTGGTTTACATGAAATGGCTTAGGCTTGATTTAGTTGTCAAGCTTGGAAAAGTGTGGAGAAACAAGTATTAAATGAAAAATGAAATGTAACCCACTTTAAATAATAAAAACTTAGTGAAAAATTGCTGGAGATGTCTGATATAAACTTTTGTTCAGATTCAGTATGTCCTCAGATCCAGCTGGCACAAAAAAGGGTAAAGGTTGTGCTTACTAAATGTTGAAATTTCAAATTGGGCGGTAAAATTGTGACAAAATGCTTGAATGTACCCGATTTATTTCAATTGACTAAAAGTGCAAGGGAAATATTTCGCAGGGTAAGTTTGATTTCGCCCTTTACCCTTGACACAGCATGAAAACGAAAATTTCTGCGCAAACAGATTTCTGCGAGCTTTACAAAGATGGACAGTTCTCACTAAAGTGTAATATTCTGTCAAAACCTTTACTTTCATTGGATAGATGAGACCCACACCCAAGAATATATATGAAAAAATTACCTACATGTTGTATATTATTTAATTCCCAGGGCTATTTCAAAGTGTCAACTTTTCTTTTTGATACGCAGTGTATAATGTCAAATCATTTATTCCTCGCCAAACATTATTTACTATACATAATTCTATCATACTGCCTTATATTTCATATTGTAATATTGTATGGACTTGTCAAAAAACAAAAATAAACTCTTTATTTCTTCTTCAGAAAAAAAATTATTCGTATTATTTTGTACAAATATTCCACTGAAATGCTTTTGAGGAAGGTCCCCTAAACAACATACTAAAAGTCCCAAGAAATCCAAGCAGTGGAAATTTATGAAATTTGCATATTATGCAAATTAGCCATGAAAAAATAGAAAAAGAATGGAAATAATCCAAAACTTTACAAATTGAGTGTCCAAAACAATTTAATATGAATGAAAATTCATGATAAATAACTGAATGTAATGTTTTTAATCAAAAGTGCAAAAAACTCTACCTCATTTGCATATTATGCAAATAAGCATCCTTATATGGACAAAATGTCAAGATTTTGTGATTTTTCTCATATAGACTTTTTGAAAACATTTCATTAATATTGACATTAATATGATACTATCACTAAGCATGAAATTTCATCTCAATGCCTGAAAAAATAATTTGCATATTATGCACATTAGCTATTAAAAAATATAAAATAAGGAAATAATAAAAAGATTGCAAATTAAATGTCCAAAGCAAGTAATTTGAACAAAAGTTCACGTTAAATAAATAGGTTCAATGTCTTTATTCAAAAAAGCTAGCAAATCTGCCTCATTTGCATATTATGCAAATATCCTTATATAGAAAATGTCAAGAAATTTTGATTTCTTTTCTCACATTGACTGCATTGAAAACATTTCAGTTTTTCAAATAAATATGCTGCTATCACTAAGCATTCAAATTTATCCTAATATGATTCATATTCAAGGAAAAATACTGGAAATATGTTCTTCGCTTCCTAAAGCCACGTTGTTAGTCTGACAAGATGATGGGATTGGCAAGAACAAAGCACAGAATTTGAATTGGTGTGTAGTTTGTTAGAGCTGACAACCCTTTCTTTATATGGATGGGAACGATTTAGACTTTCTTGAAATTTCACCGAATAAAGGGAGGCCAGGAAAAGCAAACTTATGGCAAATAAGATCTGATGAGTAGTCTCATGAAGAAGTGTAGCAGAGATCCCATCTGGCCTAATAGCTTCATGCAGGCTGTTTTCTTTAACAATTTCTTCAGTAGTCTGGCTATACCTGCTTGACTAAACAATATGTTATCTGGCCATATCTGGGTCAGGACTGGGTTTCAGGACTTGTAGATCAGCGTCATCGTCATCATGATCAGTGGGGAATACTAATACTAAAAATCGTTTGCCATCCTTCAATAATGCTATTCCAATGTAGTCATATCATATGATATCAAGGGCTTCTAACCTGCTAATTGTTACAGCCTGGATCATTGTCATTCCGGTCTACAAATTATGTATTATAGGCTTGTCTACATAGCCTTCCTAGCCTTTCTCTAAAACTCTGGACATCTTCCGACACAACTTATGTCCATTGTCTCATTGAGGCAACTTGTGTCGGAAGAAGACATGGATAACGGTGTGTTCTTGTTAAAGTCCTCTTGATTGGCATTCAGTCTCCTATGCTCGACTTGTGGATTTCAGTACAGAGAGTTGTATGATTGTCCAAAGTACATCTGCATGACACTATTAAAGTCAACATTCCTCCAGAAGAACATTCTTAGTCGTACCATGAAGCTATAGCTTCATGGTCGTACCATATTCTTCTGTATACCCTCACAGTATACTGATGAGTAACACATCGTGGCAAATAAATCCTGGAAGTGGTACACACTGTCTAATCAATGTTGGATGGTATTTGATGGTAATGTTATGGGTGTTCCTTTTTGTTGTGTCCTCGTGTTGGAAAGGCAATAATCTGGCCTAGTCCTCCATCTGGTTTGTTCATTGTCTCACTGAGGAATTTCTGTTTGCCATAAATATCAGGAAATTAATATTATTATTTGCATACGATTTGCTTAGAAACTATAGCTACAATATTGGGATATGGTTGCCATCCTTAGGAGATTTATCAAAGAGGAAAGAACAGAAAATGGATGCTTCATCCTGAAGCAGCAACTGGATTCAGCAAGAACGTCTAATCACGGTTCCTGCAAATATGTTTATAATGCACTTTAAGCCTTCATCATGAATTTATGAATGGCTTTCACTTCGCTCGTATAGGCAAATGCTCATTGTTACTCTTATTACCATGCCCAGAGAACTTGTGATCCAAGCAAGTACTCATATTCATCACCAAGACAAGTGGTGTGCTACAAGGACCAGATATTCGAAGCTAATGGGCTTTTATTTTATTTGTACTGGGTGTGACATCTTGTGCTGATCACTTGGCAATCCAGGAGCTTGCTAGGGTGGACATTCTCGCAAGAAACGTAAAGACTCTACAAAGTCAAGAAGAGAGCAAGACTTGGATGGAAATAATGAAGCATTCAAGCAGTGGGATCTATGTAGAACGGATTCATCATTGTACAGTATGAGTGGGGTAACTGCTCATGAAAAAAGTCAATATCAACCAAGCAAGAAGTGTAGGGAAGGTCATCATGGTTAGGAAATATAGACTAAATGGAATTTTAGAGGAAAGTATCACGTATGTGTTTCCTTGAATATTCATAACATGTCGGATGCTTATTTGCATAATATGTAAATTACACTTCAGATATTAAGCTGATTATTAATGTATTGGCCATTCTTAGTGATCACATCATATTGATCTAGACTGAAATGTTTTCATAACTGTTTTTGTGAGGAAAATAAAAATTTCTGGATTTTACTTCCATATAAGGATGCTCACATATATGCAAATGAGGTAGATTTATCATGGGCTTCAGTTCAATTCATATTGTTTTCTGCACTTGATTTCCAATATTTGGATTATTTTCCTTATTTGTAACTCATTATGGCTAATTTGCATAAAATGCAAATTTTCTGATTTTCCTATATGCTTGTATATTTAAGGAATTGCCATATTCCAATTTCAATAGATAATCTACTTGCAATTTTTGAGGGATGTATTACCAGTGTGTTTCTTGAATATTTATAACATGTTAGATACTTTTATTTGCATAATATGCAAATTACACTACAGACACTGAGCTGAATACAAATGTATTCAACGTCCTTAGTGATAACAGCATGTTAATTTCAACATTAATGAAATTTTCAAGCAGCCAATGAGAGAAAAATCACGATACCTTGACATTTTTTCATATAAGGATGCGTATTTGCATATTATGCAAATGAGGTAGATTTGTTTACACTTTTGATAAAAACAAAACATTGAATACAGTTATTTATCATAAATTTTCGCTCAAATTAAATTGTTTGGACACTCAATTTGTTATCTTTGGGCTATTTTACTTATTTTTTAAAACTTTTTATGGCTAATTTGCATAATATGCAAATTTCATAAATTTCCACTGCTTGGATTTTTGGGGACTTTAAGTATGTTGTTTAGGGGACCTTCCAGGAACGTATGGCATTGGAATATCCTGTGTTGCAATTAGTGGTGGGTTGTATATGTATATATATATATATATATTAAAAATTCACGTATTGGCTTCTGTAAGGTAACAAAATAATGCTGAATATAATGCTTTCATTGCCAATAAAAAACTTTATTGGCAATGAAAGCATTATCTTCAGCATTATTATTTTGTTATATATATATATATATATATATATACAGTGCGTCCCACAAAAAACGAAACCGAGATTTATCGATGATTTATCATAACTTAATCACAAATACAATAGACAAATGACCTACCATTTTAAAGCTTAGAATCTCCTCTTTCATCTGAAATTACTTAGATTATTTCTCATTCACGCATCAGTGAGCAAAAACAATTTGAAAAGGGGATACCAAAAAGTCACTTGGCGGGCCGTATCTGGGTTTTAAAAAGAAAACCACATTTCTAAAAAGTTCAATATCTGCTCTTTAATTTGATACCTCAATTACAGAAATGGTAAAAAAATAACAAAGTTCTGGTTATTTTAAATAAGGCTTGAATTTCAATAATTTCATAAAATGAAGAGGTTTTACAGGCTAGCGTTCAAACTCACTCGACACTCCGTTTTGTTGACGATCAGCCATGCATTAAGTCTTTTGTTACTGTGCGATAGCTTCTGTGGGAAACCGGTGAAAACACGTTTATTTAATGAAATTATGGAAATACAAGCATTGTTTCGAGGGATCATAACTTTTTTACTTCTTGACCATTTTCTATGATTAAGGTATCAAAGAAAAGAGCAGATATTGAACTTTTTATTCATGTGATTTTCTTTTTGAAATTCAGATACCCCCCGCCAAATGAGTTTTTGGCATCCTTTCTTCGAATTGTTTTTGCTCACTCATGCGTGAATTAGGAATAATCTAAGTAATATCAGATGAAAGAGGAGATTCTAAGCTTTACATTGGTAGGTCATTTGTCTATTTTATTTATGATTAAGTTATGATAAATCATCGCTAAATCTCGGTTTCGTTTTTTCTGGGACGCGCTGTATAATCAATCAATCAATCAGTTGGAACAGCCCTGTGTGACCCGACAGTTTTCAATTTTTCCAGACAGGCGTCAGTCCATCAGCGCTTGCGTAACAGACAATTTATCATTTTACCAGCATCTCAGATCTTTGATTATGTTATCTTATTACGCTGACACAGATGTTTACCTTATACAAAACCTCGTCTACCCCGTCTCCTCCGTCTGTTTTTTTCCTTTTGTTTCATTATGTTTTGCTCTTTCTCTGTGCCCACATTCTGTCTTTATTTATTTCTTGCTATCTTTCTTTTTGTTTCTTTTAAAAAAAATTATCTGGCCCCCCTTCCCCCTTTTTCTCTCCTCTTTCTCCCTCCTCGACCCCTCACGTCCTTTTCTTCATTTTCCCGTAGATATTCTTGACGATATCGGGTGGGGGGGGGGGGGGTGGGGAGTATTACGAGTATGACGAGTATGGGGGTCGCAACCCCACGCCACCCTTTAGCGACGGCCCTGCATGTCGTCACGAATATGTTATATCCCCACGTATTCTTTTGTGTTTTGTTTTATTTATTCAAAATAATTTTGTCCATCATCATTGTAAAAAAAAAGGATTGACATTGACTTGATTCATAACAAAATCATTACTGCAAATTATTTTGTTACAAGGGAAACAGTTTACACCCAATATGAAATATCATGATTTCATGTAATACCATAGGCAAAAGAAAAGAGGGGACATGACATTATTACCCCATCTAATGAATATTTATGACGCCGCGCACAACATTGTTTTCACAAAATAAACTTTGATATTCAATAACTTTGTTATCTTTTATCATATTTTGGTAAAATTTTCAACGTTTTGCTCTGTAATTTCTTTTACTCTTTTCAGATTAAATTATTTTCAGCCAGGAGTACCCCCCTGAGAAGCACATAATGCCCCCATTATTAATAGCAAACGTGGCGGATTCTCAGTGAAATTCATTTGCTGCGTTTTATACTCGGTTAATTTTGTTTTTGTGTTATATATATATATATATATATATATATATATATATATATATAGTGTGTGATGATAAGTTTACTTTTACCAATCGCTGTTGAGTTGTTAACTATCACAATAGTCTGTAATTACAGACGCTTCTGACGAAGTCTCAATTAAAAGACGAAAGCTAAAGCAAATTACAGTGTCCTGCGTCATCTGTTGAGTCGGCCTCGCCTCGCCTCATCTCATTATATATATATACATACATACATTTTTTTCATCACACAATTCATCCATTGTTATTAAAAAGTTTTGACCGATCCTAAGTGAAATATGTGTTGTGTAAATATGCTAAGGCTATAAGCATTCGAAAAATCTTTTTTTTTTAATATATCGCATATGCGGTTTTTTTTTTTTGCGTACTTCATAACCTATGGGAAATGTGTTTCTTCTACTGATTACACTTCGTAATTCCGAAACACGTTAGTTGCCTACCTCGATGTTCGTTAAAATTTGTGGCATTGTTCCGAAGGTTTGTTAATCCGGAAACAAAATAGGAATAAGAATTACGAACCTTCGGAATAAAGAACATTTGGAATTACTAACTTTCGGAATTACGAAGTGTAACCGGTGCGGAAGCACCCCCCAAGATTTTCCCAGGGGGTACTGCAGTAGTGCGTGTTGTTTTCCATATAGGCAGCACCCCTTGAAAATCTGGTAGCTGTTTCAAATTGGAGGGTTGTACGGAAAATGACAAACATTTTTTGCTGAAGCTTATTATATATTTTTTTTTGGGGGGGGGGGAGGGGGCTTGTCAAATTTCTTGGGACCAAAACGACCTTCATTTTAGAGTGGAAACCTTTTTTTTTTCTTTTTTTCCTAGTCAAATTTACCTCAGCACCCCAGCATGAAAAAATAAATAAATAGATTTTAAAAAATCGTTCCCAGGCCCAGTTAAGGACACCAAAGGCCTGACGAGAAAATATCATTTACTTCAGAGTGACGTCGACGTCGACTCACCCGACAATGACGGTCAACAATGGGACTTGTTTCCTAGTGTTCTTTTCGAGGTCTCTCTGGATGGTCTGCATGAGAATGTCGGGTCGATACGGTAATCGAGCTGCTTTTCGAGCAGGAAGGCATGCATCGAAGCGGTGATCGCAGAATGGACGAGTAGTCGTTGCTTGAAGTCGTTGTTCGTAGTTTGCCTTGTAGGCAGCCATGTGGAGCCGACAGCATTGTGCGGTGGAGGGTTTGGCTTCATTGGCTACGAGAAAAGGTAATTCCGGAATGTGGGCGAAAAAAATGATCCAACCTCTACCTTCTTGCCAAATCTTGGTTCTATTCTACCAACATCGTAAAGACGGTATCGGTCGTAATAATGTTTTCTGATAATCTGATCTGTTGTTTTTACTTTTCCTTTAACGTTCCCCTCCCCATTTCCTACCATCCACATGTCTATCTCTCGTTTTCTCACTAAAGATTTTCAATATTGTTTTTTTTTTCTTTCCACCCCTCTCCATCTTTTTATCATGTGATTTATTTTCAGTTGTTTGCATTCTACTTTGTTATAGAAAGCATTTTTTTTTTTTTTTGGGGGGGGGGGTTAGCTCTTGTGAGATTTTATGTATGATTAGTTTCAGGTGATGTTATTGTTGTTTTCGTCTTCCTAACCACTTAATATTGGGGGGGGGTTCCGAAAAGTTAACCAGGTCTTTAGCATAAAATAGACGTCAGCTTTAAGTCGCAACCTCTAAACTCACCTGGATCGCGTAACACAAAGGTTAGCGATTAATCAGTGATACAGTGATTTTCATTTCTTATACGGCCCCTTCAGGGGCATGGAAGAAATACAATAGTGTAATCACAAATATAGATATACATAAAAAAGTTAAAAGATAACAAAAGCTTAAAATATCAGACTCTTACAACAAACAGGTAAAAGGCAAGAATCGAAAATAAAATATATGGACTAATAACATGGCATAGAAATAGTCTGAACTACGTACATGTACATTAATTAATCGTTGCTTGATTTTTACGATTGATTGTACATTGAAGTCAATGCAATCAATCGTAGAAAAAAAAGTTCTACGATCATTGCTAAGCTTTGTGTTACGGGCCCCTAGCTGGTCTGTCCATATCATTGCGATTATTGATAAATGTAAGATGAGGTTGGATTTTCAGGCACTTTATTTGGGAACAAATGTGAAATTTTGATGATAAAGGACTTATTTTATTTATTTTTGAATATGAAAGTGAAATGTATGATTCTGCCTGTATATCACTGAAGAAAAAAGATGACTCTATCCAATGTGGTGCATTGAAAATCATTACAAGCACAATATACAATGCATCATTAGAGCCTTTACAAGTTTTGACCGGTGAATTACTTCTGTATCTCCTCTCCGGAGAAAACTGTTTAATGATCAATTTAGATATTATTTGTTGCTTAGCATTTTATGCCATCAAAGTATGGAAACATTTTTACTAACCATACACTGTAAAAACTGTGGTGTTAAAACTGACACCAATTGGTGTTAATAGAGGACCACACCCTGAGGTGTTAAAATAACACCCTAGAGATTGAACATAACACCAAAGAGTGTAAATGTAACAACCATAGGTGTTGTAATAACACTTATAGGTGTAAAACTAACACCACCAATTTAACACCGGTGTAAAATAACTGGTGTGGTCCTCTATGTACAACGGTTAACACCACAGTTTTGCTGTGTACGAACAGACACGAATGGAAGGAAGGGCAATGACCTTCTATACTTCGTGCCTGTAGAGATGAGGTACATGTAGAAAATCAGGATAATTTATTACCTAAATTCCGAGAATGGCGTTTGTCCCGCCCTCCTGTGTCGTTTTATGTTCATCGTAATATTAAAAAGAAAGATATGCTAACGGCTGAGATGAAAGCTATCGTTCTAGAAAGAATTGGAATTGCGTGGAATGGTTATTTACACATACACAGACGGGTCAAAACTAGAAAATATTAGAACAGGGTCTGCATTTTATGTCCCTCAATATAGTATAATTAAGTATTTTAGGTAACCCCATGTAAATATCATGAGAGCATAACCGGCGGCCATTTTAATGGCACTTGAGTGATTAGACTCTTGATAAATCATGTTCAGTTGTAATTTTAGCGACTCTTTGTCATTTTTTCTTAAAAATGCACTAATTTGACAAATTTCATTTTTGATAGGCTGTTTAAAAATGGTATCTGCTGATGATGGCAGTGATACAATTAATTGCAATTTTTTTATGTATTAAGCCCAGATCAAAATGTTTTATTGTTTACATCTCCAATTAGCACTGATACAATAAAACACTTCCAAAGAACTTGTTGGTACAAATCCTCTCATTATTGGGACAATTGAGGAAGTACTTTCTAAAGTAAAATTTTTTTTTATAGGCGAAAATGTAAACTGTTCTCCGGCGTTACCATTCAAGTGACGACTGATCTTAATTTGCCCAAGAAATCCTTGCATGTACTTGACTAGGTAAACGGGTCCACGTGAACGTGTAGGTGCCGGTTCCACAAATGGAAAGTCTTGTTTTTCAAAGTTCTGTGATACCAGAGAATCATCAACGGATTGGAATCGCGTCCAAGATACTTTCGACTCACCGCGTCGCACGCGCTGGCGAGATCACGAAATGTGGCCCGCGCGGACAGCTCACCCGTGCGTACGATGTCGGTGACGTCACCAAACTTGACGAGCTCCGAGTAGATTGTGTCGAGTGAGTAACCGCTATCACGCCTATTAACATACCACCTTTACAAAGTGGAATGTAGATCAAGAAGTTGATAAAATAGCAAAATGAAGAGGTAGCTTTAAATTTGACATATTCATACAAAGATGATTAAAACACATCTACCGTAGATGTAGACTTATTTTTCAAATTAACTTTTGTGGTAATGGGAAAGATAATGTAGATATCAATGATGATGATAATGATGATGATGATGAAGAAGATGAAAATGATGATGATAATGATGGTGATGATGCCGATGATGATGATAGTGATGATGATGATGATTTTGATTATGTTGATGATGATGGTGGTGATCATGTCAATGATGTTAAGAGATATAACGATCTTGTTAAATGATGTCGATTATGGAAATGACTTCACTCTGGATATATAGGACGTCCGATGAGAGTAAAGACTTTGATAATGCTATCTCCCCCACAATGATGATCTTTTTTGTGTGTAATTTCAAGATTTAAAAGTTAAAGTAAAGAATTTAGAAATGGGCCTATAACGAGAAAGGTGAATGGGAGAGCCATGTTTGGTGGAAGGGAATGAGAATATTGAGAAGATAATAGAGACAAAGAGGGAGTAAAGGTTGGGGGAGGATGACCGATTAATGACCAATCGATCGACTCCCAAACTACCAAACTTAAAACGTATCATTGGCAGTGGCATATCAAAAATAGGAAAACGACAGAATTCCCTCCTTTCAACTTATGACCCTCCCCCTTGTATAGTTTCGCCACTGATTCTACTAGGTGGGCGGATGTCCTATTACATCATTGGACATACTGAAAAAAAATTAATGGACACCAAAGACCTGACGAGAAAATATCTTTTAGTTCAGAGTGACGTCGACTCACCTGACAATGACGGTCGATAAGGGGATTTGTTTCCTCGCGTTCTTTTTTAGGTCTCTCTGGATAGTCTGCATGAGAACGTCGGGATGATACGGTAATCGAGCTGCTTTTCGAGCAGGAAGGCATGCATCGAAGCGGTGATCGCAGAATGGACGAGTAGTCGTTGCTTGAAGCCGTTGTTCACAGTTTGCCTTGTAAGCAGTCATGTGAAGCCGACAACATTGCACGGTGGACGGTTTGGCTTCATTGGCTACGAGAAAAGGTAATTCCGGAATGTGGGCGAAAAAAAAATGATCCAACCTCTACCTTCTTGCCAAATATTAGTTCAATTCTACCAATATCGTTAAGTCGGGATTCAGTCGTAATTATGTTTTCTGATAATCTGATCTGTTGTTTTTACTTTTCCTTTTAAAGTTCCCCCTCCCCATTTGCTACCCTCCACATCTCTATCTCTCGTCTTCTCACTAAAGATTTTCAATATTGTTTTTTTTTTCTTTCCACCCCTCTCCATCTTTTTATCATGTGATTTATTTTCAGTTGTTTGCATTCTACTTTGTTATAGAAAGCATTCGAACGCGATTTTTTTTTAGGGGGGGGGGTTATAGCTCTTGTGAGATTTTATGTATGATTATTTTCAGGTGATGTTATTGTTGTTCTCGTCTTCCTAACCACTGAATTTTGTGGGGGGTTCCGAAAAGTTAACTAGGTCTTTAGCATAAAATAGACGTCAGCTTTAAGTCGCAACCTCTAAACTCACCTGGATCGAGTAACACAAAGGTTAGCGATTAATCGTTGCTTGATTTTTACGATTGATTGTACATTGTAGTCAATGCAATCAATCGTAGAAAAATGTTCTACGATCATTGCTAAGCTTTGTGTTACGGGCCCCTGGGGAGTGTTTCATCAACATTTTCATCCGACAAGTTGTCAGATCTGACATCTTTCTCTGATGTTGATTGGCTGAGAGGTACTGTTACTATGGTAACTGTCGGATAAAATGGGACTTGTCGGATAAAACGTCCGACAAGTCCTTTCATGAAACGCTCCCCAGGTCTGTCCATATCATTGCGATTATTGATAAATGTAAGATAAGGTTGGATTTTCGGGCATTTCATTGGGGAACAAATGTGAAATTTTGATGATAAAGGACTTATTTTATTTAGTTTTGAATATGAAAGTGAAATGCATGATTCTGCCTGTATATCACTGAAGAAAAAAGTTTACTCTATCCAATGTAGTGCATTGAAAATCATTACAAGCACAATATACAATGCATCATTAGAGCCTTTACAAGTTTTGACCGGTGAATTACTTCTGTATCTCCTCTCCGGAGAAAACTGTTTAATGATCAATTTAGATATTATTTGTTGCTTAGCATTTTATGCCATCAAAGTATGGAAACATTTTTACTAACCATACACTGTAAAAACTGTGGTGTTAAAACTGACACCAATTGGTGTTAATAGAGGACCACACCCTGAGGTGTTAAAATAACACCCTAGAGATTGAACATAACACCAAAGAGTGTAAATGTAACAACCATAGGTGTTGTAATAACACTTATAGGTGTAAAACTAACACCACCAATTTAACACCGGTGTTAAATATCTGTTGTGGTCCTCTATGTTCAACGGTTAACACCACAATTTTTGCTGTGTACGAACAGACACGAATGGAAGGAAGGGCAATGACCTTCTATCACTAGCGTACCTACGGGGGGGCAGGGGGGCACTCTGCCCCCCCTGACGAGCCACAACCCATACAAAAGACATATACCTGCCCCCCATGACGAGCTTAAAAGACCTTTTTTGCCCCCCTGACGAGCTTGAAGACCTTTATTGCCCCCCTGACGAGCTTGAAGACCTTTTTTTTTTTTTTTTTTTTTTTTTTTTTTGCTTGTCAAATTTTTTTCTGGTACGAAAAGCTTTATTTTTTTATTGAAGACCTGTTTTTTTTTGTTTTTTTTTGCTTGTCAAATTTTTTGGCGGCAGATTTTGCCCCCCCTGTGAAAAATCCTAGGTACGCCACTGCCTTCTATACTTCGTGCCTGTAGAGATGAGGTACATGTAGAAAATCAGGATAATTTATTACCTAAATTCCGAGAATGGCGAGTGTCCCGCCCTCCTGTGTCGTTTTATGTTCATCGTAATATTAAAAAGAAAGATATGCTAACGGCTGAGATGAAAGCTATCGTTCTAGAAAGAACTGGAATTGCGTGGAATGGTTATTTACACATATACACAGACGGGTCGAAACTAGAAAATATTAGAACAGGGTCTGCATTTTATGTCCCTCAATATAGTATAATTAAGTATTTTAGGTAACCCCATGTAAATATCATGAGAGCATAACCGGTGGCCATTTTAATGGCACTTGAGTGATTAGACTCTTTTGACAAATCATGTTCAGTTGTAATTTTAGCGACTACTTGTCATTTTTCATAAAAATGCACTAAAATGACATATTTCATTTTTGATATGCTGTTTAACAATGGTATCTGCTGATGATGGCAAAGATACAATTAATTGCAATTTTTTTAATGTAATAATCTCATATCAAAATCTTTTATTGTTTACATCTCCAAACAGCACTGATACAATAAAACACTTCCAAAGAACTTGATGGCACAAATCCTCACATTATCAGGACAATCGAGAAATTACTTGCTAAAGTGAAATAAATAAAAGAAACAAAATTGTGTGCTCAATAGGCGAAAATGCAAACTGTACTCCAGCGTTTAACCCAAAGACCTTATAATATATTACTAGACCGAAAGCTGCGTGCGCGTTCAGCACAAAACAAATGAGATTAGGCTCCGCCTACCGCGATCATTTGAAGACAAAAATAAGCCCTCATTGACATTCATGAGCATGAAGATATTCATAATCCGGCCTTTTCATTGGCTAAGAGCGTCATTAATACGCGATTTCCCCGATTCTTTGTCATCGATACTAGTGGTATCGTGTTACAGAATTAATTATTCATTTGACCTCATTACGTCATCTAATTTATTCATTATGAAACTTTTCTTTCCACACAAAAATGGACCTACAAACACTCCGGTGAGTACGTATAAATTGATATAACCACATTAATTCTGTGGACTATTTACACATTTCACACTGTATTTTGTGATCTTAGGTTATTTCTGTAACTAATTAGAGAGTTTGTTATCATTCTTCTGTTAAAGAAAAGCAGAATTTGGTCTTTGAAATTGAAGTTAGATTGTCATCGTCGCCCGGCCCAGTGCAGCCTGTATGTTGCTTTTCAGTGGTTATGCCGCTGTGTCAACCACATGTATTTTGTACGGGCTCCTAGCCGGCTGGGCATCGAGAGAAAATCGGGCCGGGAGCCCACGATTGATTAAAACAAGAAGAATGAAGCTTATTTTTGTACACTGCATAACGTTAGATCTAGAGGGAGATCTGCATCTATCTTCAGTAGATCGAGACTCAGTCAGGAATACTGTGAAGCGGAGTGTGGAAGAAGATATGCCTGTCATCATTGTTTCAATCCTCACTAGATTCTCGTCAGTTTCTAGGCCTATATTACTATATGATCAAATTTATTTTGCATAACTTCAGGCTTCTTCTGCATTTATTTAGCCCCCACCCATTTTAATTCTTATTGTTATTTATATAGTTAGACTCGGTATTAATACTATTAGAAATAACATGCTGCTCTGCATGTTTGTCTCACTCTTATTATCAATAGATCAAGATCTAATTTCTGGTTAACAGAGCCTAGTCTTTCTTCTTTATTTTACTTTATCAGTTTATGTTACTTTACTTTTATCCATCGATGCTTGTACGGTACCGGTACGTAGATCTATCTGGGCCTACCTAATTCAAATCTAGTCATCTAACTTATACTTTCCCAACCCTCGACACGTACCCCCAGGGCTTAGGATCTAGGTCTCTAATTTTAGGCCTAGATGTAGGTCTGGGCCTAAACGACTACATTTACATGAGTATGACTGTCGGTAACCCAGGGAGCTCCCGCCCGCGCAGCGGGAGCTCCCTGGGTTAGACTGTCGGTGGACCAAGGACTAGATCTAGATGATAGATCTACTCTCGGTCAATAATGGCAATGAAGGTTTAGCCAGGAATAAAAGTCAGACATCAAAAATTTCTAAATCGATATACATCTAGGTAAAGTCACCGAAGGGTTAGCTTTACATTGATCTAGGTCTAGATCTAGATCGAGAGTCTATCGATAGTCTAGATCTAGGCTAGACCTTATTTAGATACATGAATGCTGTCACGCAGCACTGATTCTGGTTGGACTAGATCTATACTTCCTTACAAATAGATCTAGACCTAGTGCATGAGATTATGAAATTATGTTGCTAAAATCAAATTTTTTTTTTTTTTGGGGGGGGGGGCAGACATGTGAAAACAATTAGAGAAACCTGAAATTCAGAAAGTGAGGGCCCGAACCTACCAATATTGCCTAGGGCTGTTTTTTGCATTTTCTAAAGTAGAATTGAAGGATTTCATGCAATTCTTTTTTTTTATGAAGGTTTTCACATTTCAGCTCCCACCCAAACCCCTCCCCCTACACTGTTAGAAATTTTATTCTTAAAATAAAAGAAGTTCCTGCAGCAGAGTCTCGAGAACACCTGTAATTTTACCAGATTGCATAATCTTACATTATATCATGTAAAATTACAGGAAATTGGTATTTGGTGTATGGAACCTTACAAATTTCCTTACATAAAACACCATTTTCCTCTTTTTAAACAGACCTGTTCTGTAGAAAACTTCCTGTTTTATGAATTTACAGAACGATTCTGTTATTGCTTTCTGCAAAATCTTGTTTTTTTTTCTGTAAAATCAGGTTTTTTTTAACAGTGTACATACGGCCATGAAAGAGATCACTTGACACTTATTGTTCTCTCTTTTCTTTCACAAACAGGTTGAGTTTGAAGAACAAGTAAAACAGTAGAGGTCTACCCAGTACCTATGGTTAAACATGATGATCATAAGTGCATGTATCATTTTGCAGATTCTCATCCAGGTATAAAAGTTAAACTAACCCATAAAAATTACAGATACATTACATGCATTGAAATGAATGTTAACCATGTTTACATTAAATAGAAATCACCTGAGCCACTGCTAAGAGGTAGGATCTATACTGAATATACACTTCTTATATATACAGGCTCTCGACTCTCTCGAGTCTAAAATAGAACCAATGCCAAAAGTTATGTACCTTGGGCAAATTTATAAAATAAGGTCATGTCCTTGATCTACTATTATTTAAATGGCCTTTTTATTTCCTATTTGTTTATAAACAAAGCAATATTTATTTTTCATGTTTTATATTTCAGAAAATTCATTTTATTCATTCTTTAGTGTGATATTCATATTTCATATTTGTAGATTTACAATTTTTTTTTAAATCTTATTATTTTACATTTTGTCCAATAGGATGATGCAGCTCTACAATTTCCATGGAGGTGATTGATGATGATAAACAATTGGTGAAGTAGGCCTAATAGAACAGTGATAGGACCACAAAGAGAAATACAACCTACAGCAGTTATATGAGTGAGTTAATAAGTGATTATTTTTAATAATGGGGGGTTTTCACAATATTTTTAGGCAACAAATAGACCTGCCTTTGAAGAAAACATTTCAATTCTGATTTTAGGTTATAGATAGGTGTCGTTTTTATTCGCAGATCAAAATATTCTGTGCAACAAAACATCATCTTTAATTCTGACTATTATATATAATTTATATATGTTAATTTATATATTCATATTTATGGGAAATCTCTGACATTTTTTTTTTATAGAGTACATGTAGTTATAATGGAGAGTGGTATGCAAACTGCATAGAACAGGTTTAAGTGATATGCTTTGTAGAAGTACAAGTTTATAATTAGTAGAAGTAAGATTTCCTATGTTATGTGATGAAGAAATTTATATACCGGTATCGGCGGTATGTATAGTCTTACTTTTCTTAAAACATTTATGTTTTACAAATCATGACAATTTTAATTTAAATTCATTGATTTTCTTTCTCTATTTTTTTCAATCTGCAGGACTGGTGTAACAGATGTTTTCATTCAAGAAACCCAACAAACTGAAAAGTGACTTAGCTTAGGAAGCACTTGATAAAGATGGAAAAGGTTTTTTTTTTTCAAGTCCTATTTTTTTTTTTTTAATTATCATCACAACCCCAAATTCATGAAGTATGAAATTTCCTGTCGATTTTCATTAAAACTGGTTGCAAAAGGAAAAGCTATAAACATACAAATAGGAGCGGCGAAGTGAAGTTGAAAGTGGGGGGGGGGGGGCACAGGGAAAATGCTGTATTATGTGAAATTTTAAAGAAGTTGCGAGAGAGCAAAATTTTGACATTTTAAAAAAGAAAATCCAATTTTGTGATAGATTTCGACAAAATATTCAGAATGATATATTTCACCCTTTTTTGGGGGGCCCCCCCCCTCCATCTGTAGTGTACGGAACTGCTTATCTACCCCCACTCACATGAATTATTAAACTTAATGCACAAAGGATTTCCTTATTGTTTTCTTGTTTCAAAGGGCACTCGTCATTCTTTAGGAGCACTTTTCTTGGGTAAAAGGGGGCAGTTATTCGAGAAAGGGCACTTACAAGAAGGCGAGGGGTACTTTTTAACACTTAAAACGGGCCCTCAGATGAAAGGGCACAGAACACGTTCGGGGGGCATTTTTTGGTAAAAATTTGCACACAAGGAAAGAGCACTTGGTAACACCTAAAACAGGTTCTCGTCAGGTGAAAGGGACACAGTTCACGTTCGTGAGGGGGCATTTTTCTTACATAAAATTAAAGGCACTTTTCAGTGCTTCAAAAAGTAGGGGGAACTGTGCCACCCAGGATCGCTGCCCCTGCATACAAAATACATTTTTGTTCGATTCAAAGTATTAACATACGCTTAAGAAAAAAGTAAGGCTAAATCCTCTGATAATGTGATATTTTTTCTGGCTATTAATAAAATTCACAACTAACCAGAAAATGCCTTCATGTCTTTCATTTGTATTCATATAGTATTTGTACAGAGCTAAAATGAAAGGGATTTGGAATTGGCAAAATTCAAATGAGATGGAGATCGAGAGAGAGAAAGAGTGATGAGAAGGGCCGGGGGTTGAAAAGAGATGAGAAAGAAATGGAGGGGCACATATGAAGAGATAATTTAGAGGGGGGGGGGGGGGTAAGAGAGCACGAATGGTGGGAAGTAGGAACAAAGGGGTGGAAGAGAAATAAGACGAGATTTATGGAAACCAGGAGACAGATAACAAGTGGGAAAAGAAGAAGGAAATATATGTAGGAGAAAGGCGGCACCAAAATAACGTGAGTGGGAAAATTATTAAATGGAAAAACAGAGCAAGAAATGCTGGAGAATAGAGGGGACAGGAAACGTATTAAACATGATAAACTGGGGCCCGTTTCATCATGAGTTACAAGTATGGTAATTATGATTGGTTATATATAGCCGTTACCATCGTAGTTAACTACGATGGTAACTGCTATAACCAATCATAATCTAGGTTACCACGGTAATCACAATAACAGCGATGTTTAAATAGCTGTAATTCATAATGAAACGGACGCCAGATGAAGAAAACAGGCACGGGGATCCTTGAGGGTCGGGGCCGGCCCCTTACGTATTATACCTTGAACAAAAGATTTTTTTTTTTGCTTCTCGAAATTTGTAACAAGAAATGTACTCTATTAGTGGTGACAGTTATTTTTTTCAGTAACCATACTCAACCAGTGAAAATTACCATCAAATTGTAATAACCATGTTCTGCCCCCACCCGCCCCCCCCCCCTAGAAAAAAAAAAAAAACAAGACTTTTGGGTCAGTGCAACAGCCCCCTTTGATCCGTTCGGCGGCCTCTGCCGGCTATTCAGAGTCTAGATTCAATTCAATTATTTTATTTTCCACTTTCAATTTCATATTTACAATTATGATACAATTGACAAAGTAACATATAATCACAATTGAAGTACATACAAAAATTGACAACATTATTAAATTACAATAGACAATTATCAAATCGAAATATAAATGATTGAAAGGGAGGGAGGGCCAACTGAAAAGCAGAGCTTGTATAATGTAGGCCCCCCTAATATTGATTAATTAATATTGATTCTTTACATTTGTTAAAAACTAAGATTGCTGTATATCTTAACATGCGACAATTTGGGGATGGCAAAAGCACTTGAGACCTCTTTAACTAATCACGACTTGAAGACTACTCTTTTCATCTTCCCTTTATAGGCCTATACGACACAATACAAACAATGCTTTGTTTTTAAGTGATATCGATTGTGATATCGATACTTTATTGAGCGCAATGTATCGTCTCAGATTTGCGCTTGCTTGATTCGCTGAATCCTTCGCGTCACGAGCGCGTAACAAAATGAATACATTAATGAATTTGCCAAGTTGACCTTTGTCATTGCGCTGATGTGCGTATTGTCTAATACACGTACAAAACCACAGTCGACGAGGGAGCATCGTACGAAATTAATATTAATGAGGGCTTATTTTAGCTTCTAATGGATTAAACAAAATGGCGGTAGCTTCGGGGGCTTGGTTTAACCATTCAAGTGACGACTGATCTCAATATGCCCAAGAAATCCTTGCATGTACTTGACTAGGTAAACGGGTCCACGTGAACGTGTAGGTGCCGGTTCCACAAATGGAAAGTCTTGTTTTTCAAAGTCCTGTGATACCAGAGAATCATCAACGGGTTGAAATCGCGTCCAAGATACTTTCGACTCACCGCGTCGCACGCGCTGGCGAGATCACGAAATGTGGCCCGCGCGGACAGCTCACCCGTGCGTACGATGTCAGTGACGTCACCAAATTTGACCAGTTCCGAGTAGATTGTGTCGAGTGAGTAACCGCTATCCCGCCTGTTAGCATGCCACCTTTACAAAGTGATATGTAGATCAAGAAGATGATAGAATAGCAAAATGAAGAAGAAGCTTTAAATTTGACATATTTATACAAAGATGATTAAAATACATCTACCGTAGATGTGTACTTATTTTTCAAATTAACTTTTGTGGTAATGGGAATGATAATGGAGATATCAATGATGATGATAATGATGATGATGATGACGACGACGACGATGATGATGATAGTGATAATGACGATGATGATGATGATTGTGATAATGTCAATGACGTTTAGAGATATAACGAACTTGTTAAATGATGTCGATTATGGAAATTACTTCGCTCTGGATATATAGAACCTCCGATGAGAGTAAAGAGTTTTTAATTATGGCATCTCCCCACAATGATATGTTTTGTGTAAGTTCAAGATCTAAGAGTTGAGAAATGTAACGAGAAAAGTTAATGGAAGACCATTGGTTGGTGGAAGGGAGTGGGAATATTGAGAAGATAAAAAGAAAGAGAGACAGAGATGGAGGAAGGGGGAGGCTGACCGATTAATGACCAATATTGATCTACTCCCAAACCTAAAACGTATCATTGGCAGTGGCACATCAAAAAAAGGAAAACGATAAAATTGCACCCTTTCAACTTATGACCCCCCTCCCCTGGATAGATACGCCCGGAATACGCCACTGATTCCAAGTGGGCAAACTAGCTCTGCACGCTCCTATTACATCATTGCATGGACATACTGAAAAAGAAATAAATGGACACCAAAGACCTGACGAGAAACTATCTTTTAGTTGAGAGTGACGTCGACTCACCTGACAATGACGGTCGATAAGGGAACTTGTTTCCTCGCGTTCTTTTCGAGGTCTCTCTGGATAGTCTGCATGAGAACGTCGGGTTGATACGGTAATCGAGCTGCTTTTCGAGCAGGAAGGCAAGCATCGAAGCGGTGATCGCAGAATGGACGAGTAGTCGTTGCTTGAAGTCGTTGTTCGTAGTTTGCCTTGTAGGCAGCCATGTGGAGCCGACAGCATTGTACGGTGGAGGGTTTGGCTTCATTGGCTACGAGAAAAGGTAAGTCCGGAATGTGGGCGAAAAAAATAATAATCCAACCTCTCGGTACCTTCTTGCCAAATCTTGGTTCATTTCTACCAATATCGTTAAGTCGGGATTCAGTCGTAATTATGTTTTCTGATAATTTGATCTGTTGTTTTTACTTGTCCTTTTAAAGTTCCTCCTCCCCATTTCAGTCCCCCTCTCTCACCCACCCTCCATATCTCTTTCTCTCGTTTTCTCATTAATGATTTTTAATAGTGTTTTTTTTTTATTTCCACCCCTCTCCATCTTTTTTTGTATCATGTGAATTTGTTCAGTCGGTTGCATTCAACTTTGTTATGGAAAGCATATTTCCGTTTTGTTTTTGTTTCTTTTTTTTTGGTTATGGCTCCTTGTGAGATTTATGTATGTATGATTATTTTCAGGTGATGTTGTTATTGTTTTCTTCTCGTTAACCACTGAATTTTGTGGAGGGGGGGGCATAAAAAAGTTCATTCATTCTTTAATATAAAGACGTCAAAGTTTTGTCGCCCTCTCAAATGAAAATAAAAATAGCCCGCCACCGCCCCCTTTTCTAATCAATCCAACAACTCTCCATAATAGGCATGATTGATATCTTACCGTTCTGGCAAGCAAGATGTGATGGGACCGAAATAGAGCCATCATTCATACACCATGGACATCCTAACATCTTCTTAGAACCATCATAAAGTCTTTTAAAAACTCGTTGTTGCTCACTGCCTACCAGGTGATGACGTGGAATTCGAACTGTAGGATTCCAACGCTTATCGGAATCTGTGAGTAAAACCTTTCTGTCGGGAGTACGAACAACTAAAACATCATCCATGATAAAAGAGATTTTCTCCCCCATTTTGCTTTTCCGAGTTGTCGAATCTATTGAAATATGTGTCGAGGAATCTTTGGAGGGGGGTTACTGCTTTGTTTTAATTTTTCATTGCTAAATGCTCGTTTTACTTACAGCTCGAAAAGATGACGACGTTCACTTACAAGACATGCATGGACTACGTAACTAAGCACTTTGTATACATTTCACATATTAATAAGTTATTGTGACGTCATAAAGAATATGCTTCTTTGTAACTGCAAGCGCGCAAGCATGCGCGCGATACATGCGCGCACAAAGCGCATGCATTGTGACATCACATACAGACGCAGTTTTTGTTTACAAATAAAGTTTGTTGAACTTTCTGACCCAGTTCTGGATGATAGTTAACGAACATAAATGACATCAATCCCATCGCAGCCATAACTGATTTTATATTTTTGTGTTTGTTCTATTGTTGTTGTTTGGGTGTTTAGGTGTATGATATGGGGTTTCCTGTCCTTGTTTATATATTTTTTACTTACTTAATTCATTCAGTACAAGGTAGTACACAATATATGAGTTTCATATTACAAATCAGTATGATGTAAAATATAGATAACTATAATTCTTGCAGATACTTTTCGTTTTTTTTTATCAAGTCAAATGAAAAATGAGACAACTATGTATATTTTATTTGTATTATGTTAATCGAGCAGAAAGAAATGTGATATTGTATTGGTATAGAGCACCGAAGCGATGACGTCAGTTGCCATGGTGTCATGGCGGCCTGGTTCTTAACAAATGAAACCGCCGAATGAAAGCGTGTGTTTCTCATAGGAGAAAATAGCTGCAATCGGAATTTGGTCGCTTGCAACCTATTTTCAGGCGAGCCAAAGTGTACAGATGACCGTCAGCTGCGACTCTGTTTAGAACCAGCCCCCGTCATGAAATCATGGCAACTAACGTCAAACTTCGTTACTCATATTGAATGAATTCAATAAATAGCAAAAAAAAAATAATAATAATAGCACCCCGTAACACAAAGGTAAGCGATTAATCGCTCAATGAAATGACCAATCAAGATCATCGTTGCATGCACATTTCGCTCTTTTGATTGAATAGGAACCAATAAGAATTGCTCTTTCAAATTAGTGATTAATCTGTAACCATTATGGGGGGGGGGCAAATTTATACTTTTAATCGTACGAGTCGCCATCATCATCTTCACCATTATCATCCTCACTACCATCATCACCATCTTCATCTGTTTACTTCTCCTTGTCATCATCATCTGCCTGGTCATAAGATTTATTGCCTACATCATTGTCACCTCCATCACCACCATTATCATAACTCATCATCATCACCACCACCACCATCATCACCGTCATTATCATCCTCATCTTCATCACCATCATCTTCATCACTATCATCATCACCCTTATCACCTTCATCATCCTCATCACCATAACCCTCATTATCATTACCATCATCATCATCATCATCCTTACCATCATCATCATCATCACAATCATGATCACTATGTGTATCATCTTCACCACCATCATCTCCATCTTCATCTGTTAACTCCCAGAAACCACCATTTCTCATTCACCGCCATCCAAATTATTCAAATCACTAATGTCAGTTTCTCCAATATTTTCCTCCTAATCTTCATCACCATCATCATCACCATTGTCCTTGCTTACCAGGACCCCGGGAAGATATATATTTATGGGGGGTGCTGATTTAAAAACAAAAAAAGTTTTTAATACAAAATGGAGGTCATTTTGGTCCAAAGAAATTTGACAACCCCCCCAATAAGGGTTTCACTACAAAATGAAGGCCATTTTTGCTTGGCTCCATTTTGCCACACGCAGAATTACAGGGGTGCTGCCTATGGAGAATAATACGCAGCATCCCAGGAAAAATATTGGCGGTGCTTCAGCACCCTCGGCGCCCCCGCTTCCCAGCGCCATGTCGCCTACCTAACAGGATAAAAAAATTGAATATACACCAAATTCATTTTCATATCATTTTATTTCCATCTTGAATATATAAATATATACATATATGTGGAAACAAGCTCAAGTATCCAGCATATTTTTTTTTCTTATTGTCATATATTCTTTAAACAAAACTTGTTTTTGCCAAAAAAAAGCAAAATAAATACATTTTATCATGATTGTAGTACCGTTCATTTTTACAACCATGGAAAAATGATAGCACAATGCTACTAAATATGAGATTTCTAAACTAAAGATTTGTTAGGCATCAAGATCTAATAAACCAATTTTGCATATTAAGTGTAAAATGTATTTTAATAGGAAATATATGTTGAGATAATCTTTTTCCCCCAACAGAAGCAAAAATAAGTTCATCAGATACAAAGGCTATTGTGTATAACTGGCACATAACAATCATAATATTACTCAATTAACATTGACAGAGCCATATCTAATGAGAGCTTCTAACTCCAAAAAAGTTTTTTTTTCTACCTTTATTTATTGTATCAAAAGGCATGCAATTATCCTTTTCAATCACTATTATTTAAATGTTATCTAATCGTTTTTCTTTTTATGATTGATTTTTTAAGCGTACAATGTACTTACAATTTCAGGTTAGTAAAGTATTACAAAGTAAAACAAGTTTTACCATATCTATTATAATAAAATAATCATAATTTCTTTACATATAATTGTTTCATTTAATGAAATAAACATGCAAATAACAACATAAAAATATGATTAGTATTGTCTTTGAATATATAATATAGCACAGTTATGTGAAAGCACAGCCAAGGCTACACATAGTGAAATAATTCACACTATTTACACTTGCATGTGGAATGAACAGTGCCCTAGTTATTAGTAGTAAGTAGGCAAGCAACATATCAACAAGATTTTGATTAATATTTTCTTATGCAACTTGGAATCCATGATCATTCACGAGGCCTAGAGATATTACAGGCAAGACACCGTTGTATTGCATTAGTGTCTGTGTAAATGGAAGATACGATCATGTTTATTCCGTACTTCATTTTGAAAATGTTGTGGCAGAATAAGAAATACTGTCCCAAGTGAGAAATATCATTTGTACCTCAATCTGCGGCAGATGAATGTTTTACCTTTCAAAAAGAATACCTCACCATCACCATATCTCTTAAAGCAATATTACCATTATTAGCACTGCTGGAGGATTTGATTTTAAGAAACATCCATATGCCAAGTTATATAACAAACATAAATTATGTAATGCACATTACCTCATGGTGAGCTCGTTGTCTTATTCTCCATGTATGTGTGTGTATTTGAGTTTTGTCAGACGTGTATTCAATCAGATATGATTATTTACGTCTGGGACTGACCTTTAACGTCACATTCCGAAAGACGTGACCAGGGCTCGAACTTCTGCATCAATTTGTAACTTCCCCACTGCTTGTATTATAGGCGCATGCCACAACGCCCATGCCGAATATAACATTCTATGGCTGAATTGAAGGCTATCATTAGGACAGAGAGTAAGCTGGCACAATTTTGTGACAACTATCTCCAGAAAGTTATTTTTAAAACTATGGGATCAGGGTAAGATATACTACCCCCAAGCAAAGCTGGAGATTACAATATGCCTTCAAATTTTGATAAATACCTTTTAATGATACCTCACTGTCAATAATGAGAAATGACATTTCTATTCTAATGGGAAACATATATTTGTTTCCATGCCCACAACATACAGTAGTATAAATGTTTTGATCTTCATCAATGGAGATGTATTGCATAGTGCATGCTAGGCTGCCAATTATTCATAACATTAAAACAAAAAATTTTCTCATCTTTTTGAGTACCATTTGCAAACAAAAGTTGACCTCAATATAAACAATGTGCAGTACGGGCTGGTCATTTGGAAGAATAAATAAGTCTTTAAAAAGGACAAAGATAAGGCTCAATGATAGAGAAAAATTAACCACAAAAGAATCAATATCAACATGGAACAGAAAAAAAAAAATATATAAATCAACAAATGAACTGACATGGAATGACTATTGTAAGTACTGATCATTAAATATATTTTTTTGTAGTAATTGACTACTTGGAAGTAAACAAAGTACACACAAACAAAGTGAGTGAATATTCAACATCATAAAAGAAATAGGAAAGGGGATAAAGTAGGGGCAGAGCATTGCCTTGAATGAAAAAAAAGTTTTAAGATGAACAGTAATTATGACTGTACAAATATATTAATATACTCATGTTAACAATTATTATAATATATTATTTGAACATATATTTAGGATGTATTAATATTCTGTATTTGTCTGCTTAGGGGGATTCTAGCTTTCTTATCTTGCTGAGTAGAAGCATACATTTCGACATTATGCGGACAAGATTAAATACATGAATACTACCAAAACATGTTATTTTAACCTTTCTACTTGTTTGATGGTTGCGCTGTCTGGCTATCAATCTATCATGCGATAATTCGGTAATCATCTACTACAAATGAATTTATCATATTTATGAAAGTACTTTATGGGCACTTACTTAAAAATATATAAAATTGCCTAAGAAATAATACAACATTATCAAAGCAATATACTCTTCTTCTCAATAGCAACATTATACTATAATCATTTCCAAAGCACTGAATTTCTTGCAATACATGATTTCCTCAAAACGGTGAATTTTGCATAGATATAGAACAAATTCATATATATCATTTTCCTAATAACAACTGTAATTACCCCCAACTAACTTTGTTATCAATTCCACAAAGTCCATCACATTAGCAAATCAAAAATACACACATAATTTTCCCAAAGAAAGCTCTCAATTTATATAGCACTTTATCCAGATGATACAAACCTCAACTATATTACAATACGATTATGAACTAACAAATGATATATTCCATCATAAATCAACAAAAATATAAATGTTTGCACAGTTCTAAGTTGCCTTTTCCATCTTTAAGAAGTCCACAACATATTTTATGAAACAAAATTGTTGAGTTGGTGCATAATTAATTCTGAGAATGCAAATGGATACCGCAGTTCCAAAAGGTACTATCTATCTTTGTTAATTTAGATAAAAACACACTTTTAACCATATTATCACAGGTATCTATGACAAAATAAAAATATTAACCAACCCAAAGATTTCTTAAGATTTCATGGGAGTGTGTATTTCTAACAGAATCTCTAAAAACCTGAGATTAAGCTCTTGTTCACAGACAAGTATATACCTGAACAACAGCCTAATATCAATAAGTACATTTCTTAAAAAGTGGACTAGTACCTTCTGAGACCAAGCTTTTCACATACAGAAAAGGTTGATATCTGGACATGAGAAAAACTCAGCTTTTTCACATCAATAGTGATTTATCATTATCATTATAAATATTACCATATACCCCTATTATCTATGAGTATATTTCAAAACACTTTCTTTTGTGTACCAATCATCAATAAATATTGTTCTATTCCTCTCAACTGTACATGATTTTGTGCAATTATCTTTGTGCATATAAAAAAATGGCACATCTTCCTTATATATAATCTGTAATGCAATTTCATCGCTGCTTTTTATATTTTGCATGAAACAATAACAAACATAGGTGACTACTGCGTTTTCTCTTGGAATGTATATATTTACTGACAACAACCAATTAAAGACAAAGTTATATTACTTTATCATAACATAGACATGTCTAGTAAGAGATTCAGCAATTATCCTCAATTTTCAATCTTTGTGGTCAAAAGGCAGTTGAACTGCACACAGAAACAGGTATAATGGGGCTGCACTTGTCTGGAATGAATGTTACAACCACACTTTTCAGATATTTCTTGTCATTCTGAGAGCAGAGGTAAGATATTCTTCACATTCTTCATATCTGATGTTTACCCTTTCCAAGAGCTGGGGCCCATTTCGTTAAGGACTTGTAACTGTTGTAACTTTGCCATTATTGCAATTACCATGGACACTTTGATTGTGATTGGCTGCTGGACTATGTTGCCATGGTATTTGCCATTATGGCAAAGTTACAACAGTTGCAAGTCCTTTATGAAACAGGCCCCTGGTGTTTACTTTACCGCTCCCAAATAGAAATATTCCCATGTAATGCAAGAGGGCAGGGATGACCAATTATTCAAACATGATCTTGACATTTCATGTCCATCTTCACAATTTCAAACATATTCTACACACTTCAAATGGTAATGGAAAACATTCACATTTCTCAGTTTATTCCATCATAAAGATATTGCAAATAAAAAGTATAATCCATTCTATATTTTGACTATCTATGTATATAATTCTACAACTGAGATATAACTAGTAATACTAGAAAGACTATTTACTCACAGTTCCAACAATCACAGGTGGTACATAAATCAAAATGGCGAACAATGCAAGATGATGGTTATTACAAATACATTTGCATATCACTTCAACCCATAAGGTTAGTCACATTCAGTTGAACAACTTTACACAAATGTACATTACAAATGTTAAGTTCGACCATCTTTGACAAATTGATATACAATCTCCATCTCAATCTAACCTCTCCATTTTAAGATGATGACTTAACAAAAGTTTGAAAGACAATAGTTTGATCATTACTATTTCAAATGTTGACGATGGAAGGCAAACGAGAAGAGACTACAATTCACAAAGTTTCACAACGCATCTTATCGGTGGTTGTCAGTGACAAATCAGCTCTCAGCCAATCAGATGCAAGGATTTCAGTAGCTTATAATGGATAATAAGTGAGAGTCATTGACAAAGCTCATCATGAAAAGCTTCCCTGGTGATTGAATGAGATGCGAGGCTAAAAAGCAGTCTCTTTATCTTTTGATTTTTCATCCTCGACGGAGAATTGGACATCTTCTGGTGAACTCTTCCTATCGCTATCACTGGTCGACGGCATCACGACCTCATATTGGACTGGTTCAGCAGCAGCAGCAAAAGCATCGGTTCCAGTTTCAATAGCATCTTCTTCTACGGAACATAAATTACAAGAGATTATTAGTCACAAGATCAAAGAAAAATTAATATGAGAGCACTAAGCATATTGAACGAGAATGACAAAAACATTCATATCAGCAACTTGAATGACATTACTTTCAACATGACACACAGATACATTTTACAATTCACTCATTTCCTAATTCTAGGTGAGATAACATTAGCCAACCACAGACACATCATATTTTACAGAAAGCACATTATTTCTATTCTATGCAACAAACATCAATAGCTGTAACTTTACTGACTGAAAAAGCAACATTGAGTTTACATTGAGTATACAACATACACAATGTGACAAAACTGCAGCTTGCGGAACACAATACAGATACTATTGACTAGCATACTGGATGAGAGAGCTTATCAACTTCCTTCTCATACAAGTGTACTTTCTAACAGGATGTTCAAGGCAACATAAAAGGGAATTCTTTCCTAGCGTTGTAGCAGCGACTAACGGAGAAACCACAGGAAACTAACTTTTCCTGCATTTGTTTTGGGTGGATATTGTCCTACTTGAAGTATCTTCATAAAGTATTGTGTTCTATGTAATAAATGCATTCATTGGCTTTACCTTGCATTCAATAAACTTTGCATTTCAACTTCATGCAATACTTACCTATCTTTCTAGGGGTTTTCAGCAATTCAACTAAATTAAAAGATATTCTGAATATCATTTGATATGGTCACGAGTAAAGTGAAATTTTGGTCCATATAATCCAAGCTGACTTTGGCTATTGCTCTAGTGTTAAGTCACCTTTAGTGTTGGATAGAAAGACATCCTACTCAGTGAACTTAAATATATTCACTCTCAAGTCTTCGATATGATTCATTATCTAAATGAGATGTGCAAAAAGTAACCACTATCAGATATTGCATACTACCCCTGATGAATAAAAAAATCAATACCAATATACCTCCCAATAAGATATCATTTATATTCCCCATGCAGACTACTTTCATGAACTGACTGCCTAACAATAATGTATCATTACATTCAATAATTTTGATATATGTGAATGGTTACGTTGCAAATTGTTAGTTTGTCCCACAAGAACTGATTTCTGTTAATTTTAATTATTAGATGCATCATGCAGTTAGTAAAGCAGTGTCACCAATACAAGTCATCATCCAAATGCCATGCAATAACCAAATAGCAGTGTAAGTTGTGATATAAGATATGGATTAGCTAAAATACACGTTCATTCACATTGATTAATACTTGTAAACATCACTGGATTTTATTTGACTTGTGCATAACTGTCACTTAAGTCGATAATCACAAAAGTCAGTCATTTGTTTCCAGTCCTGGGAAATTTTGGCATAGCTGAGGTTGACTTAACAGTGTGTTAATGGGGGATTTAGGAGGGGGGAGGGAACTCTGTTGAAAATTAAAAGTAAAACCTATAATCCTCTTGATAGGTAAGAGAGTCTTGTTGCAGATCTCTCTGCACTTTGAATGCTCCATCTATGAAGTTAGAATTAGTCTCTAATATCTTTTTTGGCAACAAAAGCAAGGAGAAAGAGAGTGGCGAGACAAACTGGGGAAAGAAGAATAGAATTGAGATAGAGAAAGATAGAGAGAGAGAGAGTAAGGGAGGGGTGGGGACGAAGACAAGAGAACCTACAACTCCACGATACCTGAATACTTTTGTTGATTAAATTCTGAGTGTTTGAATATGTACGAATCAAGATTAGTAACACTAAAATACATCCTGTTGATGGAGCAGGAATACGTCCTATCCTGGGTATGCACTTACTGCCGTTCGGAGTCGTTGCCGATTTGGTGCTGAAGGTAATTCCCTGATCGCTGTCCGCACTTGGCGTATGAGGGGTGATGACTATGGAGGGAGGAGGCCCTGTTAAGCTTTTCCTGGATAAATCTGTTCACATTGAGCATGTGAACACAGCCCAAATAAGACGTAATAAAGGTGCATGCGACATATGATGGAAAATGAAACAATTGCAAAGAAAACAAAATGCATGCAAGTTAGATTGATATTTCACAGAGAAAATCAATTTTCAAAATCTCATCAACAAATGAACTCCAGGGGCTGTTTCACAAAGATTTAAGTGTCACTTTAATAAAGTCATGCTTAAATTCAGACGAGCATATGATACTTAACGTGCAATCTTATTGATTATTACGCAGTTGTGTGCGTCGTCTGGACACGATTTTGCCAATGCAGTGATGCGTTTTATATTGCACCCAACTTAACATTCAATCTAAGCCATATTTAAATCTTGGTGAAACACCCAAGGCAAAGCAAATTAATCTAAGTTCTATGCATGATAAAACAATGTAGCAGCAAGACAATGTTTTTTTTTTTATAGCATTTCACCTTTACTTTTCAACAACTCCCATGATGGTTTGACTTTCAAATAAAAAAAAGTAAAACAAAACATTGTGGTGTGTGAAGATCAGCACTCGACATAAAGCATCCGGAAATGTCGAACATGTACAATCATCTGTATGCAACACATATCCATGTACTATATTTCACTAAAATTTGGATGGCCGGTAATTTGTCGGCATTCAACAAAACCGCCCTATCAGATTATTTTGAGGAAAAATATCATTTTTGAATTTTTTAAAAATAAATCAAAGCAGAAGTTCTATTCCATATGTGGCGCAAATTCTAAACATTATTTGAAGAATTTCTTCAGCGATTTTCACTGACTGATAAGCTCCCAGCCAATAAGAGACAAGGATTTCAAGTATAAAAAATACTGATGAAACATTCTTCAGGATTAATGCAACTCTATCTCCCATCACCTTTGTTGCTGGAAGTGTTAGCAAAAATATTTCGTTGCAAAGGTGACTCGAGAAACACAAAAGTCCCAGCAAATCTAAATGTTTTTTTCAAAAGAGAAGGATGCATTTTCATAACTAACCAGCAGAACTAAAATGCTCATGGTCATAGAGTCAAATATATTAGTAAAAAGAAAATGCAGCTTGTAACATAAAGCAGCCAAATGTTGTGAATTTCAGAATTGTAAACTAGGGTTTTGGTTTAGTAATTATTCAATGAAGAATGCAACTCAAGGTTAAAATGATATATTATATTACTGCCTTTCTGCCTCTAAAAAAATCATAAGAGATGATTGATATTAAGCACCTAGGTAATGCTTTCTTCACAGTATGGTAACTATGAATTTCATCTTTTTGCTTAAAAGAAATTAGAATATACATATATATATTTCTTGTTATTAAGAAAAATAAAGAAAATATTGCCAATTGAGAAACTGGGTTTGTAGCCCCAAAATTGTGAAATAAAGAACATAACATGGAGCTCCCACTCTTTTCCTAGCTATGGCTTTCTTGATTTCAATTCATTTGTGAATTCTGTAATGAAGAAGATAACTCCATTCATTTCCATGTTAAAATAGATGCCAGATAACAATTGGTCAAGAAAATAAAATCTCTCGTATTACTTCTGGAATTTATTTACATCGCCTATCACTGGCAGCTCGTCTGACATACCTTTAGGTTGCTTATCTAGGTTGTTCCCACTGCGGCTCTTGAACATGTTGCGAAGGTGGGACCCGGAGCGCTTGCGACCGTTGCCCTTTAGAGTTTTGTTCATTCGTATCTTCTTTGTCTTGTGTCGATGCAGGATTTGAAGGCTACGTTCTGCAAGAGGTTGGTGTGCTTTGTCCGTTACCTCCTCCTCATCGGGCAAGAAATAACGGGACTGACGTACGGTGTGCTGAAGGGTTAAATCACAAGAAAAATTAATTATAAGTGTAAAGCTACATAGATGACTAATGGTTAGATACGCTATTTTATTCATGAGTCCACTGTTTTGAAGAGTGGACTCATGAATAAAATTAGTGGACTCATGAATAAAATAGCGTGCATAACCACGGCAACAGGCGTCAATTTGGCGCACTGTGACAAAAGCGCGCATCGGCGTTGGAATTTTTTATACATGCGCCCGATACGTGCTAAATTAAGCGTAATTTATACAGGAAATCTGCATAAACCATGGACTCAACCGTGGGTTTTCAAAACCACCTTTGTGAACTTGGACCTTTGGGTCTCTGGTCCAAAAAACAGGTCCAGGTTGTGCCACGAGGGACTGGAAACCATAATAATTCACGTCAAATTTTCTACATTGAAAGACAGATAAAGTACTTACAACTTTACGGGGTCTGTAAGCGCTCTTCTTGAAGGCATCTAGTTGATTTGAAAAGGATGATTTCCTACGTCTTGGTATTCCTTCCTGTGCTTCGTTTTCTGCACTTTCTAGTCCTAGAGGCTGTCCAATTGTTGGATCCGATACATTTGGCGTAAGAAGAGAACTGGTAACGAGAAAGAAAATAAAGTTTAATCGTTCGTGCATTTCATGATACATGCGCCTCAAACGTTCATTAACATGGAAGACCTACTTAACATTGTAAGTCAATAACTTATTTCTACATCTATAGCACAGATCATGCAAAGTGAAAAATGAAATAAAAATAAATGAACAATGAATCCCAATTTTTGGCTCTTAATATTTACAACAACTGAAATGAATGTTTGAAGTCGGTAACACAAATCTTAGTGAACAATCGTAGGATTGATTTCAATGATTGATTGTACATTTGTCATTGCATTTTTCAGTGCAATACCATATTTCATTGATTTACTAAATTCTTAATAAATGTTTACTTTCATAGCCTTGAAATCAACTCAAAGTTTTACCATTGTTTTAGTCTCCATTTCAATCCAATTAATATTTGAATTTTTAATTGTCTAATATTCATCACTATTAAATATTGTATTTACATAGTGTTTTTTAAATTCTATTTTATCATATTTAATGAATTTTTATGTCCACTTGCTCTTTAAAATTATTCATCATCTATGTATGATGGGGGGGACCTAAAGCTACGCACTTTGTTTCCAAACAATAAAAAACCATCCCAATTTTACTATTTCAACAAATATCTTTCACTAATTTGTGGCAAACATTATAAAGATCATTAACCAAGAAGAAAATATCGCAAAACTCACTAATACGAAAATCCCGCCGTGTTTTCCGAACACCTCTTGATTTCGCCACCCAATGTAGAAGGGGTCCTAAAGCTACACACTCGATTTATCATGCAAAAAAATAGTATTTCCTGTGCCTCAATTTCTAAAATATATTCATATTATTAGAGGATAAAATGAAATTTAAGCCAATATAACTCAAAAATTCCAAACAGTTGTTGGTTTTCTCTGCATTTAGAGATTTACTGAAGCCTCTGTAGAAAAAATTGAATAGGAATCGTTCGCCACTCTGCAGTCAGTTTCACACACAGAGTGCGCATTTGCTATTAAAAACTGTATGCGCGATGAGTGGTGCGTAGCTTTAGGACCCGCACAGCTTTAGGACCCTCTACCATACATCACAAATCCTTACATGTACCTGTTTAGATTGTAATTGTTGCTTTTACCCATGTATGACTCGTGAACATTTTATTGTAAAACATGGTAATCTCAGCCTTTTGGCTGTGTAACATGTATTGTTTATACAAAATAAACCATGATTGAATTGAATTGAATTTACATTAAAATATGCAATTAATCATAATCATCTGATCTAAGATTGATTACTGTGCTTTGTGTCACAGAGCAAAGGGAGCAAAGAAAAATTCTCTTCCTGTGGTGATTACCTTTCACTTTGATTTCTAGGTAGGAGTTCCGCAGTTGAAGGCGATAGATGAAATTTATTTTCTTCAATCAACTCCCGAGCCTCCTTCTCTTTCAGTCGCTTGTAGACGTCAAGGATTTGGTAGTTGCTGCTCTCTTTTTGCTCTCTCACCAGTATTTTCTCAAAGAATTTACGGTTGACATCTTCCCACCTGAACAGGCATATTCAGAAAAGAGTTAGATTGATAAATTTTCATATATGCTCAAAAATAATAGAAAGATCTAGATTTAGATTGATCTAGATAAAAAGGCTCCATCCTCCCACCTGAACAAAAATATTCAGAAAAGAGTTAGATTGATAACTTTTCATATATGCTAAAAAATATTCATAGAAAGATCTACATTTAGATTGATCTACATCAAAATGCTCATGAATATTCAAAGAAAATTTACATTGATCTACATCAGTAATGCTTGTGGATATTCATAGAAGAGTTACATTGATCTACATGATTAATAATTATGAATATTCATAGAAAAGTTATATTAATCTACATCATTAATGCTTATGGATATTCATAGAGAGATATATTGATCTACATCATTAATGGATATTCATGGAGAATTATATTAATCTACATCATTAATGCTTATGGATATTCATAAAGAGCTATATTGATCTATATCATTAATGGATATTCATGGAGAATTATATTGATCTACATCATAAATGCTCATGGATATTCATAGAAGAGTTGGATTTCTCTTTGTCATTCATGCACATGAATATTCATAGTCCTTTAAGTCCTCCTTACTTTTGAATACTAATTACTTTTCTTGTTGTTTCTCTCTCTTCTTACCATTGCCTTCTTAAAACACCTAAAAAGTAAACAAAGTTGCTGGAGGCTTGCCAAACATGGCAACAACTAATATATGAAATTTTGATTTTAAGTATTGAAGCTTATTTATTATAAACTGGTGAAAGAAAGACCTTGTCACCAGGTCCATATGAAAAAAGGGATCATACATGTACATTTGAATCAATTAGGTGCATTACACATGTGAGTAATTACCATAGTAATTATCATAATCATTATTTTACCATCCTTATGATGCAAAAGAAAAGCCAAATTTACCTTTCTTTGAGTGAATGATGACCATGGTGACCAACTATATCCTCAACGCCTGCCATTAGATGACTATTAAACTGGGGAAATGAGAATCAATCATCACAAAGTTCATCAACTTCACGGGCTAGTATATGGTTCTCTTTTACAAAGATTCATTATTATAACAAATGCACAATTTCTATAACAAGTTTACTATCAGCCAATCGAAAGTGAAGGATTTCTGTAGCTTTTTAATAAACCGTTATTGCACATTTGTTATTATAACAAGTTTTATGAAACATAACCCAAGTTTTGGTGGAAGCAAAGCCTCCTGACCCAAAACCTTCAGTGCAAAGTGATCTCTATAATCCATATATACATTTTCGCCGGTTGCTAATTCAGGTGTTTAAGCTGTGTGAGTTTTCACAGAGAAATGTATGCCTCCTGGCCATTTGACACAAATTACATTTTACTGATGGGTAATGAGCATTTTGGGTTAAATATTGCATGTTTTGTCTATGTGTGTCTAATATCTACTATTAAACCCATTGCTTACTGAACACTGTAGCCCCAGTGTAGTTCAAAGTACAGGGGAGTATTATAATCCAGTATAAGACACCTTTATAAGAAGGAGGAAATCTTTTTATTTATTTCAGTTTTTTGCATTTCACATTCAAATGACCAACTGAGAACGATAAACTATAGCATATCCAATGAGGCACTACCAAATAAGGAACACACTTAAGCCATTTTACTGACTTAAATAGAGAAATTACAAAAAGTAAACTTCAGTCACAATACAGTGATTTTGAGAAAATTTCTATGATAAAAAAAAAATCAGAAATGTGATAAAGTGTTAATCTGCTTTATTATAGGAATTATGAAATGTGGCTTGACTGCTTTCAGAATCTAAAGATCTTACTGATTATTTATGCCCCATAATCTCATAATGGCCAAAAGTAACTTACATTCTTTTGCTTCATAACCCTAATAATAAACAAAAACAGAAATAAAACATTTACATAACATGTGTTATGTCCTTTTTCATAAAATCTTCACCCACAATATAATTGCTATTTTGGTTCTCAAGCATTCTTCTAGCAAAATAATATTGAAACAGTAATATCTATATTTTTATCATTAATAGTGCACTATCAGTGTTAATATTGCATGAAATACAGAAATTAAATAAAATTTTGCAAGATATTATCCTGAGCACAAAAAATGTGAATTTTCTCTTTATGCAGTACTCACCCTCTCGTAAATTTCTTCATTCATAGTTGGTTTGCGCTTCTCTGCTTTTTGGATATGAAGAAAGTTTACAAGTGGTTTGATCGTAATACCCTGATTTAGACAAGAAATAAGAAGAAAGGAAATTAATCACCTTTGAAAACTGATACTATGATTGGACCATTATTAATTAAATTAATAAAGAAATTAATCACAAGGTGGATATGATTTGTTATGAAGAAATTTCTTCATTCATAGTTGGTTTGCGCTTCTCCGCTTTTTGGATATGAAGAAAGTTTACAAGTGGTTTGGTCGTAATACCCTGATTTAGACAAGAAATAAGAAGAAAGGAAATTAATCACCTTTGAAAACTGATACTATGATTGGACAATTATTAATTAAATTAATAAACAAATTAATCACAAGGTCGATATAATTTGTTATGAAGAGGGATAAAAGATTCTTCATGAGATTTACTGTACTCTCAAGCAGTGAGGAAAAAGAGTTTTGCTTTCTTCATTCTGTGTCCTCGAGAGGCAAATGCAACAAATTCATAAATCACTAAATTCTGCAAACTCATTTTATTCATTTTAAAACTACTCATCGGAATGACAGATTTTCACAAAACGTATCAATTGATAATGTAACTAGAGATAAACAAACAATATGTAAAATTCCTTGGTACAATGATAGACCAACATTTATCAGGTAACCAATATATCCTCAAGCTGAAGGAATCTGAATAAATATTGTACAAATTAAAACATTTTTTGCCATAGCATTCACTTCTTATGATATACAATGCATTGGTTCCCCTCATATATCAATTACTGCAAACTAATCTGAGAAAACTGGTAAAACCAAACTTGAGAAAGCTGTAACAATCTGCACAAAACCAGCAAACCTGTCTCTCACTGACACTCTTTTCTTTATTGTCTAAACCATATAAGATACATGATACAAATACTATACAAGTAGCTATTTTCATGTATAAATATCATTGTAAAATACTTACCCCTGTGTCAGTTACCTTTTTTTTTTTCATGTTATATTAATATGCATTCATTTCCAACATGAACTTGTCAAAACATTCACTTGAATAATCCTAGGACACACTATGATGATAATGATAATAGGCATTTGTTCTATCAAGACACAATCTATTTCAAGGCGCATTGTTATTATTATTATTATCATTACCCCCGACTTTAGCTCGAGCTGCCTTTCAGCGCTCATGCATTCAAGGAATTAATCCTGCCGGGTACCCATTCACCTCACCTGGGTCGAGTGCAGCACAGTGTTGATAAATTTCTTGCTGAAGGAAAACATGCTATGGCTAGGACACGAACCCCACAACCCTCTGTTTGAAAGGCGAGTCAAGCTAAGCTTATAGTGGCAACCTCTGCAACCTTCTTAAATCGTATAGAAAATACAACTTTTTTTTTTTAACTGATTGCTAGAAATTTTGTTAGGAACTTTTTCTTGTATTTTCTTTGTTAATTTGTATATGACAAAGTTGAAGAAATCAATAAAATGAAAAGAAATCAAATTTCTATTATTTATCTTTTTCTTTTAATTTAAATAGTTATGTATATGACATATAGAATAAGGTCAACCGGTACATGTCGGAAAGAATATGTTCCATATTATCTGCGGCTTGATGGCAGTTTCTTGAAATCAGGATGATCAATAAATACTAAGGCCCGTATTCTGAAGTCAGGTTTAACTTAAACTCTGGTTTAAAGTTGTGGTTTAAGTATGGATAGCCAATTGTTACATAAATCAATAACAGTAGAGATATAATATTTCACCTCATTTGGCTCTCAAATCATTCATAATGGTGTAGGAAGTATAAATAGATGATTGTCTTCACCATCGATGAATCAGGAAAGAGCACAGTAAACATAAGAAACATACAACTTAATAAAAATTTTGACACTTTTGGCTTCCCATAATTTAAGCACAGAGTTAGACCATGGTCTTAGTTAAACCTGACTTCAGAATACGGGTCTAAGTCTTAAAAGTTTTCTTAATTTCAAATGTGTCTTTGTTTTCAATTCATCCGACACTTGAGAGGTAATTAGGAAAATAATTATCACTTTTGATTTCAAGTCATGCATCTATCTTCCCACTGAATACCATAAAAAGAACAGAACGGCCTTGTCATGTATCACAACCCATTCTTTACTATCAAAAAGGAAAACAATCATCTCTTAGTGCAATAGAAACTAGAAGAATATCAATTACACATCAATACAATAGAAACTATTGATGGGGGAGTGATTAGTCTCTAAAGACTACTTCAAAAAGGCTTTAAATCATAAGTCTGTAGAGGGATATACAGTGCGTATCAAAAAAAAGTTTACACTTTGAAAAAGCCCTGGGAATTAAAAAATATACATGTGGGTAATTTTTTCACACATAATCTTGGGTTTGGGTCTCATCTATCCAATGAAAGTAAAAGTTTAGACAGAATGTTACACTTGAGTGAGCACTGTCCATATTTGTAAAGCTCGCAGAAATCTGTTTGCCCAGAAATGCTCGTTTGCACGCTGTGTCAAGGGGAAAGGGCGAAATCAAACTTACCCTGCGAAACATTTCTCATACATTTCCCTTGCACTTTTAGTCACTTGAAATAAAACAGATACATTCAAGCATTTTGTAACAATTTTGCCACCCAAATATTTTAACACTTAGTAAGCACACCCTTTACCCTTTTTGTGCCAGCTGGATCTGAGGACATAACTGAATCTGAACAAAAGTTTATATCAGACATCTCCAACATTTTTTTACTAACCTCTTATCATTTAAAGTGGGTTTACATTTCATTTTTCATTTAATACTTGTTTCTCCACACTTTTCCCAAGCTTGACCAAGATTTACAAAATGAAAATCAAGCCTAAGCCATTTCATGTAAATCACAGCTCAGTGTAAAGCAAATATTGTCACGATGGCCTCGGTGTGTGGGGGAGTGGGGTGGGGCACAACGCACTCTTTGAAGTGTTTTGGGCAAGGAAACAAGTTAAGAAAAGGTAAAAGATATCTTAAAATCAACTTTACTAGCTAAATTCCACATGTTCTACATCATTAAGCTCTACTTTTATTCACATAACGTTTCACAAGTAGTGCTCACTCAAGCGGAAATATTTTTTCGACAGTTATATCGTCATTTGCTTAAATGGATCTTACCAATGTTAAAATGTGAAAAAATCTTCAGGATATTACAAATATATAATTTTACAGGATTTTTTCTAAGTGTAAACTTTTGATACGCACTGTCTATCGTGATTAGTATCAGTAAATCAAAATTCTTACAAGTTTTTGTTAAGTTGACCATTAACTTAAAATGATTCTTGCATGAAAGATTCCCCTTGAATTTAAAACAAAATAGCTATGCAAATTCACAGACCTTTTCCAAATCTTTTGCTTCTGAAGTACATATTTTGGATTTCCTTGACACTCTCGAAAAAAAAAAGTCTCTGAATACTGAGTAAAGATGAATCTCAGTAGGGATTAAATATTTTGGAATCACTCTCTGGCTCACAAAAAAGCCACACATATGAATCCATGATAAATGCCAATTCCAAAATAGACTCACGAATGATACGAAAACACACCCCAGTGTGTAATAACTGCAGGAAACTAAGGGGGCGTTCGCAAGATAATATTTGCAATCAATTACAAATTACGGATGCAAATACATGATTGAAATAACTAACAGGAAATTATTTGAAGTGCTTACTACAAGAAGAATACCAGCAATCAAGCACAAATTTGCAATTAATTGCTAGACTTATGATTGATTTGAGACCCAAACTTGACTCGCAATTGATTGCAATTTTCTTGCAACACCTCATAAGACTGCACTGAATGTAATCATAGCATAATTCAATATATTTCTCACATCACTTTTTCAATTTCCTAACTTCTGTTCCTCTATAAACCTTGAAATATAAACACACACTTGTATAAATAGCTTCTAATTTGCGGATCTAGCTACTTGTTTTTTCCATATATATATATATATATATATATATTTTTTTTTTTTTTGAGGGAGAAGAATTCTTTCCCTATAATTACCTGTATGAAGACAGTGAACATGATGATAACTACCGTTGTAGTGAAGAAAATAGGCTTCGCTCCAATGACTTTTGAGCACAAGAGCGCCACCAACGAGAAAGCAATGGCACCACGGATGCCTCCATACATCATAATGAACTGTGAACGTCTGTTGATTTTGAAAAGTCGGAAGCGATTCAAGACCGTAACCTGTATGACCACACCTAGAGGAAATCAAACATGTATGGATGTGAAAAATATGCTTTACATAGTAATTAACAGAAAAACCCACCAAAAATTTAAAAATGTATTCTACTACTACTACTACTACTACTACTACTACTACTACTACTACTACTACTACTACTACTACTACTACTACTACTACTACTACTACTACTTCTACTACTACTTCTACCACCACCACCACCACCACTACTACTTACTATTACTTCTACTACTACTACTACTACTAATAATAATAATAATAATACAAAGAGTACTATTACTACTACGATTAATACTAGGGAGAAATAAAACTTTGTTTCACAAGACAATGGGGAGAAAACTAGAACATTTCATATTTCATATAATAAAATGCAAAGAAATGGTGAGTGAGTGGTGTCATCAGTTCCCTCATTTGCATACCGACCGGGATGTGCATATAAATGTTTTGTGAAATTAAATGAAACTTTAAATTTCACAACTTTCTTAATTTACATCAAATTTTGATTAATTTTCAGCGTTATGCTTGTTGGATTTTTCTCTTTTTATTCAAATCAACTTATTGTTGGGGTGGACTTGTCCTTTAAAAAAAATCATAAGTTTCTTATTTCACATCCGATTTCGATGAAATTTGCAGTCTTACGCTTGTTTGATTTGTCTTTTTTATTGGGGTGGACTGGCCCTTCGTCCTGCACAGACTTTGTTTGGAGGACCACTTGGTAACAATTAACAGGTGAAGAATTTCTACTGACCTACTGCCCTATACACAGAGCAGAACAGAAGAGTGAAGAGAACAAAGGCAGTGTCCCACTGGTGTGCCTCCTTATTAAGTGATGTAGTCCCCAAGAAGATGAAGATGATGGTCTCGCTGACGCTACTCAACATCTTCAGGAAGTATTTGATGGTGGTGTGCGACTTGGCAGAGATGTTTTGCTCCACGTACGGTTTCATGAACATCGAACACGAGACAATCCTGAAGTAATGGAAGAGAAAAGAAGATTGGATTTAAACCCAAGACAACCATGATGACATGTTGGTTTCAATGAAAAAAAGATACACAAGAGCTACATGTAGAGGTGATTTGTGCCCAAATTGCAAATAAAAGAAAAACCAAAAAAAATCCCAGACAGCTTTTAGCAGCTAAGATACCAAAACCACTGATAAATCAAATATTTATTGAAAGAAAGATTTATGTCACATTTGGCAGACTCATATTATCTGTTAAGGTGCGGTTCTGATAGCAAATTTGCATGCTGGCCTGGGATTGATTAAAAGGGGGAGTTCACTCTGCCATCAATTTGGTTTGAATAAAAGACGATAAACAACAAAAAATATTATTGAAAGTATGGCAAACCCTCTATAAAAAGATATATTTAATAACAGTTATTAATTTTCGAAAATGTTGTTCTTGTTGTATGAGCAGCTGCTGCCCAAATAAGCAATGCAATATATTTCCTTATAGGTGAAGTTCAGCCTGACAAAAAGTTTATTGTACTAAAAAAAAGCAGACAAAATAATAAATATATTGGTGAAGGTTTGAGGAAAATCCATCAAAGAGTATTACAGTTATTATGATTTTTTTTATTTCTGACATCATATATGCTTGCACCACCCCCATGTATCATGAATTGAAAAAAAAATCAATGAAATGTCATTTTCTGTAAAAATTGAAAATGCTTTTTATTGTACCTTCAGTATATCAACAGAAAAATTATTTCACACCCACACCTCAAAGAGAGAAAGAGAAAATAAGTCATTATGAACCATTAACAAAATGAAATTCATTTTATATTACATAACAAATGGGGTAACTGCTCCTACATGATGTCACAAATAAAAAAAAAATAAATAAATTCTAATAACTCTCAATCTTTAATGGATTTTCCTCAAACCTTCACCAATATTTTTTAGTATTTTCCTGGTATTTTTGCAACAAACTTTTCGTCAGGGTGAACTTTCCCTTCAAGTTCATTCATTCATTCATTTTGTATGTTCCATGTCTGAAAGCAGCTTTCTCATAAAGTGTGTATGAAATGAGACAAAACTGAATGTACAGGTAAAATCTATTACATTGTTCTGAGAAAATGTATTCTATGGAATTGATATCACATGAGCGAGTTGCTTGCATGTGACATCACTAACAAAAATCAAGACTTTTGACATATTGTAGCACATTGTTGAATTTTTGCAAAATATAAAATTTTCCCACTTTCCTGCTTTTATCAAACTAACTTGACATGGGGGGGATTTAAAGTTATTAGAAGTTGATGATCAAGTGTTGACTCTCCCATTCTTGAATTTTCATGTAAAAAAAAACATCTTATCAAAAAGTCATTGCCATTCTGCAAAGTATCAAATATCAATGGAAAGACAAAGAGTAAGTACAAATTAATAAAGCAATCAAAAAAAGCTTTATACATAAAAATTACAGTCAAATTATACTTTAATAAGTTTTTTTTTCATGTTTTAACTTCCTTGTTGAGTCAAGAATGGGTTATCACACTATCTACAATTGAACAAGTCCATATATCCTGTTTGTGAGTGAATATGTGAGTTTCATTTTGACCAGGCATTTTTATATATTTGCCACTTATCGCTGGAGAACTGATACTATATATATATAAAATCATATGTGTTTTTCTACCAAGATTTCTATGCAAGGAAAGCAATTAAATCAAGTCATATATGAAATATATCAAGTTATAATCCTAATGCAAACAAAAATGGGAAAGTCCCTTTAAGAGAGATATTCTATGTCCATGGAATGGTCCATTTATATTCACAAAAAACAGCAAATTATATTTTTTGACGCTTAAATCTAAGATGAAGTATTATGATTATGAATATCGATTAATAAACAATATGAAATTGGCACCATATTAAAAAGATTTTGAAATAACAGAAAGTTCTTCATGATAGACAACACGGAGACAAATGTGCCTAAGGCGAAATCCATCCAACCAGAGTTCCAAACTTCCAATACCATTTTAGGTACATGTACACGTATGTAGGTCAAGTGATAGACCTTAGATTGAGCATATAGGTAAGTATACATGTATCCATATTTTAATAAAAGATAATGTACATCAAACAAAAATGTGTATAAATCTACATATTAAAGTAGGTAGGTGTAGGGGAGATAAACACTCTAAACAGAACACTGTAATTTCACATACAGTCCACCTACTTCTGACCGTAGACCAGGGCCCCGTCTTACAAAGAGTTACGATTGATCCGATGAATCGTAACTCTATGGAAATCCATCGATGTCATTTTTTTTTCTACAAAAAATTTGCACAATTTGTATGCAAAGAGAAGCGCAGTGAATTTTCAAGAAAACAATGAATGCATGATAGCTAGAAAATATTTTGAACAAACATGCATAAAAGATGTAGACGTTGCTGGCCATCAATAGTTACGATGATCGGATCAATCGTAACTCTTTGTAAGACGGGGCCCAGATTATAGACATATGACCTTTCAGATAATGAATGCAAATGCATACAGTGAAGACTGACTATTATATCATTCTTTTCAATTCATCATTCCACAACAATGAAAGCAGCACCTAGATTAGGTCTATCCAATCAACCATGACAAATTTGAAATACCCAACAATCTAAAATAACACTATAAGAACAGACATTTTGGGGGCCGCAACTTCAGTACAATACAGTACTGGGCATTTGTGGAAACTGACCATGCACATCAACGAATTGGAATAGTATAGATAATTTAGTTTGCTATATATGCAGAGATCAATTAATTTTGAATAGTACTGCTTACAAAGCAACTTCCTTCTGGCCATAGGATATGTGTCATAGGTACTGACATAGCACCACATGATACTTATTGTACAGACCATTATTCTTTAAAATAGTTTGGAAGCCCCTACATATGACAAATGTAGGTTGAGAGTGTTTAAAAAGCTAGTGGAGCACATAATACACATCAAGATCTAATTAAAATAATGGCAGGATTAAATTTCATATAATTATTACAAATGCCAGTATAAACCTTGAGTTAGAAAATAGGAAATATGGGTTATTAGTAACCATAGACGTAATTTCCTCATCTGTATCCAATATATATCCAAAAGTGTAAAGTGCCATTTACAATACAAAAATTTACATAATACGATTGGTTGCCAAAAATTTTAAGTGGGGGTAGGGGTGGGGTGTTTTGGGTGCTATACGTGAAAATGTGGCGCACATGTTTATGGTGCACACATGTTGGCCTATCTTAATATATGATCCATGCTCTATGTACTGTAATATGCTAAGTACTGTTTATTGTTGAATAAGCCATAAGAAAAAAAATGTTGAGTTTGCATAAAAAGAAACAAGAATTGGGGAGGACCTATTAGGTTAATGTTTTTAGTTTCTGGTTGATCAAGATCGCAACTTGACCTCTCCTCCCCAGGTCAACATAGCATTCTCCCATTCAAGGAGCATTGATTTTTAAAGATAAATACCAGTTGTGGTAACAATCTCAAAATGAGTTCGAACAGAATTTAATGAAATTTCCACCAAAGTGTTTGTATATAAAAATAAAATATGTGCCAAATAGCTCTAGAAGAAAATTGCTGAGAAATGAGCAAAATAAGCACGGAATTCTATCAAATGTAAGGTATTTTTCAAAGCAATATTAAAACACTGTCCCGCATATGCTTTTCTTTGTTAGTGATCATCAGAATTATCGAATTTGAGCTAAGATTTCATGATTTTACAAAGATAAGTTTACATTAATGTACCAAATAATATTTTGACAATTAACTTTGATTTAAAGACTTTCTCATGAAATAATTGTTTGCTGCAACTAATGACTTTTACCTTTAACAGTACTCCTGTGAATATGCATTTACAGTAAGCATATGCATACCTTATATAACACACCTTTTCCAATTAATGCCCTGTGTTTGAGCCTTAAAAATAATCTAAAGTACAGTGTACATGCCTAGAAAAGTACATATGTGTACAAGGGAGGAATTGTGAAAAAAAAGATAAAATGAGATCTGCTTAAATCCTGGAATAGTATGACTGACAACATGTATAAAGGATAATCCATAAATGTTCAAAGTAGGCCTGGGACTTTCAGGTATTTTTGTCTTCGGGTACCCGCTGTAATTTTCGGGCAGGTACCCAAAAATCATGTCGCATGAAATATGACTGGTGGAACAACCCCATAATTGGCTAGAAATACCAAGAAGATAATGCTAATCTAACACTATTAAAAACAAAACACTTTTGTTCATTGAAAAGATCATTTAGATCTAAATAATGTAAAGTTAAGAAACTTGTCGTGGAAAAATTTTAATAGTTTAAACAAGCCGAAATACAGTCAAATATTTGTTAAGCCGAGAAAATTTCCTTTTCCTTTTATTTGATAAATTGTTCCTTCATTGGCAACGTAACGTCTCAATCGCAGGCACGCTCATTGTCTTCGCCATTGCGAAGGATTGCTGCACAAAATTCTATGTTTCTGTCTTTTATGTACTGGTATTTGATCAAATATCGGGGATATTTGTCATATAAAGGGATATTCAAGTCACATTTTGGAAATATGCAATTGCCTAATTTCGATGTCACTAAGAGTAACGTCCATGTCCAGACGGAAGGAGTAATAACGTGTCTTACACTATGCAATACTAATGAAATACATACACTGGTAAGCAATTTTGGGTATCTACCCAGGTCCCTGAGGCTTACAAGCAGGACCCAGGAACCCGGGTTTTAGTCCCAGGCCTTGCTCAAAGCTATGACATGATGGCATTTCAAAAAACACCCCAATATGATCAGAGTTAATTGACTTTGAATCACCTCTGACCTCACCCTCAATCATGTGAGCTGAAATTCATGCAAGACAATCAGTGATACTTGATTGCTTTTATGTCCAAGTTTCATGAACTAGATCCATGTTCTCAGCTCAGGAAAATAATGGGGGGAAACCCTCAACTGATAAATAACAAATATTAAACAAATCAGTGGTGTTATCTACAAACACTTCAGATATATATAAAGTCAAGGAAGGAAACGATATTGCATCCAATAAGTAACTGTAATTATTACAAAAGTGCAAACATAAGATTGCATTAAAGAAGATTTATGAGAAATATAAATAGTCGAAGCCTTCACTGCACACACACAAAATAATAAAATCAGTAATTTAACTAAGATTAGCTGTTTCAATCACATCATATCTCAAATACATGTTACATGTTGTATCTAGATTTAGAATTGAAGAATATAAATAGATTTTCCATCTCATATTACTTTAAAGCAGTCTATTTTCATAAAAAAATGAGCCTCAGCTAGTCTAGACATACAATAAATTCATCATTTCCCTTATCAAAATGAACATTTAAACCTAGATCTATACGATGAGTGATGACATAGACAATGACAAAGTTTGGAATTCCTAGGTTCAGAAATTTATTCCAGTGAAGGCCCCTATTTTAAATAAGAATTGTGATTAATTTCTACTTCTCTCTCTCTAAAAAAAACATTGATTGATCCAGCCTGAAAACAAATTAATCTGAAATTTATTACTCCACCCAACATAGATAAACCCAGAAGAATGCTACAATAGGTGGTTTCAAACCGCCTCGATCACAAGAATCCCCGTTAAATTACGAGAACTTTTTTAGGCTGAAAAATACCCATTAATTATTCCTGCATTCACACCGCCCTGAAACATACCCTTCGGGATAAGTTCCTGAAGTTACGAGCATGCGCAGTATGGTCTGATAAGCAGCAAGGCGCGAAATTCAAAATCACTAGCCCAGCAGCAACCCATGCACGGCGCCGCACCCAATGACACGCTGGGCTAAAAGTTCCCGTAATTTGCTTTCAGACCGCCAAAATAACCACGACCTTGGAAAAATCCCCGCGAAAGTTCTCGTAATTTCGCCAAGTACCTACTATTTATCAGGTATTTTCTTTCGGGGATATTACGCGTAGTTTGCTTTCACACCGCCAAAATACCTGGTATTTTCTGATCGGGGTAAATTTCCCGATCAGAGAATACCTGGAACTGGCGAACTTCGAGGCGGTCTGAAACCACCTAATGTAGCATTGAAATCTAGTCTACACTTCAGCATCTCAAGTTGGCTTTATATTCTTTTCTTATCAATATCAAGTTTTCTATGGTCAAATATGTGGCTTAATAATGTTATATGGTTTTTTGAAGTGTCTGTTTGGAAACAATAAACTGAAAAAAGTTTACTGGAATCTAGTATTGATAAACATTTAGAGGTTTTGGATTAATCATTGCGGTTACATGTACGAGTTTTGAGTGTGTATCAATTATCACTAATCTGGGGACAACTTTCACATCACCATTTAAAAACAACATTAGTTTCTACTGATATCAGGGATCTGACCACCTCTTTACCTCCCACCTCCCATCCATCTTGAAAAAAATTACAACTGATAAGAACAATCATGAGTCTTGCAATTCATTGTAAAATCTCCTATCTCTTAATTCAATACCAAGTGTGGGATTGATATAAATGACAATGAAGTGTTGATAACATGAGTTGACAATGGCTGATTATCTCAAAGATTAAAAGAAATTGCCTTAATTTGCTCTTGAACTTGGACGTTGGACCAAATTACTTAGATGAAAAGACGTTATCAATGACAATCCATTCTAAACATGAGGAAATCTCCAGAAAGGAAATTCCCTCCTCAGAGATTGTTCAAACATTTTATGCTGAAGATGTGACTTCCTTTTCTGGTTCATGCACCAAATATTTGTTTTAGGACAATAAAGGGTTCTTTGGTGTTTGTATCAGCTGAAGACTATGCAGACACACTGCACCTATCTAAAAAAAAAACGTTTAGAAAGAAAGTGTCACTGATGGTGGACCTCGCATCCATGCATACAATCATCATGTCGTCATATATATCCCTTTTCCCTTTGTCATATTAAATATGGTACCACAATATCATTCACACTTTGACTGTGATTCTTTAGAGTGGTATAGTTTGAAGCAAGGAATAAACCTTTTATCAGTCAGTGTACAGACGGATATATTGCTCACATACAGAGCTTCAGAATCAAAGTGAATCCTAACTTAAACATTCCCATCTCCCCCCCCCAAAAAAAAAAAAATTATATTACTACTACTCAAGATAAATAAAATGTAAGAAATAATAAATAGAAACTAAAGAAAAATCAAATCAAATTAAAATGAATACGGCTAATGAGACATATTTTCACTGCATGTGTTTTATGCGTGGTAACTGGTGTTCACATTTTCAGTGAAATAAGATAGTGTGTTAAATGAAATAGAGACCAAATGCCAAACAAAAATCACATTATTATGGAACGAAAGGCACAGGGAGAGCAAAGGGAACTTTGGAACCATTAAAAAAAATGAGACCTGGTTCGTATGTGGTTCCTGATCAGTTTTCCAATGAAAAGATATGTTTTTTCACGTCTTCCATGATATGTCGTTTGTAAAGTTCTATTACTAGTACTCTTCGATGTATAGGAAATGCAAATAACACCATTCAACAAGGCTTGTATAGAGGTTGAAAAGCGGGTACATTCATTCCAATAATTAAATTTTTAGTCTTGTTTATTTCTCTTTTCATAGGAATGTTGTGACAGGATAAAATTTCAATGATGAGAAATTTCACAAGCAATTTAACATCCTCTGCTGTTTTCAGAGAGGGAAACTTCTCCTTTTATCTTCTTTTATCTTGTGCATGGGCTCATTTATATACAGTTATGTACAAAACCTAGAAGTGGTTTAAAAATCTCCCAATGTAACCCCCTCTTCTGCCATTTCATTATATTTTGTTTGTATCTAGTCTAGGTCTATAGACAAATTGAATATTCATTATTTCTGAGTATAAATGTATTTAACGCATGACGTATGGGAGAAGCTTGAATTGAATGATGAAAATCCAGTACTGCACAACAAATTTAATCATTGAGAATTTATTCATGTTTGTTCTTTAAAAAAAAAACACTCCTAGGACTTACAACTCACCCTCTAAAAAGAACCAAAAAAATGCACATAAGTGTGTTTACCATGTGACTCTACCCTCTTTTAGAAACTAGACAACTACAGGAGACACTCCAAAAGTAGCTACAAAAGAAGTTCACAATAGATCTTAGGGTGGGGAGTTGGACTGTCATTTCAGGATCTATGCAAAGAATTAAATGGTTTAGAAATCCACAGGCTATGTCTAAAGCTTTCTCCAGTCTATACACTTAAATTAATTTGATATTTATAAGGATACCGTACATGTACGTAGATATTATCGTTTGTAATTATTATGAGATATTCTTTATTATTGAAAAATTCTCTTTACATCAAGGACCTCACCAAAATATTAGTAATTATGTGAGAATATTCAAGAGCATGAGGTAGCAAACAAATAGAAGATGATATATGTACAGTAACTGTATTCACTGAACACCCCAAAAAATAAATGGTGTTAAATTGAAGGTGTTAGTTCAACATCCTTTGGTGTTGTCGTAGCACCTTCTAAATGTTGTTTCGCATTACTTATGGTTGGTTAAACACCAAATGGGGTTGTTTTTAACACCTGAGGGTGCGGTCAGCTAAACACCAAACAGTGTTGTTTTTAACACCTGAGTGTGTGGTTGGCTAAACACTGAATGGGGATGTTTTTGATACCTGAGGGTTTGGTCGGCTAAACACCAAACAGTGTTGCTTTTAAAACCCGAGGGTGTGGTCAGCTAAACACCGAACAATGTTATTTTGAACATCCGAGAGTGTGGTTGGCTAAACACTGAACAGTGTTGTTTTTTACACCTGAGGGTGTGGTCGGCTAAACACCAAACAGTGTTGTTTATTTTAACAACTGAGGGTGTTTTTCCTGAATTTTCAATTTTTCCAATTTCTCCTGATTCTGATGGAGGCTTTTAAAAAGGATTCACTGTACTTACGCAAGGATACTGGACAAGGTTAGCATCTCAGCAATGATGTAGGAAAGGTAGGCCATGACGAAGACGAAGATGGGCTCGATGACTCTGACCTTGTAGGTATACTTGGTGATGAACGCCGTGAGGAACCCCATGATGACACCGATCAGGATACCACCAAACGCAACCACGAAGAAGGAGATGATGCCGAAGATGTAATCCTGGGCCACAAGATGTTCTCCTCCGATCTCATTGAAAGATTCAAAGACGCGATAGAGCACCTGAGATTGTGGGCAAAGGAAAGTAGGAAACCAATATTAGAGGAGGTGGCCATCCAATCTCTGTGAGAAAAGGTGCAATTCACATCAAAGATGACTTAAGTACATGTAGGTGTTAAAGCCTGTCTATAGCTTTGTTAATGGGTCAATAATGTAAATTATATATCTTCTAATATTCTAATCTTACAAATATGTAGTGGCTGTTAAATCATTTTCCACTCCTTGATTCTTTGTGAAAATTTGAATTAAAAATGTTTGGTTGAGCAGCGTCCTCTCATTAACATTTTTATTTTTGTTTAAAAAAGTGCCCTTAAAATATAAATTCAGAGATACATTAACAGAACACTACAAACAAGGATTATACCATGAAATTTTCAGTTTTTTTACATGCTTGAGGAGTGGTTTATATCTTTATAAATGCAGATTTTTTTTTATTCCAGGGCAACAGACCAAAATAAATATGCATGTGAAATCACATACTTTTTTTCAAAAATACATTTTTCTTTTACATAATCAATCCTCCACATTTCCCTTGCCTGTCGCTATGTGAGAGTGTCACAAGATCAATTATAGCTTCATCTATGATTAATATACAGAATGATTAAAAGAGCTCTTATTACAGTGTACATGGTGTAATACAATTTATATCCAAAATGGTACCAGCACAATTTATAATAATGGTACATAGAATGGAATCTAATTTCTTTCTCCACAGAAACACATTGGCTTGAATCAGAGGTCATATTTTATTAATTTAAGACAAAATATATGGATGTGACATATTTATACTGCCTGTATGGTAACTGAAAGAAGAGTAGTCTTTATAGCTCCTGCATAACGTACACACAATTCATACAGCCCAGATGGCAAAATGATGTAAAGTTCAGTAGTAGAGGGTTTTTTTTTTTTTTTTTTGGGGGGGGGGGGTTATGAACAGGTTTTCTCAAGTGCATACACCAGTGAAAACCCCCAATCAGTAAAAGAGATACAGAGCCTTTTAATAGACAGGTTTTCCATTGTAGCAAAGTACTGATTGATACTCAAACAGATTTCGGCTAGGTTTACAGAGGACTGATCATGCATGAAATTTTGTATTAAGTTATGACTACATATCAAGGTTTATTTTGACTATTGTGGTAATGATACTAATAATGTATGTTTTTCATAATGACCATGACAGTCACGAACCACAATCAACAGAGGAAGTTGTGCTGTATCATGCAGTTTGCAGCAAATACACACAAAATTAATTAAGGTGATCAAAGTGGGGAAAACCCCGCCCTATCACAAAATAAATTTTCACTTTTAACATGAAGCTTCCTAGCATATATGCTTTCTGATGAATCATTTAAAAAGTTATAACTCTGCCTTGGCATATTTTACGTTTCCTCACCAATTGTTATAAAAGAAATCACTGATGCTCATAAAGTATAATGGGTTAATGATACATTTCTTATAAATCTGTATTTGTTTCATAAATCATACTGGTAGAATGATATGTTTCTCTTTACATTTATATTTCATTTCTGATTACCACACATGACCACTAACATCATTTGAAAAAGGACAGATGCAGCATAAAAAAGTATGAAGAGTGAGATCTCATCAGGCTTGGAGGAAGTATACCGGTAATAAATAATTGACAACTGTCAAGTAGCTAATGCTGTCAAATAGCAAAATAATAGGCTTACCTAAAGGATAATGACTTTTCATTTAATTTTGGTTTCGACAGTTTACCAAGATAAACACGTCTTTTGACGGGACTATGGTATTGCCAACTAATGCCAATGACAATGCAGGAAATAATTTTCCTGATAATATTGCATCGTAATTTCCAACTGATTTCTGTATGACTACAACACGATGTAGCAGGATTTTACACAGGACAGACCAGAACCTGGTTATAGGTGTTCTCCCTTCATCTCAAAGTGTCAATCAAATTGGAGTAAATTATTCAATGCAATGTATGTTTATAACCATAACTACCATCAGCTCCACATTATCATGGTCAAAGTTCATGATGGAAACCACTTATTAAATAATATACATGTAGTTGTTACAGTAACTTTATTTTATTATGCCCTAACAAGTTTTTATTTCCAATGAAATGGGGAAATTAGAAATTAAAGGGAGTACTAGTATGAGATTATTGCATATTGTGTAGTTATTCCCTGATGTAATTAATCACAAAAACACATAATAGAACTTTTTATTCTTCTACCCCACTTTCTAAAACTTCAAAGTAATGTCTCCATTAGTTTACATGGTTGAATTTATTGTGTAAATAATCTGAATATAAAGTTTCAATGCCATACTATGCTAATGTTTACATTAATATTGATACAACCAGGGAAAATTGTTTTGAAATATGCTTTTATCAACTTAGATCTATGACCGAATGCACTAATTTTTAATCTTCCCATGGTTAGAATTAAGAATACATTATTTAATAGGGAAAGGGAGTGATATTCCTGATCACTAATATCTCAGTCACATGTGGACTTTATTTGAGAATTTTATAATATATTATTTTAAAAAAATACCATATGGATTTTGAAATTTGCGTTGTAGTTTTACCAATAATTTATTGGTAATTTAATTGGTGTCTCCCCAGGAAAAAAGACTTTTGTTGCATGAGATTATGCTTTATAAATTCAAAATATGCATATTTGTATAAATGATGCATAAATTAAGGAAATTTCCATTGCTTTTCTCTCCCTTCCCTGGTTTGAACATAAACTGCTTTCAGTAACTTGCTGATCTGGGCCAGTCCCGGACTAAGTTGTAACATTTTGAGTTAATGAATGGCGCAGGCTATAGAGCCAGAGCCAGGCTCGGGCTACTTTGGTGCTGCTTTTATCAGCATCAGACCAGGGCAAGGCCTGCGTGCCCAAGTTTTTTTGTGGCTCTGGTATGGTTACTGAATGCAATGTTTATTGTGTAGTGCGGACTATTTGTAGCGCAGGCCTGGTGCGGACAAAAAAAATCATGAGCTACTGAGAGGAGTGTCAAATCCCTGTTTAGACATTATGCAGGGAACCACATCCATTTAAGGCAATGCACAACATGAATGGCATGATGCGATGAAATGTGGGGTAAGAGCGAATGACTTTGTGCGACAACAGCTCAGTACATTCTTCCTCGTTAACTCATTATAAGGTAGAGAAATATCAAGCACCATGCAGATCAAGTATGTTGTGAATGCATTTCAGTACCAATCTTATAATATTCTGATAGATGCATTAAAACATATTGTTTTACTTTCTAATAAGTAAATTGGCTGGTTTGTGGTCAATGTTGTTCCTCTATGCTGAAGCAGATATAGGGTGGATGAAAATGATTTTACAAGTTGTTGTGATGTTGTGATCAGATATTAAAGGGGAATCCAACCCAAATAAAAATTTGTTTTTATAAGAAAAAGAAAAATCAGACAAGTTGATAGGTGAAAGTTTGAACAATATTGGATAAACAACAAGAAAGTTATGAAGTTGTAAATTGGTAATCACTATACTCATGGAGACTTCAAATTGGCGGTATATGGGATGTCATAGTGATGTAAGGCAAGGACTACTCTTCCATGTACTCCAATACTTATTATGGCTAAAATGTCATTTTTCCCAAAAGTTTTATTTCAAATTATATTTTTCTTTCATGAGGACATAAAACAATATACTACCTGGGTTATATTTAGATTACAGCCCCAGGGGAATGGGTACTTAGGAGAAAACCACAATCCCTGATAATAAAGTACATAGCCTATGGGAAAGTTGTCCTTGCCCCTTGTCATAATTTACTTACCCAGTTGCCAATTTGAAATCTACATACCATTAGTGATCTCAATTTTAAAGCAGCTATAACTTTCTTATTGCTTGTCCGATTTCTTTCAAACTTTCACCATTCTGTTTAAATTATTTTTTTCCTTCCCAACACAACATTTTATGGCCAAGGCTGGATTCCCCTTTAAAAAATACTCGTCAAGTGGGATATTAAAGCAAATTGGATAGGAATTAACTGTCCTGACAAAATTTTTGCAAAATTGACCGCTTGAAAAGAATTTTCATATTTGTACCGACAGTACAATCACTTGAAAATTGACCTTAAAAATCACCTTGACACCATTTCATAATCAATTCACTGGAGTGTAAAATCATTATATATATTTTCTGTAAATCATTTAATATTTTCATTAATAAGTTCTGATACTGGTTACAACAAAAATCAATATCTATCATTTGACCAAATAATTTTCTTTGATACCATGAATAATTCTTAATTGATATAAATTATTTGCAGCAAGAGAGATGTTGTTCTGTCTGAGCAAATGAAATACAAAAGAAAATTAGAAAAAAACTAGGTAATCTCTATAATATCAGCCAGTGTAAGTACCCACTTAATCTAACAGCAGGTGGTCCTATTCTCAGATCCCTAATAATACAGTCACAGCTAAACCCACTTGGTCTACTAACCGTATGGTCAAACAGTCACTTACCTATTCATTTGGGCTAACTGATTTTGGTCTAATGCTCAAACGGTCTACTACTTCGTCTACTTATAATTTCACACTTTGTCAAATGAAATTTTGTTCATGAACAGTTCATCTAATCACATAGACTATGTGTTATTAGGGCAAGTGAATGTGAGACGGATATGGTCTAACTGGAATTTAGTCAAAATAGTTAACAGGTTAAATTGCAATTAGACCAAATGGTGAGAAGACGAATTGCTTGTAGGCGAGCTATTAGTGGGATGAGACCAAGCAGAAATTAGGCAAAGAAGGGGCCCGTCTTACGAAGAGTTACGCAACTATGGAAAGCCAGCAACGTCAACATCTAAAATGCTTGTTCGTCCAAAATATTTTCTAGAAATGACGAACATTCATACATGCACTGTTTTCTTGACCAATCAGTTTGCTTCTCTCTGTTTTCAAACGACATCGGGCAAATTTCCAAAAGAAAAAATTATGACATTGATGGATTTCCATATACTTGAGATTGATCGGATCAATCGCAACTTTTTGTAAGACGGGGCCCAGGTGTAGACCAAATGGCAATTCAACATGTGAACTTACCACGGTGACAGCATCATTCAGAAGTGATTCTCCAAACACTAGAATATGTAGAACCTGATTGACATGGATCTCTTCGAACACGGCCAGGACGGCGACCGGATCCACAGCAGAGATCAGGCTGCTGAAGGTCATACACTCCAAGAAATTGATGGTCGTATTGCCATCTGGATTTAAAGAGAATCGATGACACAATTCAGACATTACGGTGCATCCTAAGAATACATTGCTGTCAAATTCTGCAAGGTTTTTGGCAATGTTTGCCCTAGGAAATAGCACTGATATGTATAATCGAAATGGTGTTTTGAATCCTAAGAAATCCTTTCCATCATTATTCTGCAAAAAGTTGGTTAAGTAATTCAAGAGGAACTGTTTTACTGGCACCCAGTAGCGTACCGTGACTCGGAGGAGACAAAGCATTGGGGGGGCAAAGCATTGTTCACAGACAATGCACTGCCCCCCCAATGCTTTGTCTCCTGCGGTTCACGGTACGCTACTGCTGGCACCCTGATGGGTCCCGGATGGAAATGCCTAATTGGAACTTGATGTTTGCATCAGAGCTAAGATTGACTAGGAATTACTATTGAATTTCATTTTAAGTTCATTTCATACTTGAGGTGTAGGACTGGCTGAACTGCAATCCAGCGTGGGTCACTTGAGGTATAGTCCCTGGTTTGCTTTGGAGTCACTTTAACGCACCTTGGTGCAGCTCAGAGAAAGCAATTTTATCTAACCCACAGGTATGACATTTTAACATTTTAAGGAAGGTGTCTGGAATATATAAACTTGATATTTTTTTAGTAGAGCTCTGTCTACTTTAATGGTATTCCAAGGAAGTAGGTTGCAAACCTGTAAATAATTAAATATTGCCTTATGAAAAAACAGCAACACCTTGTGTCATGCTGGAGGGATTTTATGAAAGGCCACTATTTCATATAGTTTAATGTGAATTGGGACATTTATAATCCACAAGTGTTGAAGACCTTCTGCAGGTACATGTATACCTCTAAACAATCATCCTTTTCAGTGGCATTGTTTTTCATTTCATACATATTAGTTGAATGATCTAATGGTTAATTCATCTATATACCTCCTTTATCTAATATCATCACACTTACGTAGGAGTCCCCCGACAGAGATGCCCCAGAGGGAGAGTCCGATGGTGAAGGCATTGATGAGGGTTCCGATGACGGCGAACATGAGGATACTACCGATGTTACTCCAGAAGGCAGTCTGGGGCATGAAGTAACCGGCCTCCATCATGATGGGCGGCAGGAGGTACAGGAAGAAGATATGGGCCTGGAGCTCTGGGTTGAACGGGGAGGCCGTGTTGACCAGGAACAGGGCTCCGATGATGAAGCCGATGGCGATGAGGAGGCAACTCTCGGGGACATACTTGGGCAGAGGTGAGAAATGGAAGACTGCAGAAGAAAAGAAAGAATGCATAATATCTTTATACATGAAGCTGAAACTAAAAATACATTACTTTGCATTTACTTTCCACAAAGTAACATTTAAATGATTACTTACAAAATGTGAACATATGAAACTATATGGAACTATCATATCCATACACAATATACAGTGCTCGCTAACTTTTGAACTAAATTTTATGAATGTATCTTACAGCTATGTAGCAAAAACAATTGTCGTATGGTGCACAAACATCATTTGTAATCTATATATTCTATGAAAATACTTTTAAGAGACTACATCACTACAAAAAAAAATATGCATGAAACTAGGTCATATAGAATAACTTGACTTTGAAGTCAGTAACCCTGGAGGAAGATTGTTTCCTCATTTTACAGTAGTAACATGTGCATTCATATTCAAACAGCAGGGGTGTACATTATTATCCCAGATCAAATAATGTTGTTTGTATCTGACAATGCAGATGTCAGCCTGAGTGACCTATCTATGCATTGTTTAGGAGTAGGTCTACCTTCGGATTGGAACATCTACTCGTGATTTGTGACTTGATTTTTCTCCTTCGTCTGTAAGAAAAACACATACACTTCCTCTCCAAACTGTACATGTTGTAAAATGATGTATACCAATTACCAAGATACATTGACATTCATTTAGTTGGAGTCTTTGTCATAAAATGCATGAGGGAAGGGACAAGCAACTCCCCCCCCCCCAGCCTTCTCTCTCTCTCTCACATTTTTAGTACTAGAATTTATTAAAGGGGCAGTGAACTTCTCCGCCCCCAGCCCACTCCTATGCACTACAGGTGGTGGGGGGTATAGTGATTACCAATTTTTACAACTTATAAAAATTCATACCTTTCTTTTTGTCTGTCCGATAATGTTCAAACTTTTACCTATCAACTTTTCTAATTTTTCTTTTTCCCCTAAAAAAAGTCGAATTCCCTGATAACCGATGGCAAACCAATATCTTACAAAGTAATGACTTTGATGACAAATAAAATACACTATCAATTATTATACATGTCTGGTTTCCTTATAACCAGCGAGACTCGATTTACCAGCTGGGGTGACGTTCTCATGAATAATTCATTAGTATCTTGCATTCTACACCAGGCAGGTAAATTCATTAGTATCTTGCATTCTACACCAGGCAGCTACTGTCTGGGGGAAGGTGTGACAGTGTTTGAAGTTGTAAACAGGTTTGTGTCAATATAAACGCTACCTCTGAAGTATACATTCCACACTATATTACCAAGGAGATATCACTCTATTGAGTGTTGAAAAGTGGGAGGCCTTCAACTGTGAAAGGGGAAGTTCAGCTGGAAAATACGTTGGTTTAAGAAAGGAGAGTCATTTGTTTGTATCAAAAGTTGCAGATTTATTGCACAATTCTCTTGCTTTTATTGTATTTTTGAAATCACTGGCATTTGATCTTTTTTTTAAATCTTAATGTGAAAGATAAATAAAAGGAAATAAAAATTGGTTGAATAAACCATTTAACTAGAGCTGCATGAAAATACAAATACCATAGTATCATAAGTTATAACATTTTTATATTCATGCCCAATTAGAGGTATTTCATTTTGATAGTAAAATCTCAAGTCACAGAGTTCCAATAATATGTCATCTCTGTATTTTGTTCAAACCCAATGAATAGATTGGCATTTTAAGATTGTATCCTTTCACATAACATAACAGGTAGATGATATTTCCACTTTTGCCTGAGGATGTGACAAATCATTAAAACAATCATCTTTAAATAAAAATATGTGTCTTCAGCTACACTGCTTTATGATTGAATGACATTTCCTTTAATATTGAAATACTAATGATGCGGATGTGACAAACATAACACAATAAAAATATTGGAATTTAATATCTAAAACTAATATGTTTCTGTTGTACATTCCGACCACTCTTATCCGGATCTTTCTATTATCCGGACGCATACTTGCCAAGATTTGTTTTTTTAATCAAGTACATGGGGGAAATGAGATTTCAATCTGCAATCAAAATTCCTAAGCTAACTCACTTTGCTTGCATACATTTTCTAATATAGTCTACCTACAACCACATTATTTTTTAATGAAAATATCTCACTCAAATTACCGAAAGAACTTAGACAGGGTAATTCTCCAGTAAATCAGGGCACAGCGCAACTATTTTATCACATTCTCTCTTTTTTTCGGGGAAAAAACAACACAGACAGCACAATCTATCATGTTTGAGCCTACAGTCAGTATAACAATGGCTGACTTTGCGAAGCTGGGATGCCCCGCTGCGATGATCCAATTTTCTAACTTATGAAACATATTCAACATGGCATTTGAGTTCTGGTATACAAATATTGTTACATCACATTGTATACCTTTTTGAAAAAAAAGCATTTCCTAATGCACATGTATGTGCAATCTCATTTGAATGAGAATGCATGATTTAGAAATCATACACCATTAATTCAAAATTGTATTTCCTCGTTCCAAGTTAATTCCTATTTGATGATGTGGCAAACATTCAATAAAAAACAATAAAATTCAGCTTTTCATATCCGACCGCAAAAAAGATGAATGTTTATTCTGTGGTCATAAGATCAAAGAACACATCAAAATAATCAAACAAACTGTACGAGTGCATGTATGTGCAGAAAACTATTTTTGTTTCCTTTTTTCCATGTATTTTCCACATATCTTTATTTCATAATTTGTAATTTTCTCTGTCGTGAAGGAGCTCCTGTTTCGAGTTATATAATGTATTTTGCATTGCATATACAGTACGTTAAGAAAGATGATGTCAAATTTCATCTCTGTGAATAAGTGCATAACAAATCATCATTCAAACTCTACCAGTCTAGGCTTGCGATTGATACAAAGTGATTATAATCTTTTATAAATTAAAAAATTAATTAATATCTTTTGTGTCGAATTTTTTGTTCAAAATATTTACCTATCTGCTTCTTCTGTTGATTCTTTTTTAACTCAAAACAAAATAACATTTGGTTTTATAGATTACCCTTTAAATTAAATAACTGATCGGAAGAGACTCTGGGGCACCTCCCCCCCCCCCCTCTTTCTATTTCTCTCTTCTATCCCTGTAAGTCTGTTTTTCATCTCTCTCTACCCCCCCCCCCCCCCCGCCCTTATTGGGCATTAATAACATTTAGCTCCTTTTATTGCATTGGTTCACTTTATCTCTTTGGTTGGATCTCATTTCATAGCCTGCGGGATCAAGGTGGTGTAATCTGCTTTCAAATTCGTCAGCCTCAAAGGCAAATCGGAAACCACTTGAATGGTATCTGAATCGCAATGCCTAGAACTATTCACACAGTGAAAAAGGTTAGAATTAAAACATAATTCCATCATAGTGAGATCATCCAGTGATATGGTGAAGTTACTTTCCTTTATTTTAAAAGTGCTTCATCATCGCCAAACATAAACTATCAACGGCAAATGGTGTTGACAGTTTATGTTCGGATCATAACCTTACATGTATTTATACGAGTTTATAAACAAGTTATTGATAATCATGCAGATTTACTGCTGAATATACAAAAGAATGATATAGTTTTACAGGCAAATATAATTCACATAATAAAAAAGGAAAACATAACTGTTTCAGTTCTCTTATTTTGCTAGTTGCTCATTAGAAAGGGGTAATTCACACATGGGAGGAATCAGGGTATTTAGAAGGATAGTATACAAATAATGAATGTTTGTGAGTGCCATGGACAGAATACTTCATGAGGTGAAATATGAAATGATCCCTTCAACGAGGCGTAGCTGAGTGGAATGGATCATTCATTTCATCTTTCTCCTAATGAAATATTCTGTCCATTGCACGAATGAAAAAAACATTCACTATTTATTTTATATGTCACCTAAAAAATATCCTTGTCATTTGACATTTACAAATTTGAATAAAAGTGCATTCAGTGCAAACGCGGTCTTTCGATTGTCGCATACACTGATTCAGCACACGCACTTCAAACACACTTGGAGCGCCGGTGGTCTCGACGCACGTGCAGTGGACAAAATCTTATGGATCCAATATTGCACAATGAATGGATCCAAACTTGCACGGATGATGACATCACTGTAAAATGGGCTGAATGATCGATATCAAACAACCAATCAAATTAAAAGGATCTACCTAGGTGTCCTATAAAGCAAGATGAAATAAATATGACGTCATGTTAGGGTTAGAATTAGATGGCCTAGACCTCTCTACTTTTTCAATTCGTCTATTGCCAACTAATCCACTCACCACATGGTCTACTTTTATTTAGTCTAATGCCATTCCGTCCATCAACATTCTGTCTAACAACCATTTGGTCCAATCATCACTTCGTCTATTCACCAATTCGCCTATAACCATTTCGTCTCATAACCAGTTAGTCTAATATCCAATCTCTCATTGGTAGTTGGATATGATCTTGATTAGATGTGAATGTATTTGACTTTATAAAAAAAAAAAGGTCTGGCCAATTATGTGCTTCCAGGGGGGAGAGGCATTTCATAATGCCACTTGTAATGTAAATCCATGACTGTAAGGAAGCTTTGCATTTGGCCTACAATTTCTGATTTTATATATTCCAATAATTCACAAAGTGATACAGAATGATCTGAACAGCTTTATAATAGGTGATACAATACGTGCACATGGTGATATGATGATTGATGATTATAAATAATCTGTCTTTGATAACTTTGTCCTATGCAGAAATTACCCCAACCATAAGGTAATGTTGAGATCTAAAAAAAGATTTTTTTTTCTTTATACACTGAATACACCAAGACAAAGAATAACCTGATCAATTACAGCTCCAATCAGAATCAACGGATATGACTGATCAATCTAAACATCCAATCTACTGGATGATGAAATATTCAGAAATCAATTTAAGCCAGACTCTTTCAACATGAAAATCCATTACTAACAAACGTTGAATATTGCTTTGATGCTGGAAATGATGACTACATCAGAGGATATAAAGCAATCAATTATTTTTTTAATGTAGAGCTAGAAACCTCAAAGGGTATGGTTTTACAGGAATTGGGTATTCTACAAGTTTATCAATATTTTGTACTATAATAGACAGGTTTACTAGCATACATGTAGATCTATCTATATTCTTTGTTTTTACAATGAATAATGAATTGAATCTGTATCAAAAACAAATGTTTCTTACTTTCTTTGGGGAAACTGAAAAGTTTGCCCAGGATATGTCTAATAGCAAAAAAGCTACATGCATACGGCCCATTAACCATAAGTAACAATGAGAAGACGGGAAAAAACTTGCTGATGTTTAAGTGGCCATCTTGTTCTCTTTGTCAGTAGCTAAGCTACGAGACGCATATATAGTCTGCCGCCCTCTATATGCATCTCGTAGCTTAGCTACTTACAAAGAGAACAAGATGGCCACGTAAACATCGGCAAGTTTTTTCCCGTCTTCTCATCATATTTTTCTCGGTGGTCACCTGAAATGTAACAAAAAAACCTGGGTTATGATTGGTAAGACTGAATAAAACACACTCGATAATTATGTTAAGATATTCAGAAGAAGAAAATGTTAAACTATATGCTATGTATTACATTGTTTTATCGGAATACTGGAACCCGCACACATCGGACACATTCCGCTATTCCGTCCGTTCTGACCCAGGCCTATCTATTTTCATAGTAATTTGTCACAGAGGGTGGCCTTCGGGTATAACTAGCAAAAGGATATCCATGTTCTGACATTGCAACACACCTTACTCATAGCATAGCCCATTGAAAGTGCTTTTATTCCTCACTGAAACCCCCCACCCCCACCTGTTATGGCCACCACATTATCTTAAGATTTCAGTAAGTTATTCTTAGAGCAAGATATCAATTGGTCATTGAAAGTGAATGAAAAGATCAGAAAAGTTTGCACGCCAATACTCGAGAGTTTAACTTACACACTTTTGCCAGAGCTCCAACGGTTATCCACAAGACAGCAATGAACGGGGTTGAAACCTCTTCAAATTCAATGGATGCGATCTTGTAAGACGTGATCTCAGTAATGTTCAATTCATCACAGTGTGTCTGACCAGGATCCTCTGATATAAATGCATCGCAGGAGGTCAACAATGTTGTTAAGAAAGCGATGACAGCGAGTAAAAGAATATCAACAGTGTTCCTCATCGTTGCAGAGTATGCAAGGTTGATCTGTCTATCAAGCACGGTCAGGTTTAATGTCTGGAGGTAGATCTGTTAGGTTATTCTTTGGACATCAAGTGCTTACATGTACACAAGGCTTGAGGGTCTAATACAATAGTACTATCCGTTCAGAGACTCTTTGGTAATTTAGAGGACAAGCATGGATGCGATAGTTGAATACTTGATGATTTCAAGGTGTGTCATTGATGCGGAGGCAGCACATTCCTAAAGCATTTAAAAGGTGGAGAAGTCATCCAGAGATGATGCCAACAAATATAGCAATTATCATCAACCAAATATTATAGGTCCCAGGAGAAAAAAGGCAATACTCACAAATATAAGAATATAAAAATCAGACAACTGTTCCCTGACAGGAGAAAACATGTTCTCAAAGAAATAACTGCAAAAGTCTTAAGGAAGCAAGTCATCCAAACCTTACTTTTTCAATAACCAAGGATGTGGTTTTTTCATGTTATGCCCTAGATCCTAATTGACAAAATGTGAAGTGCCTTTTCCAAATGCCTGAATTTCACTATTTCCATCAGAGTATTTTTTTTAACCAATAACAAAATATTAAATAACCCATAAAAATGAACTCTTTTCCTCCAACTCCACAAGTATAAATTTTCTTAAATTCCAGTTTTGGTAGAACCTGATAAACAGGTGTACCTGACAGGGTGCTACATAACTTTTTAGAAGCAGTTGCCCAGTCGGGCAAGTAAATTTTTAGAAAGTTGGAAAATACTTGCCCAAAAATCTATTTCACTTGCCCGAAAAAATCCTTGAAAAAAAAAGTTTTATCTCTTCAAAAGAAAGTTTTGCGGTTTTATAAACCATTGACCTTTTTCTCTCTTTTGACATGAACTGATCTACCTTGTTATTGCATTTCTTTTTCCAAAGTGATTTTATCTTGCCCGCCATGACTAAAATTAGGGTCAATATCATATCATCGACCCTAATTTTGGTCATTCTACTGTGAGAATTTTGCTTGTCCAATTCGGGCAAGTAGTTTTGGTCTTTACTTCAAAACACTTGCCCGACTCTAACTTTTACTTGCCCCGGGCAATCGGGCAAGTGCTTATGTAGCAACCTAACCAATAAATTTTTTTTAAGGTTCAAGATAAAATTTACAAAACAATTGAGAAACAAAATGGGCAGATACTTTCATCATTGGCAAAAATGACAGTATCTCTGTTAGGAATCAAATTAAAAGACCAATACATCTACACAATACCAATGCAGTTTCATTTATTTAGTGATCTGACCCTACAGTCGGGGTGAAGGGTTCATGGCAATGTAAATGTCAGTCAAAATTGACCATCATATCATGGTGAAATTCCCTGGGAATCCCCTCCAAATCATGCCGCAGAAGGCAGAACACAAGATGATATATGTATCTTCATTCAAGGTGTGCAAGCTGAGACTGTATGTTTAACAAATCTGAACTTTAAAATCAATTATGCTACTAAAAATTATTATGAGCCTCAATAAAACTTGGTTCTGTTTGATGTCAATAGACTCCACACATTAGTAGGAAGGGTTTCGACAAACACTGGGAAAAGTGAAGACATCTAGTGAAAAGAAACAACAATATGATTGACTAATCCTAAAAGAACATACAAATAATTCCAGACTAAGCATCACAGCATAAAATTCAGGGTATACTGTCTCTTTGTTTGGCAAATATTAGTTAGGCTGCGTTTATGCGACCTCAAGCCAGAATCATGATTTGAATCATGATTTGAATCATGATTCAAAACACAAACATGAATCACAATATCACAGAATCAGCGTTTAGACGACCTTCATTCCAATGCTGTTTCTCCTCAGATTCGGGCCAATCCAGTGCGCATCACAAGTGCGCAGTTTGACAGAGGAAGTTTTTCGCAAGTGTTTCGGCTCTCGAAAATTCTTTTGCTTCCATCAGAATTCAGTCTATACCTCATTTTGTTTACTTCTATCATAAAGGGTCCATATGCTTCTATTCATCTTGTTAGTTTATCCAAAATGGTGTTCGGAAGTGAATTTCAGCGTAGATCCAATTTGATATTGATACTGTATACTCAACAACAACTGAGATCATTGTCTGTCCAGTTAATTCATTTACTAGAACTTGAAGTTGAAGACATGACCAAAAAATGAAAAGTAGTGGACGATGCGATGACCAACACAGAACTTGAACATGACAAGAAATGAATATACAATGAGCATATAGAGCGTCTTGAGCTTGGCAAGAGTCAAACCGAAAGTAGCCCGACACAACAGTGAGGTCATATAATCATGATTGTAATCACGATATCGTTTATTCGAACATTTTCGTACGTGATTCTGCAGAAACGTCTTTCCAAACGCCCCTTTTTTCGTGTTTCATGTTTGTGATTCTAATCATGATTATATTCAATTTCGACTAAACGCAATCGTGATTCTGCAGAATCATGATTTGAATCATGATTCAAATCATGATTCTAGGGTAAAAAAGTGGCGGATAAACGCACCCTTAGTAAATAATACTTGAAAGAAAACCACAACTAACACATTTGAAAGAAACAATAAATGTCCAATCATGACCAGACTAATATTGACAGAAAACTTATACAAACAGTAGGGCCTAGATTCACTGGTTTTGATTCAAGCTTTGTTGCCCAGTGATTAACACAGGCTCAAAAGTCAGGACCTACATTGCAATTCATTTCCAGGTCTTTCATCATGTTTTTCCAGGAAGCCAATAGAACATCATATTGGTAATACCAAAATATCTGCATTTTAATCATTACATGTGATGGCAGTTTTAAACAGTTTAAAACCAAGTCAGTCAACCGTTTTTTTTAATTCCAGATTGAACATGACTTACAATTCAAGCCTACATGAAAATAGCATCTTTTTTAATCATATCTATGAATAGAATTCAATAGATATTTACTTACATATGTATGAATAGATATTTACTTACTGGTATAATAGAACAATGGAAGATAAATAGGGGTAAAAACAGCAAATAAATGTCACTGATTTATATTTCACAATAACAAACTGATCGTATATCAGAGAGCAAAAAACATGAATAATCTCTGAACAATTTTACAGCATGCATGGCTTCTATATACCAACATGCATGGATTCTACATAACAGCAAAAAGGCAACAAAAAAGGTTTTGGTATAAACAAAAACATACACCGTATTCTACATTGACTTGAGAGCAACATTTGATGAAATATGAATCATAGAAGCGATCCCATGCCCTGGTTATTGCTTCAAGAGAATATCAATTCCAATAATATCTACTGCGGACTTCAGTGGATGGATGTATTCTCTGTCATAGACGAATGTAGATGTCTGAAGATGTACAATGTACACATTCTGCATAGAACTACAATGAGATGGCATGGCCACAGTGACCCCACATTGATTTTGCTCTGTTTCCATAATGTATTAGGCAGTCTATGCTTTCTGTAATGAAGGGATATGATTATGGTTGCTCTGGGCTGGTAAGAAAGAAAAGCTTTATTTGGTTTTGTCAAGCAAAAAAGAAAGAAAAAAAAAGTATGTCCAAGGGAAATCTAATCCAAGAAAGTTTAGACCCAGAATTTAAAAAACAGCCTCCACAAATCATTTATTAGGTTAAACATAAAACATGACAGGGGTGAAAAAAGCAGTATGAACATCCCCCCCCCCAATGATTTTTATTTCATACCTGGTTTAGGCAACTTTCAAAGCTAAGAATTAGGATCATGACCAATATAGCTGGCAAACAGAATAACAGAGCAGGCCTACGTTTACTATTAAGCTCCATTATACATTGTAAAACATATAAAAAATTACAGAATACTCAAGAAAAATTGGAAGAAAATGAAAAAAAAAGATATGGTGATGTAAATTTCAAATTAAAATATGAGTTTTGCCATAGTCAATTGCCTTACAGTGAAGAATCAACTGAATAGCGAAAATCTATCAAACAGAAACATATAAAGCAATTAGAATATTCCAAAAGCTGTCTAAAATCCACAAGTACAGAACCTCAAAGATTTTCCAATGCTGATAAGATCGATGACAAGAAAGTAATCATGTCTGTGTGCCTCCACGATGAATCAATATAATGATAATAATAATAATCAAAGTATAGGCATTCATATAGCATCCACTGAAAAGGGGCACAAGCAAGCGACGATCAGAGGCAAAAGATCTCAACATAGCCGCTCACACTGGCTGAAGTGACAAGAATTACACAATCCCGGTGACCAGTTATCCTTATCAGCGCAGGAGACAAACACGAGATGCACAGAGATAGATTCTCCCGTAAATGAGACACGCGAGCATATTTCGGGTTTAGTCAGCGAATGCGACTGAAAAGCAAATTGATATATATGGCTGCATCCAATTTTCCACCTACATGATTCATGAATACTCGTCAGGATTTTAATAATACTGCAGCGATAGATACCGACCCAGTAATTCAGGTTACACAGGGGTGAAATTCGATCACGGTGGTATTCATTACCAAACAGCAGCAAGCAGCAAGGCTAAAAGTGTTTGTTGTAAGAACATAAATGTCAAGGCAGGCAGAAAACAAGCAACATTTATGATAAGTGACTTAATGACTACAAATAATCTAATATATTACAAGAGTCAACCAATCAGGTGATCCACATACACACGCGGTTTCTGCTCTCCAGTTCAGCGCTAAGGTGTCTCGGCCCAATAAATGCCTCACCTTCGCTCCATGGGATCAAAGTTATACCCCAGTCAGGTGTTAAACGATTAGTAATATGATTGGGTATTTTGGGAATACGAAAGCCAAGGAGAGGGTAAGGGTCTACATGGGGGGGGGGGGAGATCCCAGAGGCCAGAGAGAGGTGTTGGGTATTGGGAAGGACAGGGGAGGAATTAATTTGATTTGAAGGGATGAATTAAAACCCCCATTATCAAATGCTTATTAAAAATGATAACAGCCAAAAAAAGGATAACAGAGGCCCGAATAGGTAAATGGGTGTTGGAGATAAATTTTATTTAATCTGGAGGGTGAAACACAAACTCCTATATTCAGATGCCTAACGATTGAAATTCAATGTAGCAGTTCTTATTCCTGAGGGAGCGGGACGGGTAGTAATGTAGAGGTCCCATCAAATTGCAAAAACTAAAATGGTTTGAATAATTTATGACATACAACTCCTTCACAATGTGAAAAATGAATACACAATTACACATGAACATGTACTGCACACAGAACACAAAACTGTACTTTGCTTTGAAAATAAATGAATCACATTTTGTTGAAGAACGATATTAAACCAAATATATGTATAGATCTTGTAATAAATGCACAATGATGACATAAATCATATTATCGTTAAAAAAACTAATAAAGTACATTAAAATAAACAAATGAATTATCAGGGGAATGAATGAATGAATAAGTGAATGAATTAAATGAATTAACAAACTGATGAATGGATGGATGGATGAATGAATGAAAGGCTGAATAAAAAAATCAATAAATTGGAAAATGGGTGGATGTATGGGTGGATAGATAAATAAATGCAAAAAAAAAAAGACATTAACAGATGGGGGTTGCTGCAAACATGTTGGGTGTTCAACAACTTAAGGGATAGAACAATGTCAATCTGGTGCTGCTCAGTGGCTGCCAGGCCCACAATTAATTGGGCAAAATGAATTTTCAAAGGATTTTCATTTCTAATTTCAGTTTCAGCAATAAAATATGGATTTTCAATTTCATTTTTTCATACGAATAATATTATGAATTGATATAAGGATCTATGGATAAATATAGAAAAACAACAAAAGAATGTATATATGTGATTTTGGCAGGATGATCACATCAAGAAAAGTCAAAGAACTATTCAAGAAGCAACTACATGTGAAATGCAACAAATGAATGGGATTAACTTGTGAATGTCCCCGATTTTTTCTTGGGGAGGGCATAGGACTGTTGCCCCATCGACCCCTTATGTTCTGTTGATTATCTAAACAAATATTGACAAAGTTAGCAGGAAACATATAACCAACATTGGCACGACATAAAAGACACAAGGGTCACAAATAAAAAGCATACTCACTAGGTAAATATATATTCAGATTTCACTCAAGATAGTGAATATATCTGTTCTTCAATTAAGAATAATGAATTACAGTTAAGGTTGCAGAGTCCAACCAGCTCCCCCCCCCCCTGCCTAGATGCTTTAAATGAATGGCCCTTCTGTTTATTATTGTGACTGTGAGAAGGAAAATGAGACAGACAAGGGCTGTCTGCACCATCCCAAGTTTTTAAATTAGCGCGCTATTTCGTAGGATTAATCTCGAGATTGCAATCCCAAGTCAACTTGGGATTATTTGCAAAATAGCCCGCTATTTTATGAATTATCGCGCTAATTCGTAGGTGCAGACGCACTCGGGATTATTTATTCACGGCGTCAGACCATAATGCATCGATGCCTCGCTCGAGCAGGAATCACTCTTCTTGCGATGGTGGAGACAGGGTTTCTTGAATCTCGAGATTAATCGCGAAGAGGGCCGATCGGGCTAAAATCTCGAGATTGAGCAAACCCGGGATGGTGCAGCACCGCCTACAGAGAGAAGAATTGAAAACAGCATGCTTCTTGTAACCATGCACCTATTGGGATTCAGAGGCATGAAAATAAAATCACCATGAAAATTCCAACGAGCAAAATGTAATCTGCTTATATCCACAGGAGCAAAAACGATGTACTATAATATATACTGGCAACAATCCTGTTTGGTCTGAATGAATCTGGGGTTAAATCCTTGCTCAATCCCGAGAATTGAACTATTGAATACAATACAATACAATACAATATAAGTATTTATATAGCGCTCTTCACAATGATTGTATCACAGCGCTTTACAAAATGAGCAAAATCAAAATTGTGAAAACAAATTAATAAATGTTGAGTGAATCCTGAGTTATCAAATCCATGAAAACTTCTTTTAAAAACCCCAAGACATTCACCACCTGGTTAAATTGGATGGGGTAGTTCTATAGAACCATTCCATAAACAATGCAGCGCATTTAATATTTTGCTAGAAGCAGTCAGAATGGTTAAATCATAATATTTCATTATTTTCAAACATTCAATATTTTTTAAAACTAGCATCCACTCAAAAATAACAAAAGGAATATTACACAAGCTCATACAAATTATTTTTTATGCCAGGCAAACAATGCGAGACTATACTTGATCAGTTTCATATCTTTGGGCTCCCTTTAGAAACCAAAGACTATCTTCTCCCTAATGGAAAGACTATCTTTAAAGAACAAATCCATCCTGTTATCAAAAGTCATGTTCATCTCTACAACAAGTTCATTTGAATAAAAAGGGGAAATCAAATAATCATCAAAATCGGAAGTAAAACAAAAAAGGGATAAATATTTAACATTCTAAACATTCTGCTTTTTCATTTTAATGCACAACACAGCTCATATGTTAACAACGAGAGACACAAACTATTTCTATTGTATTCTATATATGAATATATGAAATACTTTAATTTAAGATATGAACATGAAGAAGTTCTGGATTGATTCACCCTTTTCCCCCAATTATTAGTAAACAGAAATTTTCACAACACTGTGTGCTGTTCAATTAAACTGCTAATGAACTGACTGGTGACCCTTCTCTGTGCTTAACGGTAGATGAATCATACATGCACGTACCTCACTTAGCACCAAAGAACATATTCCAGTCGTGCATTAAGTTATGCATTACTTTACAAAGAGCTTTCTGAAACACTTTAGAGCTTTAAGAAATTAAATCAGAGTTTCCTGAAACTTTTGATTAGCTACTCTTATAATCTTGCACAAAACTTTATTTCATAATGGACTTCATCTTTAATTTGATTTATTCATGCCCCATTTCAACCTTTCACATTGTCAAATACATTACTTATGTACAATTCATAAAGTGACCTAATTTTTTTTATTCATCAAAACATTTCCTCATTTCGGAAGGATGATGTAGCAGTATACCGTTTCCTGCTTCCTGTGTATATGCACACTACAGCAGGATCTGATCAGGGAAGTGGGAGTTTGATTCACTGATCTTGGCCCCGTTGCATAGAAGTTACTCTTATGGTAACTTTGCCATCTAATGGTAACTACCAACCATGGTAATACTGATCAACAGCCAATCAAAACCAAGGATTCCATACAAGTTGGGTGGCAAAGTTACCAAAATGGTAACTTTTATGCAACGGGGCCCTGATCTTGGAGGTATGGTATTACACTTTAGCGCAAAGGTTGTTGTCTTCATCAGAATGACATGGTTGTGCATTCACACCGACCTTAAGCAGACCCTTTTGGGGAAAGTTCTCAAAAGTTGGTTTCAAACTGCCTCAATCAAAAGAATCCCTCTTAAATTACAAAGAACTTCTTCAGGCTAAAAAATGCCTGATTATTATTCCGGCATTAACACCGCCCTGAAACATACGTTTAAGTTCTTGAAATTTTGAGCATGTGCAGTATGGTCTGATAAGCAGGCAAGGCACGAGATTCAAAATTGCTAGCTCAGCAGCCATCCACGACGCCCACGTCCAATTTCACGCTGGGCTAAGAAAGTCCCTGTAATTTGCTTTCACACTGCCAAAATACCTGGTACCTTGGAAAAATCCCCGCGAAAGTTTTTTTTATACACCTGTAATTTTGACTAGTACTTATGACTTAGCAGGAATTTTCTTTCGGGGGTATTAATACTAAAAAATTACTTTCACACTTCCAAAATTACCTGGTATTTTCTGATCGGGGTAGATCAGGGCAAACATCCCGATCAAAAAATACCTGGAACTGTCGAACTTCGAGGTAGTTAGATACTACCTAAAATTATGAGCATGTGTAGTGTGGTCTGATTAGCAGGCGAGATGTGTGATTCAAAATCGACCACACTGCCCACGCCAAACTACTCGCTAGATTGAGAAGGTTCTTGTGATTTGCTTTCAAACTGCAAGAATACCAGCAACCTCCTAAAAATCCCTGTGAAAGTTCTCATAATTTTGACAAGTACCTACTTTTAAGTGGGTGTTATCTTTTGGGAATATCATGAGCAATATGATTTTACACTGCCAAAAACACCTGGTATTGTCAAACTTTGAGTCGGTCTGAATATACCTACATGTAAGGTGGATCGGCTAAAGAGAGCTTCTGTTTGCATCTCTTCTTCATCAGACTGAAGGCAGACGAAGTTTGAACTCTGACCTCATTTTATCCTGGTGGAGATGCACCAGGGATGTGAGAGGGGGATCTAATGTACTGTAAAGCATTTGTTAAACTACGTAAGACCAGGGACCTGAGAGCCCTCTCACGTCCCTGGTAAGACCAATCATATTAATGGAACACTTTGCATGCAGTTAGTGATTAAAGCTGATGAGTGCTACACTACAGTACTAAATTATGTAAATTTAGAATGAGATGTGTTCACCTCATTGAAAGAATGTCTCCTCCGCCAAATGCAAATTTTATATCATTACAAAGGTAAGAATTCGCTATGTTGTTCACGGCATTCAGAAAATATAAAGGAATCGTTTGAACAGCACTCAAGTATATTTTTCCCTTGAGGATGCTATGATCATAAATCAAACCACACATATCTCTTTCACTTGTTGACATGAGTAATAATATTTCTTGATATATAATGCAATATGGTTTGGTATTAACTACACAAGGAGTTTTCAATATAGCAAAAGTGTATGGAAGGTCTAAGTGATGACATACAGAATAATTAATGAACTTGTCTATGACCCCACTCCATGTATTTCAATCAACCCTAATCAAGAGGCCTTGGTAATTCATCAACTGATTGAAAGAAAGTCTGGGGCTAGTCTGACTGTGTGTCGAGTGAGAAGACATATTCTCCTATGATCAATATCTCCAAGTTTCATGGCGCTGGGAAGCGAATCAGCGAAACCTACGTGTATGCTTGACCAATTTTTTTCAGACCAAAATCACCTTCATTTTGGAGTGAAAAGCTTTTTTTTTTTTCGCTTGTCATTTTTTTTTTCTGACCAAAATCACCTTTATTCAGCACCCCCTATTTCAAATTGTTCCCAGGGCCCTACCAAGTTATACATATTCTGTAAGTGACCAGGTTTATCAACTTTCCTAAATATGTTTTAAAATATTACACTTCGCAGCAGTCTGTATTGCACCATTTTAACCAGGGAAAAGTAGTCCCATAAGGCCAACATTGTGGCTGTACACTGGCCAACATATTTTCTTTCAAAAACTGGAAATGGGTATAGGTGATCAAAGTTCAAAAAGAGTTGCAAAACAGAATTCATGTTCTTTAAAAAATCTGTGTTTATCTACTCATTGTCCTGGCAGCCTATGGACGGATGCATTTGTCAGTAAAAAAAATTATCCCCTTTGAGGTAAATTACATGGAAAGTTTTCACAATTTACACCCTATTTTACGTCAAAACAAGGACAGAATGCTACTTTAAAACACTCCTACTTTCAAAAATGTAAAATGGACCCTTTCTCAATTCTGAAATTGGATATAAGAAAATAAAAGAAAAGAAAAGAAATAAATGAGGACGGATTGTACACACTTAAGCAAATAAACAACCAGCTATATCTAGATCAATCATATTTCCCTAGACTGTATAAATCAACCACTTAAAATGTAATAGATACATATACAGAATAAATTACATACACATTGGTAATGAAATACAAGATGTGGATTACAAGACAATACAATATGGAAATACACCTGTTATATATATATGCAGTCACTAATTGAAATATCCTTGATTAGCACATGGGGCACATTACTAGTTCAGTATTAGGCCTGTCCTCATCAGCCCAAGTTAGTTGCCTATTTCTGATCATGCCAATTTTTTTATCAACCCAATCAGAATACTCTTGAGATTATTTTAAAGTAAAGACACAATTTAGTAATCTATTTTTGCATATCCACCTTCATCTTGACAATACATTCCCTACATTAGGATATTTTGTGAAATAAAACCCTACCTTATCTACGGCAGTCAATCATCAAGCTAACTTGCAAACTGTGAAAATGGATTTTAGATCTGTATGATTAGGTGCCATACTATTGAACGTTACATTCAAACATGGAGTCAAAAGGTGGTTTCAGACCGCCTCGAAGTTCGTCAGTTCCAGGTATTTTCTGATCGGGAAATTTACCCCGATCAGAAAATACCAGGTAATATTGGCAATGTGAAAGCAAATTACGCGTAATCTCCCCGAAATAAAATATCCACTAAATAGTAGGTACTTGTCAAAATTACGAGAACTTTCCCAGGGATTTTTCCAAGGTCGCAGGTATTTTGGCAATATGAAAGCAATTTACAGGAACTTTTAGCCCAACGTGTAGTTGGGCGCGGGCGCCGTGGGTGGCTGCTGAGCTAGTGATTTTGAATCTCGCGCCTTGCCTGCTTATCAGACCATACTGCGCATGCTTGTAACTTCAGGAACTTTTCCCGAAGGGTATGTTTCGGGGCGTTGTGAATGCAGGAATAATTAATGGGTATTTTTTAGCCTAAAACAGTTCTCGTAATTTAACAGGGATTCTTTTGATCGGGGCGGTTTGAAACCACCTAAATGTGCTACACGATCTGCAGTACAAGGTCACATTTCAAGCGAGATATCTTCTTGGGCTAATGAAAATGGGATTTCTTCATCTAATCTAAGCCGTATCAAAGATTAATCAGGCTAGAGTGGCTGTGTTTTGGTGATGAACGATACTGACCTGGGAATGTTGATTGATTACATGCACAAGTGATCCACAGCGATGCATAGATACACCTCATTCAACATGCCAACATGTACTTTCAATTTCTTTCATCGAGGCCTACTGAAGGTACATCTGATGATATGGTGAGTAGGTGTAATTGATTAATGCTTCATACGGCGCCAACACTCTACTTCGTCACCATTTACAGACAAATTATGTGATATTAAGTTACTTTAATATTTAAACTGTTATGATAAACCTGTTGCTCATTTTGGTCATTTGGCCATAAAGTAATGCTTGTATTCTTTTGTCAGGGCCTGATAGCGACCCTCTTCCATTTGTTGCTGCAGAGTATACAGAATTTCTGGGAGATATGTCATCCCCGTAGATCACTATCAGATTGGAAGTACTGTAAATAACATACTGCCTCACTCTCTTGGGGATAATTATTCTTGTTGCAGACGCTAACAATTCTGATCATTAACACTAATGTCTGTGACAATAGGCCTATGTAGAAATTGACCACTTAATGAGTGATAAATTCAAATTTTGCCAAATGAAGCAGCTGAGGGAGTAGGATTTGAACAGTTCCACAAAAGCGTACATGTATGGTTTAATGAGCATATTTCCAGCCCAGGGCGGCAGGCCTGATTTCATATTACTGTTCTATGTTGGAGAGTAGATAGGTACATGTAGACAACAAACAATTCAAAATAGCTTTTATTGTGCTGGAATATTCAAGTACCTAGTACCTTCATAAAAACATACAGGGATAGAGCTCTCTCTCTTTCTCTCTCTGTCTGTTGCCTGTCTTTCAAATTCTCTCTCTAATCCACCTCAGTGATTAAGAACCTTGAGAATTACAAATCTGAACTAAAACCTATCTTCTTCTTTTTTCAGCAGCTGTGTGAATAATGCATTGTGAAAGCCAGCACATTCGAACGTGTACAGTTGAATGGTGCTGTATACAAATGATGTTCATCATTATTTAGCATGAGTCACTGTATTTGAATTTTATTGAATTCGCTGTATCTCATAGCCTTACCCACTACATACACAGATTAAGTCACGCACACCACACAGGATGGAAAGATAAGAAAATGCAGTGCTTACACAATTTATAGGAAGACATGGCATCTACTTAATACAAGCTGGAAAGCCAAAGAGTTTGTAAGTGTTTAACGTTCTCTTTAATATCAGAAATAACAAGCTAGTGAATTGTAACTGTAAACAGGTGAATTCATGAACAGCACGATTTGGCTTCAAGTATTTGAGTAAAACTTGATTGTATAATTTTAATTTGAGGTGTACCTGCAGAGCAGTCATTTATGTTCGGAATGGCATCCTCTCTAGGAGTTTGGGAAAAAGCTAAAGGGTTCATAAACAGAAACGTTTTTTTTTTTTTTTTAATAGAAAAGTCCTTCTTCTATAATTTAGAAAGACATTTATTTGAAAAAAAATTATTTCCCTTCATAGCTCACAAACATGGTCTGTTAGAATGAATGACCGATACATCTCTCAACTTGACAACCCAGCATAGACAGAACAGAAAGCCTACATGTATAGTGTTCCCAAACTGTTTCCATGTTGTAGGAACAGAATCTTGATTCTTTGGAGTTTGAATACATATCAAAGGATAATTTCATTGCTATAGGCCTTAAAAGTTTTTTTAAACAAACAATTTACTGAATTGCTAAACATCTCTGACCCCAACTAATTGAGGTGCTTCTTTCAAAAGGCTTTAATTGATTGATTATTCAATATCTAATTTTTGTTTCCTTTATTCCTAAATGAACAACACCAAAAGCTAAACAGAGCAGATTAACAGTTCACTTAGCTCGAAATAAGTCCCGCTGAAATATTGATTTTATTGTCTGAGTAGTCAATGTGCTGTAAAATGCTGACAAACAAACGTGTTATTGATCATCATCCAGACTTCCACCTTATTCTTCTGATTGAATTTCTAATTCCCTTTCTGACAATGTTATTCTTGTTTACATGGATCAAATAGATAATTTAATTTTATCAACATATTATTTCAAGGAGGCCTAATTTAGATTATGAACTTGTTAGTATCCCCCCCCCCCCCCTTCTCACTCACACTGATGCACATGGTGTTTACTTGCACTCACTTTTCACACACTCGATACTTGGTGAAGACTAAACTTAGTGAAGTTGGAGTAGAGTAAAAAGTAATAAATGATGTTGGTTATAGTGGAACTTACGGACTTTAGCGGCAGCAGCAACCAAGATCCAGAAACTAAGAACCAGGGGTGTGACCACCTCCAGGAAATTGACTGACAATATTTCATACGATTCTGGTTCCTCATTTGATTCATTATAGTCTGCACTATGGTGAGCCACGAACTCCTCACACCCTTCTTCGATGATATCTCCGCCCGGTCCAACGGCCCAGGCCGCTGGCAGGAGGGCGATGGTGAGCAGCAGGGCAATCACTTTCCCTCTTTGCAACAAGCTAAAACGATCCATCTTCAAATGAATTGAGAGACAGACGAAGAATGGCGAAGATGTGTGGACGCTTCTGTCACAACTTTCCCTGTATCGTTGATCTGTAATAATGCGAGCTAGTTTTGCTTGCAATTAATGAGTTGGTTTCGAAACTGCATCTTCCCCACTTTGCAACCCGGAACTAGGGATGAAAATTACCAAACTGTGCATAACATGATCATCGCGCAAGCTCGCACCCATTGCATCCGGTCCACTGCACAGCTGAGCTGCTAGCTGGGCATGGCTTATCAGCAGAGCAAGCTCTCTTCCCTTCATTAATGTTGCATAACAATTCATGGATTTCAATTTATTTGATATGTTCGACTGAGGAGTATATCGGCCGAACCATTTCAGAAAACTGTTCCATTCAGAGTGACATTTTTTTCTTTTTAGAAAAAGGGCACTCACTCGGGGTCACGGATCCAGGGGCGAGGGTCACTCCGATTCTAGTACTACTCCCTCCCCAAATAATAAATCCGCCAATGGGGCGATTCAATTTTGTGAGCAGCCCAAATGTATGATGAATAGAATTATGACGGTCCACTTTTTGAAAATTTAGTGTTCCACTCGGGGGGGGGGGGGGCGGTGCTGTGTGAGAGTAGAGGGACAACCAGCCCTCTATAGGAGTTTTCAAGTAGTGAAGAAGAAAAAGAGCAAGAAAAGAAAAGAAAAGGGAAAGAATGTCAAAAGAGAGGCTATCATCTTGCTCCCCCTCCCCTAAATACTGTCGCACCGTCTTTGATTTATTTGCATCAAATTTCATTCAGTTGGTATCTGCCACAAATCCATTAAAAAATAATTGTAATTGCGAGTAAATTGATTTTCTTATTCTTCGTGTCTTATTCGTTTTGTACTGAACCCTGCTTCCCCAAAAATGACCCACAAAAGACCACAATAGCATGTCTTTCTTCAAGTTATTGTTTTATTTTTAACCAACCCTGTATTTTCACGATTTTAAGAACTCTTTACTGACTTTTATAAGAATTGTGCACAGGAAAAGAAAAACCACCTCAAATTTTTGTCAGCTTTAAGTACATGCACAAACCCTTTTTCAAATTATAAATTCTCCTTTTTCTTTTACTTATTTTTCCTTTTTTTCTTTTTCCTTCTTCTTCTCCTTTCTTCTTCTTCTTTTTCTCATCATCTTCTTCTTCTTCTCCTCCTTCTTCTTCTTAATTCTTCTTCTTTTCTTCTTCTCTTCTTTTTCTTCAGTTCTTCTTCTTCTCCTTATTTTTCTTTCCATCCTTCCTGCACTTTTTGGACTAATAACATTGATAGGGACCCAATATTGATGATTTGATGAATTAAGAATAGAAAGTTTTAATGTTTTTAACGAAATCACAATCGACAATACTGCCATTTTAGGTTTTACAACACCAAAAAGTAAAGTTTGTCAATTCCATTTACGAAAAGTGATACACCAGGCTGCAAATAATAATTTGAACAGAATGGAAAAACAAAGTTATGTCACGCATGTTTATTTTTTTCGGTGAAAGTTTAGCTAATACTTTAATGGACGACCCCCCTGTTTTAATGTCTCCTCCAACCAAGTTCAACCCCCCGCGACCTCTCTCTCTCTCTGATTCAGATGTTGTTGCTGTTGTTTGTATTAGGTGTACCAACAAGCTTGTATTATGATTTCATGTGTATGTTCCAGTAGATATATTTTTATATAATTATTAACAAGTTAAAAGGCATTGTTATAAGCTACTGATGGTGCTGTATGGATTAGGAGAAAGTAAAATGTCGTAGAATAATTTAGATGATTTGGGAACCGGAGCTGAAATCTGTGTCTTTAATTCCCTTCTGCCAATACAGTCTCCAGACTCAATTAAAAAAATATATGATGATATATTTCTTGCAAGAAGCCATTTCACCACAGCATCAAGTTTGATTGTTGTTTGCTTTTCATTGTAGACCATTTTTTGGATAATCAATTGTGTGAACCTTTCCAATCTGCATATAGGAAATGTCATGGGGTAGAAATTGCTTTGGTTCGTGTATCAAATGATATTCTTTGTGCTGTTGATGACAAGAAGGCTGTTTTCCTCCTTCTGCTTGATCTTTATTCAGCATTTGATACTGTTGACCATGACTTGCTTTTGGATCGTTTGAAATATTGTGGTATAGGAGGAGTTGTACTTAATTGGTTTTCATCTTATCTTCATGAAAGATCACAGGTTGTCAATTAAGATTGGTGAAAATATGTCATCTCCTGTTAAACTTCCTTTCGGCGTGCCCCAATGTTCAGTCCTCGGGCCGTTGTTTTTTTCCCTCTGTCCTCTGGCAAAAAATGCGCATAAACATAAATATTCATAATTAGGTATGCGGATGATACACAGTTGTATGTTTCGTTTGATCCAACTGACCCTGCTAGTGAGTTGTCTGCCAGGCTTCGTTTACAAAATACAATAGATGATATGCGGTCATGGATGCTAAATAATAAGTTGAAATTAAATGAAAGTAAAACAGAGTTGTTGATTATTAGTTCTAAATCACAAAGTCATTTGATTAAGGACCGCACTATACAGGTTGGGGACTCCTTGATTAAAGCCTTGTCATCAGTTCAAAATATGAACACATTTCACCAATTCTCCAATAGTTACATTGGTTGCCAATCCGTAAGCGTATATAATTTAAAATACTTCTTCTCACTTGGAAAGTGTTAAATGGTTTGGCACCAACATATATACAAGACCTTGTCATGCCTGATACACCAGCTCGTATCCTAAGATCATCACACGAGCAACTACTTAAGGACGTTCCACAGTTATGTTTGTGCGCATTATGATCTGCGCATAGTTTACACTCTGCGCGCTGACGTCACAATGGATGAACAAGTGATTAATTAGCTGCGGGTATGAGCTGATTTTTCTCATCTCCTGCACTTTAACTGCAGATCCGATGCGTTATTTCATGAAGCTAAAATATTGAATTATTCCATGGACCATTCAAATAAAAATTCTACAATTTCAAAATACTTTACTCTGCATTGCTGCCAAGAATCACGGATATTACCCCGAGTTTGAATAAATGGTAGAGTGATTTTGATTTTTTCTTCACATAGATACAAAGCATTCGGCGCATTTTTGGTGTTTTAAAAAGCACATTTGCTCTAATAAAAATGCTGATAGTTTAAAAACAAGCACATGAACCCCTATTTTTCAATGTTTGTACCTCTTAGGTATACCTTCCTCTACAACTCTGCAAATTTTGGTGAAAATGACATGGATTTTGAATAAAGTGCAGCATTTATTGTACGTTTGTAGTTTGTTACTGAAATTTTACATTTTTCAGATTGGGATTTTGTTATCGTTTACGCCTTTTTTAAGAACTGACAGAGCTGTTAAACTTAAAATTGCAAACAAATAGCACTATAAATAGATTATCCATTCTAACGATACAATTATTAACTCTCTTGCGAAATTTGATGACTTTTTCATGTATTTTGACTGAGTAATAGAGGTTTAAACTCATTGTAGTAATCTTGGGCGGTCTAAAAATTCCAAATTCTTTTGAATGCGCAATTTATAAGAACATCAATTTGGGTGAACTTTGAAGCACTATAGCAAAAAATCAAGCACATGGACCTATGTCAATTTTTGCATATTTCGAATATTAAGGTTCTAAAGTATCTATGTGCAAAGTTTGGTGAAAATGACATGGATTTCACTTTAACTGTGGAACGTCCTTAAGACTCCCAAGACACGTGTAGCATATGGTGCGCGAGCTTTCTCTGCCTCAGCACCTTCTCTCTGGAATAATTTGCCGTTATATTTAAGAATGATACCATCACTGGAGACCTTCAAATCTAAACTGAAGTCTTATCTTTTCTAACAGTATTAGTTATTGGCACTTTGACACTCATCCAAACTTTCTTTCTTTCTTTCTTTCTTGTGCGCCTCGGAATAGAATATTTCTAGATAGATGGCGCTATATAAATGCCTATTATTATTATTATTATTTTAAAACAAGGGTTCAAAAAGTTGGTTATCTACAGAACAAATATTTGACATATTGAGTCCAGTGGGCGCTTGGTATGGGGCAATGGGGTATGCACTTATTGCCACTTTCCATTTATGTAAAAATAAATAAATGAATAAATAAATAAAACGAATCAAATTACATGAAATTTCATTTACTCGGGCTGTATTGAGGGAGAAAGTAATCAGCGTTCACAGATAATTATTAGCAAAAAGTTTTCGAATAATTTTTTTTTAAAGATTTGGTCATAATGATGCAAATAAAAATCATGTTTAGATTATTTTTAATGCATAATGTTGATCACGATAACAGCCAATTCGATTTTGGTGTCGTTTGTATGGTGATTTCGAACGAAGGGGAGGGGGGGGGCTCAAGTAAGCCTAACGAAGAAGAATTTATGCAATGATATAGCAAGCAACCCACGTGGCTAATAATTAGTCTAATTGTATATAACCCTGGTGAAAATGGATTCGTCCTTTTTTGGAAGCAACCCCACCCCCCTCTTCCAGTTATTGTTGATATGGCTATATACTAAAAGCTTAATCTGAAGTCGGATTGAATATCTAGGGCGTTTTCATGACTGATATACGATAAAAGACAACAGATTCTTTGCTCAAAAGCATAATTATTTGAAGTGCTCATGATCAAATCCAGACTTTCATGTGTGTGTGTGTTTGGTCCGCGTCCCTAGACCAATAAGCCATATCATCACCAAAATGATGGAGTTGCCCTCCCCCATATAAAAAAATGTTTTTTTTTTTTTAGCTAAACAAAAGCAGAGTGCCGTTATATCTATTATGAATTTCCACCATCGATTTCTCCAATAAATGAATAAGTAAATTAATTGATTAAATGAATAATCAAATAAATGAATAGATAAAATATTTAAAAAATAAAGGATCACTAAATTTCAATCTTCATGATCTCTGGGGATAATTATAAGAAATTAATGAATAAAACCCTTTAATTGGTGTTTAGACCTTTGTATCAATAAAGAAAAATAATTTAGGAGCCTTGAAAAGAACATTGGCTTATTTATTTTCTAATAAATTATTTATTTGATTTCAAGAAGAAAAAAAGGCTTAAAATATGATGTACAAGAAGACTTAGTCCTGTTTAACTGTAGGACCAGCTTGTACAGGACTATCGGTTACGGACTAGTCCATTGAAGAAAAAAAAAGATAAAATAAAATAAAACCAGGATACAGAAAGTGAGCCAATGTCAGAGCAGTTGGCGGAAATTTGCCCACTCCAGTGTAAAAAGATACGTTCATTTTGATTATAACGTTTTAAACAGGAGATGGCGCTATATCACTTATTCGAAACTATTACTATACGTTATACATTTATATGAGCAAAGACCTCGCTATAATGTTTTAAACACAAGATGGCGCTATATCACTAATTCGAAATTATTACTATACGTAGTACATTATATGAGCAAAGACCTCACTATAATGTTTTAAACACAAGATGGCGCTATATCACTTATTCGAAACTATTAGAGGGGTACTACAGGCTGAAAATAATATGATTTGAACAGTTTAGCACTTTATACCCTATTTTTATGAAAGTGCTCTGTATATTACTGATATGAATATGTGTTTATTAAAATATATGAAAAAGTAATATACAGCAAGTATGAAAAATATACTATGATAACAAAAATATAATACTGTAAAATGAAATATGTATGCTATTCTGAATCTCTTTCTAATAGATACAGTGTGAAAAATAGCATTTTTGCGAAAATCGGTTTCAGTGAGCTTTACAAAAGTGGGCAGTGTTCACTTACGCGTTATAATTTGGCAATAACTACACTATAATATGATGCAAAAGAAAAGGTCGAAGGCTAACAATATATGTATGTAAAAAAAAATCCCAAGGTTATTTTTTTTTCTAAGACTTTTTTCCCCCAAAATATTCCCTTGTTTTATTGATAGGGCCCTGTATTGTACATAACTTCCTCATAATTATTTTGATTCTAAATTATTTTGTAAATGCAAAAACGTTTTTGATTCAAGTTAATTCTTGAATTAAACATGATTATGTAATTATGTATTACCCTTTTCATTAAAAAAAATGTAAATGTAGTTTTGTTATGTGTATTGTACCGTAGACTATGTTTATTTGCATGTATATAAAGAATTGAGATAAATGCAAACAACTGGTGACAACTCTCTTGTAAATGATAAACAGTGAAATAAATGAAAATGAGAGAATAATAGATGCGTAGCTTCACTCAATGTCTTCAGAGCTGTCATTCTGAATGAGAGCTCTCAGGGTCAGATTTTGATTATTGAGATTTCTATTTTGATAGATGGAAATTGTTGAACTCTGAATAATTATTGTTATGTATGATTTTTTTTAAATATATTTTTCTATTTTGTATTTATTTGACAAGACGTAGTAGTAATAAAATATCACTAAAAAGAATGGAAGTTTAAAAGTGCCACCCAGATTTTCAGATGATAATCTCGCCATGTCTACATCTCTTAGGTTATAAGATGGGATGCGAGATTTTGGATCTCGTCATGTCTACATCCCGTTTGAGATGTAGAAATGAAAATAATATTATCTGAATATCTGGGTGGCTTTGAAAAAGGGAATTGCTTTTACTCTTGTCAGGCCTGGCTGTAATGTTTTAAACAAGAGATGGCGCTATGCCACATCTTTGTTCCAGAAGTGGATAGTTGATCAGGACTGGAAGTTAGTACGCAGGTAGAAAACATTAAGGGAGTAAGTATTGATAATATATATTTCAATAATTATAATTACTGCAATAGTGCCCTCCCCGAGGAAATAGCTCTAATTGTATCATTAGACATAGGCATATTTAATCTAAACTTATTCTAAACGTCCAATCCATTACGAATTGGAAGTATAATAGCTAGTGAATGGCAACATTTCAAAGAACAATGGAGAAACAAAAGCTCTTATTCTATGGCCATAGGACGGGGATGATGTGGTTTGGTGGTGGGGGGGGGATGACATTTACCAAATCACGGTCTCAATTTCTAAATTTATTTGCATCTTCAAAACCTTTGTAGGAATCGGCAAATCATTAACTCATCATTGTGAGTCATAGATAAAATTATAACAATAATAGTATTATTAATAAAGATTGGTTATCGCTATTTTTTAAATAATATTTGGATATAGACAAAAGAACGACAAATACAACAACCCTGCTTTTTATCTTTCACCAGATAAAAAAAAATTGCACGTTCTGCCCTTTATGGAAATTGACAAATCACTTTGAGCTTTGTCCTATAAATCTTTTTATTTTAAGTAAAACAGATATGGGATTTTTCTTCTGTAGATAATGTCTTTTGATTATTAAGCAGAAGTATACCCTGAACCTTCTCACGTTAGATAATTTCAACTGAGGCAGAAATGATAATCGTCGATGAGGAAAACACATTAATTATCTTAAAATTAAGTTAGATGGCCATAAGAACGTTAAACGGGTATCCTAAACCACATTGATTGGCAAATTCTTTGTACCGGTTGAATGATTTTTATTATTCTAGGTAATGATTCATTATTCTTAAGTTGAGAAGGTATATAATATACTCATACAACTTTATTTCTTTTGTACCGCAAAGTAAATGAATAGGTAGAGACATGAGTAACTGTTTGCCCGGACTTTGGCAATCCATCTTATCCCATCTATCCGAAAAAGAGGTCTAGCGCCATCTCTTGTTATAAACATTATAATCGAATTTAGATGCGTAGAAGTCAACGCGGTATCTAAAATGTAGTCTAGCGCCATCTCTTGTTCAAAACATTACACATTACAGTCACTATTTGATGATGGTAAATTGCCAATTCGTCCACTGCGAACTCGTCCATTCACCGCATGGTCTACCTTCATTTCGTCTAATGCCATTCCGTCCATCAATAGTTTGTTTTACAACCATTTGGTCCAATCACCAGTTCGTCTATGACCATTTCGTCTCATAACCAGCTGGTCTAATATTCGTTTTATTTTCATTCATTTTGTCCAATTAACACTTAGTCTAATTAGACCAAATGGTATATGGATCAATGGCTATTGGACCAACTGGTTATTTAGACGAAACGGTGAGTGGACGAAATGGCAATTAGACCATGTGGATATTGGACGAACTGATGGTAGACCAAATGATATTAGACGAGTTGGAAATTGGACGAATTGGCATTGGACCAAATGAAAATAAACCTTGATAATGGCGGCTGAGCGCTGAGGTGCTGAGACCAAAAGATATAATTGTATACAGTATAATGATTACATCATAATGCTTTTAAAAATTATATGTAGTATATCTGGTTTTACAAGAAGGCTTAAAAATATGCAATGCTATTTTTTTTCAGATTAAAAACTTGATTTATATGATTTCCTCTTATGTTTGTACACGGTAGATATATTTAAAGTTTTTATTATTTGTATCATCAATGATCGGAAAGAAAATGTGAGGTGATTGAGTCCGTATAGTGAAGGTTTTTTTTAAATACTTTTAGCAGCCATTTTCAATTATTTGTCAGGAATGAGATAATTCATCATTAGCAGGGAAAAAAAATGACAAGAAATAAACAAGATGCTCTGTGCGTAGATTTCAGATTTAAATCCAACCGATTTTTAAGGATATTTCTTCTTTTAATTTTTCTTGGCAGGAAAAACTCACCAGTATCAAACTTTCATCAAATTCAGGAATCGTAATTTGATATTTGATAAAGAAGTACCCAGAGAAATAGGACTTTTAAAAAAGCCTATACATAATTCAGAGAAAGCAATATAGAAGATTTAAATATTTGAAAATCAAATCAGGGACGACTCGGCCCCATTTGGGAAGCAGGTCAGAGATCCCATAAAATCAACCTTATACAATAGGCGGATCCAAGAGTTGGGGCGAAGATGCCGTGCCCCCCCCCCCCCCCCATAGCGCCGCAAAAAAAAAGAGAGAGAAGGAAAAAAAAGAAGAAGAAAGAAACGAGGAAGGATAAAAGTGAATAAAATAAGAGCTGGGAGCACACACTCAGATTATTAAATTAAAATAAAAAAATTGCTTGCGCTTCGTGCTCGCATTGCCAGTTAAGGGAGATAATAATCTCCTCAAGAACATGGGGATTTATTCTATTCCGTTTTCAAGTCATATTCACAAATTGGTCTGGTTGGAAATAGTTTTCATTATTTTGTGTTCTAAAATAGTGGGGGGGTGCATATGGAAGACTTTCCCAAAATCCTGTTCATGGCTACAAGAAAAGTGTTGTATTGTCGATTTTTTATATCAGCTCGCGAAAGCTCGCATTATATGATTATGTGGGGAATTCCAACAAAAATCTCAATTTTTGGTCAGTATATAAGATATTTTCAGCTCTCGCTTTTTATTTGTAATAAACAATTAGTAGTTTGGTCATTGGTCGCATTGATCCCGTCATTGACATTCTTGAACAAGTATGAGTAAATCTGGACCTGAGAGACTTACGCATTTAAGAATTTACTACGTCAGATTTGTAGTTCACTAGTATAGTTCATACGTACGGTACGTTATCGATTCAAAAGTTGACATTGAATTTGATGATGGTGGAAATACTAGTCTCAAAGGTACCATAGCTTCGTCAACAAATTTTGACATTTGTGACGACTGATTCCCGAGATTCTTTCTGCGACTCCATTACTTAGATTTGTGATTGTAAGTAGGCCTATTTTTTGTTAAATGCTTGGTATGAATCTATCTGTCCCTGTTTCATATATATTTATGCATGATTGATGAATGGATCAATCATTCACTAAAAGTCTAAAGACGATGACGATATGGAGAGGGTGCAGTGGCGCATAGGAGGCTATTGGCACGAGCAGTGTGCGATGCTTTATGTACACGTTTCTAGGTAGCGATAACACGTTTTTGTGATGCAGTAGTTGGAATTGCACAGGAGCTAAATCACCTGGTATAGCACGTATGTTGTCATAGATATACTATAAATCTCGTATAGCCAGTAGAGTAAAGTGCCCAAATATCGGACACTTAAGCATAATTCGACCAAAACAATAATACAATCATTGAATCAAATAAAAATCATGTGTATTTCCATAGTACAAATGTTGAATATTAATGTCATAAAAAGTTAGAATTGAAAAAAATATGGTAAACAGAAATTATTTAGGGTCCTACTTACAAGTTACAACGAAGAAAGGACCGCACTGTCAGCAGACTAACCGTATTCTACAAAGCTCACCATAAGGAAGCCGCTGTAAACATCCCTGAATATGTGAATGTGTTGGAAGCACCAACAGTAGAGGCGCACGGCCAATATGGGAGACTCTCTTCAATAGGGGAGACAATCTCCCACATTGGAGACTTGCTTTGCAAAAGGACAAAAGAAACAACACCAACAAAAGTATGATTTTTTCCACCCAAAATTTTGTCTCACTGAGGTCAGAAGCCCATTTGTTTTGTGTGTGATTGACAACTAAATTCCTTATCAAAATAAAAGTAGACGGTGAATTTTTAAAGTAGACGGTGAAAAGGGGTAATTTTTCATGAGGAATCTGCTTATCACATTTTTATTTGCCGCCAAGGTAATCCTTTTGCAGCAAATGTAAACAAAGGAAATTGGACTCCAAAACTGGAGACTGTCTCTGAAATTGGATACCCAAATTCTTTACAAAAGTCTCTGATATTGGAGATAATCTCCCACATTGGAGACAGTCTCCAATATTGGCCGTGCGCCTCTACTGACCAAGATCAGTAAGAGCCAACATCAGCAGATTGGTACCACTTCAATGTAGAACAAAAACCTACCTCAATAGTTTTATACCAAATACAATAAAAGACTGGAACAATCTCCCACCAGGGATTAAAAAAACCTCAATTCCACACAGTCCTTCAAATCATACCTCGAAAGGTGTCATTCACCAGAGTAAATTGCACATCGCATGAAAGCGACGTCATCACATCTAGACGATAGTGCTTCTAAGCGATGTCTGGATTACCCCCTTTCTGAGATTCTGAGATACTGGCCAGGAGGCTCCTAACATGTGCTTACTCTCCACGGAGCCAGGGATTATGTCCCATTCATGTGCGTGTACGTACCGCAAAAAACTGAAATTTTCGCCCCTGAGATTTCTACTTAAAGGAGAATGAAACCCTTGAAACCAGCTGAATCCATATTAAAGAGAAAAATCAAAGAAACATATTGTTGAAAATTTGAGGAAGATTGAATGAATAATAAGAAAGTTATGAGCATTTGAATATTGAGATCACTAATGCCATGTAGTTCCTCCCATTGGCAATGCGACCAAGATCTGTGATGTCACACACGTACAACTCCCTCATTACTTTAGTACTTATTTCACTTATATTCTCACTTTTATAGAGTCTATCACAAGATGAGGTGTTCTCTTTATGAGAGGACAAGCACAGAGGTTTCACAACATTATATCATTGATGAATCGTTTGTCATATGATTAGAATGAGCAAAAAGAGATATTTTGGGGTATATTTTCAGTGTCCAAAAGGGGAGAGTTGTTCATCTGTGACATCATAGATCTTGGTCGCATTGCCAATGGGAGGATCTCCATAGCATTGGTGATCTCGACATTCAAATGCTCATAACTCTTTTATTGCCAGTCCTATTTTACTCAAACTTTTGTTGATCTTATTCTTTGATTTGTCTGCTTTCACAAAAGCTAACTTGCTCCAAGTGTTTCATTCTCCTTTAAAGATCTAGCCCTAAATCATGTAAATGGGATAATGTACATCTTCATTCCCGACATTTTTAAGATATCAATTCCATTTTTAAACAAAAAATTCATTATAAAACAAAAAGATATCTTGAAAAGACGGGGTAAACTTGCCGCGTTGTTTACGTCGCCATCTTGTTCACTTTTGTCTTTTGCAAAGCTACAAGACGCACATCCTCGTCCAATGTTTGGGGGTTTTACTCTACAGTGACACTGCGGTGGCTAGTCATATTAGACAGGAATAACCATCGTTTCTAGGGATTCATTTAACAATTATCGCCATGGCATTGTTGAGAGTGGAAGCTTCAGTTACTGTTTTGTCAGTTGTTCAGCTAGACCACTTCTTGCTTCAACTGTTCAAGGTCAAGTCCACCCCAAATGAAAGTGGATTTGAATAACGAGAAAAATCATAGAAGCATAACACTGAAAATTTCATTAAAAATTGGATGTAAAATAAGAAAGTTAGGACATTTTTAAAGTTTCGCTTATTTTTCACAAAACAGTTATACATGTATGCAGGGACTCAGTTTTATAATTATGAGGGGAGCAATAAAAAGCTCTCCTAGAACTTTTAAGGAGAGCGGTAGAGGAGCACTGCAAAAAGCTCTTCTTCGACATACAAGGGGAGCTTTTTGTCCAATTAACAAAACAGATGGAGGAAATATATGTACTAAGTTACAATCAACAACCAAAGGAAGGAAACAATCGAATATGCAATATTTATAATTGTTTTACAATGTATTGTAATTAGATTGTAAAACCTGTTTGAGTGAGGTTTTGACTTTGGCTTAAAGTTAAGTCACTGACAATTTTTTTTTTTCGGGGCTCCATTTTAATTTTTTTGTCAAATTTCGGGGGCTAATTTTGCATTTCGGGGGCTCTTTTTAAATGCTACTTTTTTGTATTTTGAGGAATACCTGTTCACTTATTAATGAATTATTACTTTTTGTTAAATATTGTATGATTTTTTAAGTTATTTTTTCATGCTTAGAATCTTGGATGTGGGTGTGTGTGGGTGTGTGTGGGTGTGTGGCACTGTGCGTGTATGTGTGACTGTGAGTTGGACTTGGATATAAATGAATTCAATACCTAATTTCTACTCCGTCTATTCCAGTACAATTCCCTGTACTCGGCCATGTACATGTAATAAAGGCCCACATACCCTAACTTTTCCTGAAGTTCATTGAAAACGCAGATCTCCATGAAAATTGCATTTCTCTATGGGGGAGTCTAAATTTGGTGAGAATGTATTCATTAAGAACTCAAATATGACAATGAAGAAATCATCAAACTTTATTGGCAGTTTTGAATAATATTTCTGAAATGTAAACTCTGTCTGAAACAGAAAATCACCATCATAGAGGCCTTTACTGAGCGAATTGTCCCCCAGAGCACTGGCAGAGAGACAGAGCTCCGACTGGCTACATGCGCCAATGTGTTCGTGCGTGAGCCTGCCGCTGGCCTTGTAAAATAGATGGAGCTTTGTTTGATGATTTATTTTCTGATATTTACCTCATCCCCTAGAAAAAGAAAACAAATGATTTTTTAGTTATAATTAATAAATAAGGTAGCTTATTTTGGATGTTAATAGGCCGTTTTGAAAAGCAAAGCCGAATGACAACTCACCAATGCTAGGTTACTAGGCTCTGAATTGTTATATCTGTAGGGTAAACATGTGCATTAGAAATTGCACATGGTGCGTGGTAGTCATAATGGACCCCTATACATGCAACTGTTTCCCGACTGTTGCGTTGATTTTTTTTCCATACCTGGTACCATGTGTATGGAAATACGTGGTACAGAAAAAAAGGCGCAACTTTGGAATTTGAAACTGCGCTCCTCGCTATTTTCAAGGCTTATTCATGATATTGAGTGTGGATTTTGGATGATTTTTAAATGGTAAGCGGAGCTCGAACATATGGCGTTAGTGGGCCGTTGAGTTGTTATCACTCGGCAATGATTTTGGGTGATTTCGAGGGCGACTTTAGGCATTTCCGCGCAGCTCAGCGATCGCGAGGCACGCTATTAATCGCGCTACCTAAAATTGATTAAGGCGCGCATGTAGCGCGCGATCGCTCTCGCGCACCTTAAAATCGAGTTCCTGATGTATGCACAACTTGGTGATAATGTCCCTTACTCACTAGACCTAGACCTAGTTTTGTTTATTGTTTGAATTGTACAATATTTCAATTTTGACAGATTTGACATTAGGACCCTCTTGTTTCAACCAAAAAATGCTAAAACAATGATAATTACAGATGTTCATGGATCATCAAACTTCGTTTCACATGACAATGAGGAGAAAATTAGAATATTTAATATTCCATGTAATGAAAGGCAAAAGAAATAGTGAGTAGATGATGTCATCAGTTTCCTCATTTGCATACCGACCAGGATGTATTATATAACTATTTTGTGAAATTAAACAAAACTTTTAAATGTCATAACTTGCTTATTTTACATCCGATTTTGATGACATTGTCAGTGTTATGCTTGTTTGATTTTTCTCTTTTTATTCAAACCAACTTTTTGTTTGGGTGGACTTGTCCTTTAACTGACTGAAGTCATTCTTATACTCTGTACAGCCACTGGAAACTATCCCCACAATAATTATCTAATTTTACTGTTATTACAACATTTTTCATGAAAAGATAGATCTTTGAATAATTGAATTTTTAAAAATAATCAGAATCTAGTATTCAACACCACCTTGGTGAAATTTTAGAGCAAAATAAGAATCATTAAAAATCAAAACCCTGGTTTTTTGTCTCACCTTCGTCGCAGAGCATGTATAGGCGCCTTTTTTCCGATTGTGGCAATGGCGCGCTGCGGCAGCGTCAACATTGAAATCTTGAAGTAAACTAAGGTTAAGTTTTTGAAATGTCATCATGAATTAGAAAGTATATGGACCTAGTTCATGAAACTTAGGCATAAGAGTAATCAAGTAAAAAAATGCAGCGTGAGTTTCAGGTCACATGACCAAGGTCAAAGGTCATTTGGGGTCAATGTACTTTGGCCATCATAATTTGAAATTTTATAGACATAGTTCATGAAATATGGACATGGGGGTAATCAAGTATCACTGATCATCTTGCCCATGTCTTAGGTCACACGATCAAGGTCAAATGTCATTTTGGGTCAAAGAACATAGCATTTTATTATCATATGAATGGTGTTTTTTGTGAATAATTATTTAAAGTCAGCACTGCTGTTAATATTGAATCACGTAATGCAGGTGAGACTGCCAGGTACATGTATGCTCGACTTGTTTGTGGAGCCTGTGGGGCATACATTTGTAGGTCCCTCACAGTACTGTGCGAGATGGCTAGCCGCATGTGAAGACAAAACCAAAAAATGTGAAAAAAGAAGAAAAAAAAACTTCTTGAAATAAACATTTCAGCTGTCCAATATTTGCGAAGCTCTACATTAAAAAAAAAAATTAATTTTTATCTTGCAGAGAATTGAGTTTTCGCTGAGATCATCAATAGATTTGAGAGATGTGAAAAGAGGGGTTCTCTTTGACCAGGAGAGAGAGTGAGATGGAGAAATCTTATGATGAAGATATTACAGAGAATCGCTTCTTTACTACTCTACAGAGTAAACATAAGCAGCTATATCATCAAGCAACTCAACAGAGATGTATGGTAAGAATAATCTCTCTTTTTTGTTGTAACCTATAAAAAGGTGCATGATTCTAAATCTGATTTAATCACTTTTCAGTCATCTAATTGACAACAATTAATAGTTTTTTACTCTGTTTCATAGTTTGAAATTAAAATGTGGATTTAACATGAGTCAAAATGAATTGTACATGTTTAATTCCAAATTTGAATCAATCATATGCAAATTTGCATTTTAAATAGTATAATTGTAGCTCTCCATTAAGTACTTGCGAACTAACGATAATGGAACCAAATAAATAATTACTACAAATATTATATAAACAGTAACATAGGTTGTCAGATGAAATACTGCACTTATAGGCGCTGCTTTCCCGATGGCGTCTTCGTCAACATATTAAAATCTTTATAACCAAGGTTAAGTTTTTAAAATGTCATCATAACTATGAATGTTTATGGATCTAGTTTATGCAACTTTAACCTTATAGCAGTCAAGTATTAATGAACGTCTTGTGTGAGTTTCAAGTCACATGACCAAGATCAAAGGTCATTAAGGGTCAATAAGCTTTGGCCATGTTCGTGGTATTTGTTGAATTGCCATCATAACTTTGAAATTTTATGGGTCTAGTTCATGCAACTTAAATATAAGAGCAATCAAGTATCAATGAACGTCTCGTGCGAGTTTCGGGTCACATGACCAAGTTCAGATTTCATATTTGGGGTCAATGATCTTTGGTCATGTTCGAGGTATTTGTTGAATTGCCATCATAACTTTGAAAGTCCATGGATAGTTCATAAAACTTGGACATAAGAGTAATCAAGTATAACTGACCAAAGTCAAAGGTCATTTAATGTCAGTGAACTTTGGCCACGTTGGGGGTATTTGTTGAATTGCCATTATAACTTTGAAAGTTTATTTGGATCAAGTTAATGAAACATGGACATAAGGGCAATCAAGTATCACTGATCGTTTTATTTATTTTGCCAGAGAAATGTTTTCTTGTGAATTTCACTTTTAAAAAATCAAGAATGAAATAGGCCTAAATGATCAAAAGATATTGCAAAAGCTTTTCTGAAGAGGACACTGTACTTGCACATTATATTTTCCTGACAGACTTCAGAGAGTTCATCCTGGATAATTGTTCATTCTGCTTCTATACAGTACTCTATAAAATGTATTAAAGCGAATGAAATTTGTAGGTGTGTCAGCTTCATGTAGATCTATCCAACTATTGCATGGGATAAAACAGTGATTCTACATGTATATATGTATGTAAATTTCCAATGCATTTCATATTATTAGTCACACTTTTCTTTCTTGAGAGATTGATGGGTATTATTATGAAAGGAAATTTTATCTAGTTTATTTTTTCTAGCAGTTATTGTTTTATTTTTAGTAATCTACTTCATACCATTCAACATGAACCAACATGTCTTAGACAATCCCTGACTGGTTAAATTTCTTCATAATTTGTTATCTAATTTAGTTGTACAGAAAAAAAGGAAAAGGAGAAAAGGAGACGAAGAAAGAAGGAGTTAGTGGGGTGGGGGTGATAAACCTGAGACCTTAATGAAAAAAACAAAGAATTTGTCTTTAGATTGATCTTACACTCTATTTTATTCTTATTCTAGATCTGTGTCCCAAGGACAGGTGTATTTACAAGGATATCATTAAGCCAAACAGACTTCGAGAATCATATATTGCGGCAGCAAGATGAGCAACTCAACATCTATGAAACCCTCAATAACAAGGTATGTCATTCTTGAATTTTTAAAACTACAAATGATGTCATTACAGCAAGGAGTGATTTTATGAGAAACAGAAAGTTTTCAACATCAAGGTTAATTTTCAGCAAATCACCATAGATCTAGATCCTCTAGATTTACATAAACCTAATTTTGTGAAATCATGGAATCTAAGCTGAAAAATTATCACATTGAAGATTACCAACACAAAAAAGCATGTGGGATAGTGTTTTATTTTTGCTTGGAATGAGACTGGCTGGAATGCCCTGCTCATTTCTCAACAATCATTGGACAGGGACACAACATTTGCTCCTCAGACATTTGCTCTGGTCTTTAATATCTCAGAAGCCATAGGGTTAGAGTTAGGATTATAATCAGGTTTTTGGAACAGAATAATGTAAAAATAAGGATTAGGGTTTATTTAGATCTGCAGGTGTGGAGCGTTGTGGCCCAGTGGATTAGTCTCCAGACTTTGAAACAGAGGGTCGTGGGTTCGAATCCCAGCCATGGCGTAATTTCCTTCGGCAAGAAATTTATCCACATTGTGCTGCACTCAACCCAGGTGAGGTGAATGGTTACCCGGTAGGATTTATTCCTTGAACGCTTTAGCGCCTATTAATATGGCGGCTTAGCTACAGCCGGGATAATGATATGATACCAAGTATCAAAGCGCAGTTGAGTATATGCACATAGTAACAGCGCTATATAAATGGACATATTATTATTATTATATTATTTTGTGTTAGGCCAAACGTGCAGATTATCCATCGGAGCAATTGTCGCCGGAGCAAGTGTCATGGAACCCATTGGACATATATTTTTCATTTATAGGCCTAAGGAGATGATATAGTACTTGGGGTGGTCATTTTATTGGATTCTGTTTGAACTCATTTTGAGCTTGTGACCACAACCAGAATTTATGCTCAATTCCTCCATGGATATGTGTTATTTATATGTTTTAAGAAATTATTTAGACGATATCTAAATGATTTTAGTTTCGTACATGTATATAGATGCTAATGATCTTCTTTTCTATGTATTGTCCTGTATTTACTGCTTACATGTAAGCAGTTCTGAATCATGGCCTGGACAACTCTTACAATGTATGTGAATATTGTGATTCTTTCATGATTGTACTCCCATGTTCTTTTGTTGAATGAAAATTGTCAATAAAGTGATCAAAAATCAAATCATACAAGCATAATTGATAAACTGTTGTTGATATTGAATTATGGCCAGCTGAACAATCGGTTATGGTCTTCTATAGTTATTGAACGCAATGGTGCGGACTATCTTTAGCGAGGGCGTGGTGTGGAGCAAAAAATCATACAGTAAGTTATCGGTACTTAAAACGGCATGACTACACCATGAAAGCCTAAGCCTTAAAGGGATGGTCCGGGCTGAAAACATTTATATCTTATACATAGAGTAGAATTCACTGAGCAAAATGCCGAAAATTTCATCAAAATCGGATAACAAATAATAAAGTTATTGAAGTTTAAAGTTTAGCAATATTTTGTGAAAACAGTCGTCATGAATATTCATTAGGTGGGCTGATGATGTCACATCTCCACTTTCCGTTTTGTTATGTTAAGAAACGATTCTACGGGCACAGATCCACCGTCAACACAGCAAAGCTGGACACTCCAGTTGGCCGCCATTTTAACCTCCCCAACCACTCCATCACTGACATGATGCTACAGGGCATCGAATCTTTAGGTACCCGTCCTGACTCAGTCCGTACTAGCAGGGAGAAGCTCTGGATGAGACGACTTCGCACCACCCAACCTCATGGCCTGAACATCCAAGAGGGGAACGACTGATTTTTCTTTCCTATCCACTTTCAATTTATATACATATCATTTTTCCCCTCAGCTCTTTTGAATAGTTACATTATAGTTTCTTACTCTACTTTCCTCCCATATCTCATACAAGCTCAGCTCCAATTTTTCCTTCCTTATTCAGGCGATATAATAATTATTATATATATATATATATATTTGTTTTTTCTCCACTCACCTCTTTTAGATTTACCACATTTGCTTATTTACATGTATACTATGGTTTCTTCATAATACACCCCCTCTCTTCTATATTTGCTTTTACCTTTTTAGGCAATTTGCTTCCTCTTTTTCACATATACAGATTTTTTTTCTTTCCTACTATATAGTCTTATGTTTTTTCCCGTCACACCTAGCGGATTACCATATCAGTTACACCATATGTGTATATATTTATATATTTTTTCATATACATTTCTTTTTTGGATATATTTATATACATATCACTTATAGATACATATTTACACTTACCTTCTTCTCTTAGTTTGTTTAATGCTTTATCATATATACTTATATGTCTTTTGCACATTATCAGTTGTTCCCCATTCTTTTTCTTCTTTCCCCCCCCCCCCACTCTTATGCACCAGTTTATTAAGCCTTTCTTTGTAACCTGTTTGACCCACCTCTCACTAATTCTCTAGTTATTCATCCCTCTATCACTGTTTTGTTCCAGATCCTGTTTGATGTTGCCTGCCTCATTATCTTAATCCCTCTTGGCCTTACTTACACTAACTTCCCTTTGTGTCTGCCTACTCCTTTTCTTTCATCCCCTTCACTAACCTGATTGGTCTTCTCTACTCACTAATGCCCCTTTTGTCTCCTTGTTTCTAGTGTTGCTGTAGCTTGTTTGTGGTCTATATTATGGTTGTTCCACTTTATATGTTTGTCATTTTGCCTCCGACGAAGATTCTGCTAGGATCGAAAGCTTAGGCCCCTTTTGACTTAATAATTTACTCCATTGGCTCTCTTTTATTAGATAAGCAGTTTTCAGCAGCTTCTTTTTGCCATTGATCTCCTATTCTGCTGTTGTATCACTCCCATGTGATCCTCCTTATCTAATTTGTCTTGTTTTATCCATATATGTTTGATTTTCTGTATTTGTATTTTAGTGTTTTCTTGTTTACTTTCCTTCCATACTTAAACTTGCATAACTTTGTTTTTTGTTTTTTTCTGGTATCTTTGTCTGGTCGATTTTACTTTTCAGCTTGATTTAATTTACTTTGTGTATTCTTATCATCATTCTGTTTTAGGTCCAGTTCAAATCTACTCGACTTTTCTCATTCTTTATATTTGATTTGTTTTGAATTTCCATTTTCTTTGTTTTACACCTTTTTTATTTTTTTATTCTAGGTCTCTTTCAGCTTGATTCAATTAACTTTGTGTATTCTTATTAACATTCTGTTTTAGGTCTAGTTCAAATCTACTCGACTTTTCTCCTTCTTTATATTTTGATTTGTTATGAATATCCATTTTCTTTGTTTTGCACTTTTTTTTATTCTAGGTCTCTTTTCTACCATGACTAACCATCTATCTTTATTTCACCAGCTCAGGAAGATCAAGCTGAAGGCCCTCAAGACCTCTTTTCACCAGGACAATTACAGATTTTATTCCCTTAATCGCATTATACCCACAGGCCTCCAACTTCATTGCACTCCCGGTCTCGGTACGCTCACACCTGAACTTCGCAAACGATGGAACCAGACCTTACATGGAGCTTCAGTTCGATTAATTAACATCCTCTCTGAACAGTGTATTGCTTCTCTTGATTCTTTTTCAGCTGACATCAGTAGCCTGGAAGACGAACTACGTTCTTGCTGTACCCAAACCCAATGGCTTCAGTATAATGATGAAATTGAATCTGATCTCTCTAAACACAGGTCTCTCCTCACTGAACGCAGGAACAAGAAAATAGGCAACCTCACAAAGAAGCGACAACGGTCAAACAGATTTAGACGACATACCAACAACAATGATGTATCCCCCCATTTGGTTGTTAATCTCTCATCCTCCCCTCTCTCCCAAGCAGAAACCTCTCTTCTCTCTAAAGGTCTCAAGTTTTGCCCCACGCCACCAGAAGTTGAACAGATAGCTCTCAGCCAAGACCTCTCTACATTCTATCGCAGGATACGTCTCAAAGAGTTCTTTTTAGATGCACCCCCTTCTGATCCCGAGCCCTTCTACAAGAAAAGCACATGGATTCCACCTAAGAATAGAGTTCCTTCCCTTGAAACTTACATCCAAGCTGTCTCATCCCAAGTTCGCTCCACAGATACCCTCGACACCAGAGCACATGACAACCTTCCTCGAGAAGAACGCCAGGCTCTCTCATCACTCAAAAACAGGTCCGACATCATCATCAAGCCTGCAGACAAAGGATCAGCCGTCGTTGTTATGGACCGCCAGCAGTACATCGATGAAGCCATGAAACATCTCAATAATCGATCTCACTATGCACTCCTCGATTCTGACCCTACTTGTAATTTCTCCCTACAGATCCAATCGACACTGAATGACATGAAAGAACGCGAGTATCTCTCTGAGAAGGCCCACAAATTTCTCTCCCCTACTAATGCTAAACCTGCCCGCTTCTATCTCCTCCCGAAGATCCACAAACCTGGCAACCCCGGTCGACCCATCCTCTCAGGAAATGGTTCCTCAACAGAGAACATCTCCCTTTTTGTTGATTACCACATTAAGCCCCTTGTCTCACGTGCACCCTCTTACATCCACGACACTCCAGACTTTCTCAGGAAACTAAATGACATCAAGGACCAGATACCAGAGACTGCGATCATCGGCACTTTCGATGTTTCTTCACTGTACACCAGCATTCCCCACGACGAAGGTATCCAAGCATCATGTGAAGCCTTGGCCGCCAGTGGCCATTCCAGTCCCCCCATATCCGATATCAAATCTCTGATGTCTCATGTACTAACAAAAAGCAACTTCACATTCATGGGCAAGCACTACCTACAGATATTCGGTACAGCAATGGGCACCCGGATGGCTCCTTCATTCGCCTGTCTCTTCATGACAAAGCTGGAACAGCAGATGTTAGATTCAGCCCCCTGTCGCCCATGGATTTGGTGGCGTTACATAGACGACATTTTCTTCATCTGGACCAGGGATGAAGACAGCCTCCATACATTCATTGACCACATCAATTCCTTCCACAGGACCATCCAATTCACTTCTGATTTCTCCCAACAGGAAACCCACTTCCTTGATGTTACAGTCCAGAAAAAGTCTAATGGTATCACCACTACCCTATACTCTAAACCCACAGATACCCACCAGTACCTCCACTCATCCAGCTGCCACCCCCGTCACTGCAAAACCGGCATCGCTTACAGTCAAGCCCTCAGACTTCGCCGTATCTGCTCCGAGGACCCTGATTTTTCCTTCCATGCCAGGAATCTGCAGAAACATCTCTGTGCTAGGGGCCACGGGGCCAGGGCAGTCCAACTGGCAATTAACAAAGTTCGTTCTCTCCCCAGATCTGAAGTTCTCAAACCAAAAAGTGACAAGGAGACCACCGACAGAATACCGCTTGTGACCACCTTCCATCCCAATCTACCCCCTCTCCGCAAAATCCTGTTTGATAACCACCACATTTTACACACTTCTGATCGTCTCCAACAGGCCGTTCCCGATACTCCCCTTCTAGCATACCGACGCCCACCGAATCTCAGGGACCTCATTGTTCGTGCTGAAGTGCCCTCCCTCACTAACCATTCTTCTCCCATACAGCATGGCACCTTCAAATGCACCAGCAACAGGTGCATCATATGTGAAATACACCTTCACGAGGGCACTACCCTCACATGCACTACCACTAATGTTGTATATCTCATCACTTGCAGAGTTTGTAGGGTACAATACATAGGGGAAACCAAGACCACACTCAAGAAACGATTCTACGGGCACAGATCCACCGTCAACACAGCAAAGCTGGACACTCCAGTTGGCCGCCATTTAACCTCCCCAACCACTCCATCACTGACATGATGCTACAGGGCATCGAATCTTTAGGTACCCGTCCTGACTCAGTCCGTACTAGCAGGGAGAAGCTCTGGATGAGACGACTTCGCACCACCCAACCTCATGGCCTGAACATCCAAGAGGGGAACGACTGATTTTTCTTTCCTATCCACTTTCAATTTATATATACATATCATTTTTCCCCTCAGCTCTTTTGAATAGTTACATTATAGTTTCTTACTCTACTTTCCTCCCATATCTCATACAAGCTCAGCTCCAATTTTTCCTTCCTTATTCAGGCGATATAATAATTATTATATATATATATATATATTTGTTTTTTCTCCACTCACCTCTTTTAGATTTACCACATTTGCTTATTTACATGTATACTATGGTTTCTTCATAATACACCCCCTCTCTTCTATATTTGCTTTTACCTTTTTAGGCAATTTGCTTCCTCTTTTTCACATATACAGATTTTTTTTCTTTCCTACTATATAGTCTTATGTTTTTTCCCGTCACACCTAGCGGATTACCATATCAGTTACACCATATGTGTATATATTTATATATTTTTTCATATACATTTCTTTTTTGGATATATTTATATACATATCACTTATAGATACATATTTACACTTACCTTCTTCTCTTAGTTTGTTTAATGCTTTATCATATATACTTATATGTCTTTTGCACATTATCAGTTGTTCCCCATTCTTTTTCTTCTTTCCCCCCCCCCCCCCCCACTCTTATGCACCAGTTTATTAAGCCTTTCTTTGTAACCTGTTTGACCCACCTCTCACTAATTCTCTAGTTATTCATCCCTCTATCACTGTTTTGTTCCAGATCCTGTTTGATGTTGCCTGCCTCATTATCTTAATCCCTCTTGGCCTTACTTACACTAACTTCCCTTTGTGTCTGCCTACTCCTTTTCTTTCATCCCCTTCACTAACCTGATTGGTCTTCTCTACTCACTAATGCCCCTTTTGTCTCCTTGTTTCTAGTGTTGCTGTAGCTTGTTTGTGGTCTATATTATGGTTGTTCCACTTTATATGTTTGTCATTTTGCCTCCGACGAAGATTCTGCTAGGATCGAAAGCTTAGGCCCCTTTTTGACTTAATTGTTATGTTATTACATAAAATCATCATTTTTTCATACTTGTGTGAATAATATGTCTCCTTATAATGAAATAAGTTGCAGCAATAAATATCTAATGCACTAAATCAGTTGTCAATCCAATTTTTCTAGTTCTTGGAGGAAAAAATTTGAATAAACCTAATTTCATATAATAAAATACAAAAGAACAAGTGGGGATGTGACATCATCAGCCCACCTAATGAATATTCATGACGACTGTTTTCACAAAATATTGCTAAACTTTAAAATTCAATAACCTTGTTATTTGTTATCCGATTTTGATGAAATTTTCGGCATTTTGCTCAGTGACTTCTACTCTATTTATTAAGCTATAACTACTTTCAGCCCGAATCATCCCCTTAAGGTTCAATTCATGGCACTGCCCTCAGGCAAGGCACTCTACATTGCTCTTCTCACATCAACTTAATAAATTTATATTGATACCAATGTGTGCACCAAAAAGATTTATTGTCCCCCCAAGTTTTCTTTACTATCAAGATTTGCAAAATGTTTTTTCCAATATTGAATTGTAGAGCATCCATAACATGTGAAATATAGACAAAATACAGACCACTCTGAAACATTTAAGAGTGTTGGAAGTCAAAACAAATGGGGAAATCTATTGATTAGTATGTTATGAATTTACCAGATTCCATGGAGATTTTTGTAACAGTGTACGATTTCCAGTTAGTTTTTAGATCTTTGATGTTAGTTACATGGGATTCATAAATTTATCAGCCATGTTTTTATGATGGCTGCTAGTGAAGTATTCGCCATTGTAACTTTGGTAACTATTGATTTGACAGACATTTCCCAAGTCTTCAGAAAATGCCGAATCATTATGAATGAAGCTTTTCAATCTGCGTACATACATACATGTACTACTGTACTGTATGGCTTACTTTGTGTGAATGAACCGTCTGGTAGTTGTTACTCTGTTGTAAACATGAACTTTAACCACGTTTGCTCATTTGACTGCATGATGTGTGAATATTTATGCTCTTTGAAGAACTTATATTTAAGATACTGTCAGAGCCATTAATCAAAATTGCATATTAGACCAAATGTAAACTATGCAATTATACATGATACTTCTTTTTATATTAAGTCTGGGCTAAAAAAAAAAAAATTAAACCAAAAAAATCTTATAATATAAATTCGTTAATTATAGGAAGGAAACAAGATAGTGTTGCTTGCAAGCCCTTTTAAATTTTAAGTTTTCAAAATTTTAGCAAAACAGATACCATTTAATCATAACAATGTTTATTTTGATTTAAAAGGTAAAGTTTTCCATTTTACTCTGTAGGCCGGGGCGTCCATGTGTATAGTGAACATTACTAAGAATAAAATAAAGGGTTTGATTTGAATACTTGTTTGACCAGCAATAACATGTAAATGAACAGAAGACTCTGAATGACTAATCACAATTATCAATAAGGTTTGGGTTACACATGAACCAAGTTAATATTACGGTACAGGTACAAGTCGTAAACTTTTGCTGATCTATATCAAAGGAGAAAAGCTCTATCCTGAGATATGTCATGTGAGGATGGGTCAAGGACCGTTCTCTTCAAAAATTGAATTTAGTCTTCATTCTGACTCTATTTTTTTTTAAAGACTACCTTTTAGTCTTGTGCTTACACTGTTCTATTGACTGAATATTTACAGTGCCCATGAATTGTTCCCAAGAATTATTCTGTTAACTATATGATATTGTACTGATGTATTCTGATGTACTCTTTCTTAAAATAATACCTTTTAGTCTTGTGCTTACACTATTCTAAACAAGTTGAATATTCACAGTGCCCATGAATTGTTCCCAAGAATTATTCTGTTAACTATATGATATTGTACTGATGTATTCTGATGTACTCTTTTTTAAAATAATACCTTTTAGTCTTGTGCTGACACTATTCTAAAGAAGTTGAATATTCACAATGCCCATGAATTGTTTCCAATAATTATTCCTTTAACTGTATGATATATTGTAACTGATGTTTTTGTCAAATTTGTTTGCAGCTATTATGTAAGCCTGTTTTCAAATCACCTCCAGTCAGCTGATACAATTCATGACTTTTGCCTTGAATACCAACCACTATAGGCCTAACTATTGTTTGAATGCCAAGGAAATACTACAGATACGTCAGTCAAGGTTTTGTTTAATAATTGTGTGCAGTCCATGTACTCAATGACAAATAGAGACTCTTTATCAAATGCCAAGTACCATTGATGACATTCGCGTAGCTAGCCCAAACATGAGATTTTGACACTCACAGTCACAGCACTGTAGTCAATTGTGACTAATGATGATGTGAGTGGATTCTTGTTTTCTTCAGAAAATGTAGGCATAGTTTGATCTATTATTATATATTTGCAAATTATCATAATTATGTTAATGTACATGTAGAACTACCATTGTATGATCAGGGGTATGTAAAAACCACCTGTAAATTTGAAGACCATGAATTAGATTCATCTTGGCACAAAGACCACCCCGCCTTTCGCACATGACACCTTTGACTGAAATAGCACATGTAGTTTTTCCTTAATTTTTGTATTGCCCACTAAACATGTATGTACTAGGCACGGGCAAGGCCTTTATTGTCTTTTATGTATATCTTTTTACATGTCACTGCATGCTCAATTCATGCAAACACATTTAATATCAATGTGCGGTTGAGCCATAGATCTCTCACATATGTACATGTATGTACTCAATGTGATCGAGAGAAAAAAAATTATAGTCATCCTTCGCTTCCTCATGATCCAATTCAATATACTGTACATCAAATTCAAGGACATGACAGGGGGCCTCTGCCCACCTTTCTCATTCAGAGACAGAAGGCAATCAAGTTATGAATTCATTTCAAATTGTATGCCCTTCTATCTCTCAAACCATGAACATCATTCATATGTACATTGCATGAGTGTGATATCAAATATTTACAATGTACTTTGTATATTGGTTGCCAATAAGGGAGGGGAAACCTGAAATATCTTGAATTAATGAATATTTCATTTATAAGATTAAGGTTGGTGGTGGACATAATAGACTGACCAGAGTTTATAATACTGGGCAATTCCATAAAATAATCAACCTTTTTATATGTCCGACTACCATTTTTCTCAAATTTTACTTCACTTCATAAACTGACCAAGTCATGGTCATTTGAGAGCACTACACACTGTCAAAAGAACAAAAAATCAGAGACAGAAAATTTCATGAAGTCCCACATAAAGGGGGTCGGACGTACATATTTTATGGAATTGCCCTACTGCTGTTTAATGGCAAAAGGAAGCAAGTCTGTAGAATGAGTAAATGTTGAAAATGTGTCATTGATTTAAATGGAAATATTTAATACTTATGGAAATATTTAGTTTGGGACTCTGCAACTCTAAGTTCTTTAGCATCATGTAGATTATACAGAAATAATCCTAAGTCAAGAAATAAAAATCAATTTTGAACCCCCCCCAAAAAAAAAAATCAGAATTGCTTCCTTTTGTCAGTGGATGGCATACACCTCCCTTAAAGGAAAATGAAAGGATAGATTTATTATCTGGTCATAAACTGATTACATTTCACTGATTTAAAAAAAATTAAAATGAGGCAGAACGGTTTCCTATTTCCCATGATATGCCAAGTCAAAGTTATCAATATTTTGATATTTGAAAGACCCGTGGAGATCGCCATTTTGCTCATACTCCCTATATCTCTGTGGGGGGTTGTGACGTCAGCGACGTACAACTCAGTGTCCGACCTCGGCACTCGCCTTTGATTGCTTGCATAAAATACATGGGCCAGAGTGGATCTGGCTGCCGAAAATTGGTCAGAAAGGGGCACAAAATGCAGCTTTTGCCAAATTCCCTGATCCGCAGAAGAGGCCAGAAATCTCTTAATTTAAAAATGATTGGCTGCACTAAAGGTGGAGAAATACAACAATTCTTCCAAATTCAAGAGAAATGATTTTGTTCGTAGTGAGTATTTTACCGATTTCTTTGGCCGAGTGTTGGGGCTCGAAGTCGTAGGCTCTCAGGCCTTCTAACTAAGTTCTATTTCAATACAAACGTCCGATAATACTTAAATCGACGGTAACAAATAATAAACAACGTTAGATATATTGAAATATAGCACAATTAACAATTTACCGATATTCAAACGGGATAGACAACCAAACTTCCAACATAACAGTTAACACGATCACTCGGTTCAGGGGCCGGCGGTCTGCACTCAAGGGTTCATTACATGCTGCCGCGCACAGAAAAATCAAGCCATGGAAGTTGTGTGTTGTGGACACCAGAAGGAAGATCCCAGCACGCGCGACCCACTAGATAGAAATCCACTGAAAAACACGGTACACGGTGCTAGCTTAGTACTACCTCGCAATACGTGTGATGAGTGGGTGGCCGCACGGCTGTACTGTCTACGAACGTTTAGCTTTGTCAAATTTGCCAATTTGGATATCTTAAATAAATGTGTAAACATTTTCATCAAAACTCATAAATTTGTGTTTTAAACCATAAAATAATTTGAATAGCTTTTTGATAATATTTTAAAGTGTTTTCTGTGTATATTATATTTATATCTTGTAAAAAAAGTATCTATATTATGCAAACTCGGGGTTGGTTTCAGCCTGTGACTAGCTGCACATAGAAGTTAGGACCAAGAGCAGTTGTACGTCGCTGACGTCACAATTTTGAACGAACCTCGCAACAATGGCGATCTCCATTCAGAGACTTTGAACGTGAAGAAGCCCAACTTTGAAGAGGTGGTACTCCACTCTGGGAAATCGGATTTGGGTATAAGTGGATTCATTTTGATTATCATTTACTTATCAATGATATTATGTGGTATTACATTTTGGGTTTCATTCTCCTTTAATACAAAAGATGCATTCTCACAACAATGATCATTTATGAATAAAGCCGGTAATACACCACTTCTACATGTACATAATGTATTTAAATGTACATGATATATGAATATGATTGCATTGTCATTTGAACTTTGAAGTAGTTGCATTGCAGCTTTAGTTTCATTCAAATTAAGCTTGGTGATTAGCACAGTGGATCATATTGCATTTATAAAGTAATGCAATTTGTTAATTTGAGATTTTATGACACTAAGCTGGTTTGAGTACTTGGGTGTACATGCTGTGTGATGTGTATTTATAGAACATGCATTAAAGATACAATGAATACTGAGAGGTAGTGAGAAAATACATAGTAAGGGGTGGGGGGGGGGGGGCTCTTGTGCAGAGGTTTACATTTCTCATTAAATCAGGAGATAATTTTAAAAGTTGTCTTTTTATTCTATTACTCATAAAGAATAATAAATATTTCAATTGATCCATAGGGGTGGGGCATCTTTTGGCAATTTCATAAAGGAGAATTCAGGAAAATTTGAGCTATCTATAAATGGTTTGTAGTGAATGCCTTGGATAGCAAAGGTATTCTCCCTAGAGCTAATAAATCCATACAATGAATGTTCATTTTTTTGTCGTCTGTGATGACATTGATATTTTGTTTTTGAGTGTTCATTCCAAAATTTCTCTCACGTTTTTTAATTTGTTTATTCTTCTTATTCTCTATAATTGAGAATATTTTGTGAATTTCCAACGGTCTATCTCGGGCAATTTCTAGTTCCTTGTTTAATACTCACTACTTAGAGTCTCTTATGTCTTCAACAATGTATGATTTGTTTTTCTATACAGAAAGCTAAAGTAACTGGCATAGATATTACCACTGAAGAGGGATTTAAAGAGGCTAGGTCTGTAAGTATTGCATAAATGATGTCATTTTCCGTAAAATCCCTTAGTGATAAATAAATTATGTTATATACTTACATAAGTATACTATATACTGCAACAATTACAAAAAACTAATTGCTTGTGCATCACTATTTGCTTTCTGTTTGGTTCAGGAAACAAACAATTGAAGGAGAAAGAACTGGTAAGGGAAGAGAAAGAGAGAGGGGGATAGGGAGAGAGACAGGAATAGAAGGGGAAACAAAAGATATGAGAGGGGAAATTTCGAGTGGAAGTGAATGAGAAAACAGAAAGCAGTGATAACTATGAGTACTTGCTTTTCAAATACTAATAATCATATGAAACAAACCCCACCACCCCCAAAAAAAAATAGAAGAATATAATATAGCACACTCCACTACCCTTTGAAAATGCAGTAGTGATATTGTTGGGACTCTCAGTTACCTGCTATCAATGCTTATTGCATTCAATATCTACCCTTTTGATTCTGTTCTACATGTAGGTACACATCTTGTTCGATGAGACATTTTACAATGCCAACGAGGAGAGCTTTAGAGTGCTATGTATTGACAGACTGCTAGAAGGAGGAACAAGTAAGAAACAAAGCAATTTCCGTACCCTTTCCCCAGTGAAAAAAAGCTTTTGTAATCAAATGTGATGGAATATACACACACACTTGTGTGAGTGCATAAAATGAATAAATATGAACTAGTGACCCCCCCCAAAAAAAAAAAAATATATATATATATAAATAAAATAGATGAATAAATTGAAAAAAAAAGAAAAAAGAAATATATAAAAGAAATAATGATGAATTCCTCACCCCATATCCCCACCCCAATTTTTATTTGATTTCCCCATATTTTCATCACATTTTTTTTTTTTTTTTTTTTTTTTTTGGGGGGGGGGGGCTTGTAAACAAGCATGTTTCCCTGAACTGAAACTTTCAGTAGTAAGCTACATTGGACATATTGAAGTTTAATACAAATTCAAATTCATTTATTTCTCATCTCTTAAAAAAAACAGGTAACAATACATAGTGAGTTAATGCCACAATGCCACAATATTTCAATATTATTTCCATAATGCAGCCCTAGTTCAGTTTCAACTGTACTTGGCAATTGGGGCTTTTGATTTTGACCCAATTATAGTTAACCCCTGGGTTCAAAGAATTAGAACAGTACCTACCGATCTGCATCTGTATCATGCCGACTAATGTATGACGTACTGAGGACTAATTGGCCTTGATATCAGCTGCCACCTATAGAGATTTAGATGGTCATCATCGATGAGAGGGGGATTTATTCAAAATAATTTGATATGAATCTTTGATTTTATCTCTGGTTGAGCATTGTGAATTAAGGTTGAGTGTAACGTTTGTAAAGGAGCAAAATTACTGCTTTTTAAAAACTGATCTGTTAATCAACATGAGAATCTTTGTTTATATGGAATTGTTGTTTTAGTATGTTTGACTTCAAAATTACCCACATTTATTTGATGACCTTTCATCTTTAAGGCCACTATACCTGCATACAAATTTCTTGAATAAATGATAATTTATTAAGTTTACCATATTGTGCTTGTTTTATTGAACTTGCTGATGTTACGTTGTTTTGACTAATTATAGATATTTTGAAGGAAATTTTGGTGATTTGAACTCATTTTGGTGTTAGTTCATTGTTCAGTTTCCAAATTAATGTCTATTCTTTGTTGGGCCATCATTTGTATTCTTCTCTTTGTTGTGAGTGGTTCATGAGGGTTTCCTCTCTGTCTTTCACAGTACTTCTTTGTTCATCTATTTGGATTGTATTTTGTGGAAGCTGGATTTCTTGTTGTACATGAAAAGTCTTGAGGGGTTTCTACTTAACAATTTTTATAAATGCTTCATAGTGTTCAGGTTTGAAAGCTCAACTTAAGTGAAGTGATTGGAGATTAAATGTCACCCTTGAATTAAACTGAACGTTTGAAGTCTTCTGTTACATCAATGGTGATAAACTGATTTTCTTCATATTCATCCAGATTGCTTCTCTGATAGTCAGCATTTGAAATAAAACAAGATTTTTCAGCTTGCATTTTGATTTTTGAGAAACCTCAGCAATCTATGATTTCTACTTGTATATTCTTTGTGAAGAAAGAAAACAGAACTAAATCATCTAAATGTCACTATAGCAGAATTTTGGACAGTATTTTATTTCTCAAAGAGCTTTAACTTGTGAATTTAGAATCTTGTTAAAGATTAAAGATTCTAAATGTTTTGTTCATGTTGTGACTGCCTGACATTCATCTATCCTGAAGAAGCCATGCAATTCAAATACCTTCACTTTTACAGACTGAAAATATAGTAAATATTGATAAGATTGTGAATAAAATGTTTGAAAATAAACTCTTGAATGTTTTGAAAATAATATCCATGTGAAGTGTGGCTCAGTCTGCTAAACCTGATTGATAGGCACATGAATATCAAATGATTCTCATAACCCAAAGAAAGTTAGTGATACGGTTGTCTTTTCTCATGTTAATCTTACAATTATTTGAAAAGCATTGGCATTAGTATATAGACTTTGCTCCATCCTTTTATGATTCAAATGATGAGCTAATTTTTCCATGTAAAAAAAGATGGAGAACGCCATTGGCCCAATACAATGCTTTAAAACAAATTCTACCATGGTAATTATTTATTTTTTACGTGAAATTGAGTTTCTAGAAAAGTTCTGAACATTTTTGTTCAATAGGAATGTTCAGCTCAACAGGAAGTTTGTCTTTTATGAACAAATTATGTTTAATTCTTTCATCCACCTTGTCTGGATTCAAGTCCGATCTCTGGGGCCTTTGTTCATCATGCTTTGTTGAGTCTTGTTTTGCATGTGTTTCACATGTCCTATCTTTCTTGAAGGGTTAGTGAACGCAGAACAATGCTATGTTTTCAGAAACCAGAGCCTGGGAGATTCTCTCTGAAACCTTCATCTGATTTGGACCCTATGATTTTGGAGCCTACATTTCCATGTATATAATGCTTGTGGTGCTGAAAATAAATCTGCAGAACTGGTGATGTTCCTGTGAGCTTCTGCCCTTGCATGACATCTTGGAGACATCTTGGAGACAGTTGATACATTTATCTCATTGTTTAATCCGTATCTTGACAAAATGGTTGGATTTATTTTAACTGGTGATTTTCTCACAAACTGGTGGCCTTTCAAAGAGGATGTTGAATATTTTGATTGTAAGTATTTAAGTGTAGTTCCATTTTTGAAAAATAACACTGCTTTTTTGTCTGTTTTCTCAGCAGCCATTTTTAGATACTTAAATTGTTGTATCAGTTCTGGGTGCAGCTTTGAAAGAATCTTTTTTAATATACTGTAATAAATGCAATTTTTTGTTACCAGCCACTCAAATTGATTGATTTCAGTAGCTTTGATTGAAATTTGTTATTATAACAACACGTTCTTATAAAACAGGACCCCTGATCAGTGTATTATGTTTTGGCATCTGTTAACATTCTTCTTTGATATCTTTTGCAGTAGAGTAATAGTATTCATTTTATTTTCATCCAGATATTATTGAAGATCCAGTGTTGACTTGTCTTGAGACCTATGAAGATTGCTGTGATTTCCTATGGGGAAACAAACGTAAGCTATTTCATCTTTGTTGGTATAAGAATGAATGTACCAGGGACATTATCACATATTTATAATCGCAAAATATGTATTTTTTTTGTGGAAAGTCTGCTTCGGAATATTTTGGTTATAGGTAATACCTTGAGACAGAGCATTATGATGGTAGGAAAATTTGTCAGAAATGATATTGGCCACTTCACTCTGGTGAACTATTTGTTCTAAATATACTGTACATGTCACGAAGTCATTCAGTCATAATGAGTTTTACACTAATATAGATGTATGCACCTTTTTGAATTTCTTACTTCTTTTATGCAGTGCATGGATAACTATTTATGAAGTGCCATCAGTCAACATGTAGAAACAATCTTAACTTAATTCATTTAAACGTCGGATTACCTTAGGTTTTTCTATTCAAATTTTTCTTTAAGTGGTAGGGTATATTTTTACTTTTTCATTTTATCCCCGTACAATTATCTTCTTTTATTTCAAAAGTTATTTTTGCAACTTACTTGGATGGAGCTCTTTGGATTAATGGAATCATACATTGTGAATATTTTTTTTAAAATATTTAAGTCTGTTGTATCTTTTCTAATTTGATTTTTGACAACTTACAGACAGCAAGACATCTCAGAAGAAGGTGGAAGACCTAATGGAACAGTTCTGTAGTACATCACAGAAAGCTGATACCCTTAGACAGATCATAGATGCTACGAGTACGCTCTTCACTAAATGCATCCAGATTGCTCTTAAAGATGTCGTTCTGGTAAGTCAGGGATTGGAGTGTTGTGTCGATAGTGTTGTTGATACTGTTGTTGCAACTGTTGTTGGAAAGTTGATACCCTTAGACAGATCATAGATGCTACGAGTACGCTCTTCACTAAATGCATCAGATTGCTCTTAAAGATGTTGTTCTGGTAAGTCAGGGATTGGAGTGTTGGGTAGATAGTGTTGTTGATACAGTTGTTGCAACTGTTGTTGGAAAGTTGATACCCTAAGACAGATCATAGATGCTTCTAGAACGCTCTTCACTAAATGCATCCAGATTGCTCTTAAAGATGTTGTTCTGGTAAGTCAAGGATTGGAGTGTTGTGTTCATAGTGTTGTTCCAGTTGTTGCTATTGTTGTTGGAAAGCTGATACCCTTAGACAGATCATAGATGCTTCTAGTACGCTCTTCACTATTAACATGCATCCAGATTGCTCTTAAAGATGTGGTCTTGGTAAGTCAGGGATTGGAGTGTTGTGTAGATAGTGTTGTTGATACAGTTGTTGCAACTGTTGTTGGAAAGTTGATGCCCTTAGACAGATCATAGATGCTACGAGTACACTCTTCACTAAATGCATCCAGATTGCTCTTAAAGATGTGGTCTTGGTAAGTCAGGGATTGGAGTGTTGGGTAGATAGTGTTGTTGAAACAGTTGTTGCAACTGTTGTTGGAAAGTTGATACCCTTAGACAGATCATAGATGCTTCTAGTATGCTCTTCACTATTAACATGCATCCAGATTGCTCTTAAAGATGTGGTCTTGGTAAGTCAGGGATTGGAGTGTTGGGTAGATAGTGTTGTTGATACAGTTGTTGCAACTGTTGTTGGAAAGTTGATACCCTTAGACAGATCATAGATGCTAATAGTACACTCTTTAATAATAATAATAATGGATATTTACAAAAAGTACCATAGCAGGTACAATGTATGAATAATAACCACAATCAGTCATTCGAGATAAAAAGGGAAATTAATTATCTTTACTAAATGCATCCAGATTGCTCTTAAAGATGTGTTCCTGGTAAGTTAACGCTTGAAATTATTATTTTTTTTTTATTATTCTCAACAGAATTAGGAGTGAGTTTACAGATGCATATCAATTATTATTTATGTTTTAGACTAAGCTGCTTCTTTTTATGTAAGTCCAATCGATGCCAATATGTAGGCAACAGCAGTAAGCTGACTCTACCACAGGTATGATACACAAAGATGAGCTCACATCAACTTTTTTTTTTTTGGGGGGGGGGGTAAATTGCAATATATGCATATGAAAGATGGCTTCTGTGTTGGGAAACCCCATTATTTTTCAGCAGACAGAGTTCAAGAACTTCTAAACAAAGCTTTATTCCTTAAAGATTGACTGTTAATTTCTTGTCATTCAAGTACAGAACTGCATTACTAGCCTTTCACACACTAACAGATGTGTAGGAAACTGACATATTGATTTTTTTTAAATCTCCAGACACCAACTGTCATAGGTCACATTGTCAGTGGTTATGGATTAAGTGTATTGTGTTCAATGGACTCTCCGTTGAGTGAGAACAATGTATTTCCTGTCATTTTATCTGCCCACCACATGATTGACCATCAATTTTGTCTGCTTCTGGTGGTCAAGTACAGGGTCACTCGATTCATGCATGACTGCATCTGTTTATATCACTGTGTCCACTGTGGATCATGTGAAACATGCTTTAAGGATATGATTCATTGAACTCTATCGGCTGCACATTTTTTTCCTTTGAAGTTTAACATCTTATTCTTTGATTTTCATTTTCTCCAATTTCTTTGCTTTTATTAAAACCAGCTTAGTGCATTGGTGAACTTCCCTTTGACACAAATAACTATACTGTATGGCGATTTACTTTTTTCTATTATTCAGCGTACAATGCAGAAGAATGCAGGCCATATGGATAACCTTAAGATTGCCATGGAAACTTATATCATGAATGGAATCTACACCAAGGTTTTCAAGGCAGTCAGCCAGTTCTTTGCAGTTGAGGTATATTGATTGATATATTTTCCAAATAGAATATTATGATTCAAGTCCTGCAATCAACCAGAAATCTGTGTTGGCTCTTAATGATTGTGTGTTTTGTTTTCATTCTTTGTTATTGCTGGTGATTAGTATTTAAAGGAGAATGAAACCTTTGGAATAAGTAGGCTTGTGTCGAAACAGAAAAATCAAAGAATAAGAACAAAGAAAGTTTGAGAAAAATCAGACAAATAATGAGAAAGTTATGAGCATTTGAATATTGCAATCACTAATGCTATGGAGATCCTCCCATTGGCAATGCGACAAGGATGTGTGATGTCACATGTGAACAACTTTTCCTGTGAGGGACTATAAAATACGCCTAAAATGTACCTTTTTGCACTTTCTTATGGTGATACAAACTCTTCATCCATGATGTATTTTTTTAAACTCTGTATTACATGCCCTCCTATAGAAAGAACACATGATCTACTGATAGATGTGATAAAAGAGGCAATTGAAGCGAAATATATACTTAAGTAATGGGGAGAGTTGTTCATAAGTGACATCACACATCTCTGTCGCATTGCCAATTTGAGGATCTCCATAGCATTAGTGATCGCAATATTCAAATGCTCATTACCTTTTCATTATTTGTCCGATTTTTCTCAAACTTTCGTTGATCTGTTTCTTTGATTTTTCTGTTTTTACACAAGCTATCTTGTTCCAAAGGTTTCATTCTCCTTTAAGTTGATCAAAGACAATCCCCTTTGATTATGCTTGTATTTTTTTATAAAAGCATTTTGTAAAGTAATCACACAAACAGATATCTAGATTATGTTTGTTTGTTTTTTAATATGAATGTGATAATTTCCAATATTTTTCACGATTTACTATTGATATACACTTTAATATAATCATAAAAGGAAAGCAAAACACGTAAGGTACATATTTTTTTTCAGTTTCTGTATGTAATTGTTTTTCTCACAATATGAATATTCAGTAATCATATAGTTTATCATACAAATGCATCTGTTACCCTGTCCTGAGCACAATTTGTTTTAAAGAATGTTGCATTAATGATGAAAAAAATAATGTCCTGTTAAAACTGTGATATCCACAGTTTGCATAACATTGTTGGAGTATAATGATGATGCTGACATGGAAATGTAAATCCATGTGAATTTCTGTACCATACTTTACAAAGCATGAGGTTGGATTCTCCATATGTTCCTTTTTAATGGTTGTTTAGTCGTGTGGATAGAGTATGCCTCGGGATCTGTGATGCATGAATCTTGCATTGAAGTCATCCAACGTTTGCTGACAGACAGAATGAATTATTGGATTTATGAAAAATATAAGAATAAAGGGACTGTTTAGTGATTAATGCTGATTTTGATTCTGAAGATGATGATGATAAAAGATTCACTCAAAGCATGGTCAAAGGCACTATTATTGTGGTGATTGAATATGATGGTGAAGGAGATGATGATGATGGTTTGATTTGCATGATGGTGGTGTTGATATTAGATTAGAGCAAAGAAATATTAAATGCAGTTTGGAGCAGTTGATAATAACCCTTGTTCACCCCCTCCCACAAAAATGCATATCCTTTTGTTTTATCATTAAAATACGGTTTAGCCTTAATGAGATATTTTGACAGTTTTAGACAAAAATGGAAGAATTAGATAGTGAATGGGATATAAAAATTTCTTTCTTGTATTTATCCTTTTTAAGCATTATTTTTACTTGATACTAAGGAGGGAAAGAGAGAATAAGGTCTAAATATGTAACTTATCATGTATGTTTTGTATAAAGCATGTGTGATTTTGAATTGTGTTGCAAGTATTCATAATTGAAATGATTTGTCGGAATTTAATTATGATTTCGATTGATTGATTTCCAGGATGCCAATCTGAACAAGATAACCCGGAACCTGTCTGAACTGCAGGTCAAGGATGTGGGTGTGAGGTTAGAGTTCACCACTAATGTCCCAAGGGCACGAAGAGAGATGTCCACCATTAACAAGTTCAGCACCCCGCTTGGCAAGATGCAGTGTCTTAGGAGAACGGTCCTTGCGATCACACAGCAGGGATTCAGAGGGAAGATCAATGATGGTGGTGAGTGGAAAGACTGGGTGTTGTAGAGGTATGATGTAGTCAACTGGTTTAATTGTCTCTAGATACAAAGGTTGTGGGTTCAAGCCCTGTTATATCACACCTCCCATTCTTGCTTTTATGCCCCCGCAGACGAAGTCCGGAGGGGGCATTAAGCGTTGCCCCTGTCCGTCCGTCCATCCTTCTTTTTGTCCGTCCGTCCATCCGTCCCCCCACTTGGTTTCCGCACAATAACTCGAAAAATATTCAATGGATTTTAAAAAAATTTGGTGCGTAGGTAGGTGACACCAAAATACAGGCTGAGTTCAAATTTGGAGTCCGCAGGTCAAAGGTCACAGCTCATTAAATATGCAAATTGGTTTCCGCACAATAACTCGAAAAATATTAAATGGATTTAACAAAATTTTGGTGCGTAGGTAGATGACACCAAAATACAGGCTGAGTTCGAATTCGGAGTCCGCAGGTCAAAGATCACAGCTCATTAAATATGCGAATTGGTTTCTGCGCAATAACTCGAAAAATATTTAATGGATTAAAAAAAAATTTGGTGTGTAGGTAGATGACACCAAAATACAGGCTATGTTCGAATTCAGAGTCTGCAGGTCAAAGGTCACAGCTCATTAAATATTTGAGTTGGTTTCCGCGCAATAACTCGAAAAATATTTAATGGGTTTAATTTTTTTTTTGATGTGTAGGTAGATGACACCAAAATACAGGCTAAGTTCCAATTCAGAGTCCACAGGTCAAGGTCACAGCTCATTAAATATGCGAGTTGGTATCCACATTATAACTTATCAAATATTCAACAGATTAAAAAAAATGGGTGTGTAGGTAGATGACGCCAAAATACAGGCTAAGTTCGAATTCGGAGTCTGCAGGTCAAAGGTCACAGCTCATTATGTATGCGAGTTGGTTCAAAGGTCTAAATTTGTTTATTATATATATGCATATTGGTTTCTGCATGATATTAAGTTCAATCATATTGAATGAATTTCTGATCGCGTTAAGTGGGGGCATCTGTGTCCTTTGGACACATCAAATTTCTAGTTTTTAGCATACATTGAATATTAAAAGGAAGTTGTCGTGATGTGGTTATGGTGATGATGGTGCCTTTGGTGGTTTTGATAGTGGTAAGTGTGATGGTGGTGGCAACAGTGGTGATGCTGTAAATTGTTTGTGGTGGTGATGATGGTGGCCATGGAGATGGTTGTAATATTAATGATGGTGGTGGTAATATTGATGATGATGATGATGATAGTGGATGTGGCAAAGGTCTTGGTAGTGGTGGTTGTGATAATAATAATGCTGGTTTTCTGTTGCCTTTTACCATTTTTTAGCTCGTGCTATGTCATCAGATGACCTCCTACCCTTGTTAGTCTTCTTAGTGGTCAAATCAGACATACCAAACTGGCTGGCCACTCTCTCATACATGCAGAATTTCTGTCTCTCAAACTTTGCTGGTGGAGAATTCGGGTAAGTAGGATACTAATAATTCAGTACTCAAGCCTGTATCAGTTTATCCACTTGACAGAAATTAACTATGGGTCACTCAAATTGTGTCAAAGTTTGATAAACTGTTGTATGAATTTGAATTCAAGCACGTGTATTTTCAGAGGACACCAATCCATATTTAGGACATCTAAGAAAGAGTCCCAGATCTTTAAGAGCATTCATGGGAAACTGAGGTCAGATGGTTTATTTTTGGTTGACTGCTCTCAAACTTTCTGGTGATACTCTGTTATATATATATATCAGGCATCTATATAAATGATCTTTTATCACTAACTTGTAAAACAAAATTGATTTATCTCCTGATGCAAGTTTGTGAGGATGTTGCTGAAAATTTACTCTAATTGCTCCATGTGGTTATTTCTTAATACTTTTCTTTAAATTCTTGGTTGTATTCTTTATCTACTTAAATAAAAAAAATCTGTCAAACATAATATATTCATCTCTCAGATTCTACATGGCGTCAATAGAGGCAGCCGTGGAGCATGTGAAGTCCGGTGCCATGAGTAACTCCACCCCCGCCACGCCCATCTCCATAGACCGGTCCCGCTATTCTTTGCCCCCCTCCTCCCCTTCAAAGTCTGGGTCAGAGAGCCTGTGGCAGAAAATAGACTCCTCGGATCATGAGAATACTCCAGCTGTAGATATCTTATTTCAGGTTGGTACAAATTATCAGGAATTAAGATTACATGGCTTAGCACAGACAGGGGTCAAATGTCAATTAATTCGCTTCCTGAAGTATTGATGAATCATGAATCCCCCTCCCCGTGTTTATAATTATACAGTCATTCATGTCAGATGTCTTACAATTTCATCACTCTCTTATACATCTTTAAACTCCTTGCCCATTTCTTGAACCACTTTATTAGCGTGAGTAAAACTTTATTTTTTGTAGGGGAAAGGATAGAAAGCTTCTATAAAAATGGAAAAGGGTCTATTCAATGGTTGTATTGTTGGTTATTATGAATTATATTATGGTCATTATGGGTTTTGTTTATCATTAAAGGAGATAACTTTCTTATGTGAAGTAGTCAGTTATATCTATTTCAAACTTGAGTTTCAAATATTGCATACCACTTTACCAACCAGAAATTGTGTTTCTTGTTCTTTGTCAATGATATACCTATGTTGAATTATTTTTATGTTTAACCTATTTAGTTTTAATCAGTATGTGGTTTAAAAACTTTTTGAACAATCAGAATTAAAGGCTTTCATGGCGTGCTATGTATTTCACAGAACTTTATCTTTTGACACTTGTTTTCCAGTGGGTGATGGAGGGAAACAAGAATGATGTTGAGTCTATGTTAGAGGCCAGCAGTACCGATTACAGTTGGCTTATCAATAAGATGTGTCATCCACTCTGCTCTTGTGACAGTTGTGAACAGATCTTAGCAAGGTATATTGATAAATTGATCTCATATGGCAAATGTGAATGGGTCCTTCTCAAGAAATCAATCCTACCTGTTCAGGAAATGGAAACAGGTCATAGTTCGTATTGTACAATGCCTACTTAGCTTGTTGTACGCGAGCAAATGGGAGGCTGAATGTCAAACATTCGTACCGTTGCACACAAGACGTACCATCCAAAATGTACCGTTGCACGGCTTTAGGAGGTGACGTCACAATGCGATTTAATTCATTGCGCTCAGTAAAAATGAAGGTGCAATGCGCGTATAAGCCTGCTGGCTAAATGCGCAATGCTGCCCAAGATCATGTGCGCTTGTGGGATTTTGCTTTCAATATTTTTGCTCCCTATTCATAGATTACTGCAGGGAAAAACTCTTCTTTTTTCTTCTTTTTTCATATTTTCGCTAAACTCCGAGGCGTTGTACAACACAAATAGCGAATATTCTTATTCGTGCAATGGTGCAAGATTTCGCATTCGGTGAAAGAAAGAAACACTCTATTCAACTCGGCTAACGCCTCGTTGAATAGAGCATCTTTCTTTCACCTCATGCGAAATCTCGCACCATCGCACTCATGCCTATTCGCTATTTGTATATTATTTGATGGACTTTGTTCATGGAAATAATGTGTGAACAAGTCCTATCTATATTTATGAATTAAGGTTTTTTGACAAAAAATGTTACCTTATAATTAATTTCATTATGTCATTTTGGAATTGATACCATACTTATTTGAATTGGTACATGTTATTGAGATAAATATGAATTAAACTAATTGATGAAAATGAAATGAAATACATTGTTGCTTATTCATATATAAATCCCAGCTATTGATGCAATCTACACAAATAGAATGTTTTAGCTAGTAGATCATTTTTTGTTTACCTATGTGAACAGCTCTTGTCTAGAAAAAAAACTTATCTACACTGTTCATTGACAAGCTCAACCCATCCACATCATTTAATAGAATAACAAGGGTTTAAATTGTACAAAGTAAAAAAATGAGGGGTTTGAATTTAATATATATATCTGGGTATTTAAAAAATAATTCTCTTATTTCTGTGTTTCTCTTTTTATTCATGAAGCAAGCGGAATGACCCCAGAGCAGTTACAGCATCATCAAGAGATAACAGGGGTTGTACTCCTATGCATGCTGCAGCTGCTTATGGTGAGATAAATATCCCAGCTTTTTAGATACCTCAATGATTGACTGGTAACTTAAAAAAAAACATGAATTGATATGATCATATGTAAGGAAATGGAAACACGAGCTTGTTGAAGGGGCTTCATCTTCCATTCTGTTTAAGGTATTTCATATAAATTATTTGTTTGATTATAATAAGGGATTAAGTTGATGTCACATTCTACTGATCTTTGTATTGCCTTGGTTTATTGGGAAACCTTTTATGTAGCAGCCTTGTGACCTTTGAACTCCCAGTTTTGACTCCTTCCATGATCTTGATATTACAACGAAAATCCAAATATAATCAAATGCATTATTCATCGCTGGACGTCTCATACAAATTAGCTACCATTAGTATTGTAAATGACAAAAAGTACTTGAAAGATTTTTACTGAATGAAACATCCCAAAATTGGCAACTTCAAAACATCTTATAACAAGTTCCACTTTAATGCTTTATATTAATCACAACTTATCAAATATGAATTTGTATTTATTTGGTTTCCTTGTTTTCTTTAAAAGACGATGTTTTCCTCCATATTCCTTTTGTTTAGGTCACCCTGAAATAATCAGTATTCTGATGAGACGAGGAGGTGAAGTAAATGTAACAGATTATCACGGATCGACCCCATTGCATCTTGCTTGTCAGAGAGGCCATCAAAATGTTACAGTGAGTCAGCAGTAAAGTGACCTTGTTAACCCATTGAATATGACTTGATTTCAGTGTAACACATGTTCTCCATTGACCTCAGCCTGAGATATCACTGGCATAGGACTCAGTGTGTTAATACTTACAGTGCATGAATGCACTGTATTGTTCTTACTCTTGTATTGGTAGTGTTTTACCAATGATAACTATTCTAATGGGGCATTGCAAGAAACTTGCGATCAATTGCAAGTCTGTTTTCGGTCCCCAAATCAAGCATATGTCTTTCAATTAATTACAAATTTGCGATTGATTACTAATAGCTAGAAGTGATCAATCAGTTGTAAGATTGCAAAAGAATATATGCAGTTGATTGCAAAATATTTTCTTGCAACACCCCTTAAGTCACTGTCTTTCTTTAGGGTCAACTGTATCCCTACAGAATAGGAGTGTTTTGTCAATTGCTTAACCCAAGTTTGATAGCTGTTAACAAATAATATCAGAAATTGAATTTGTCTCACTTTCAATACATTTCATCTGTTGGGGTAGAATCACCTTGAGGTTCATTGGTTGATTTCAAGTCCGGTGTTGGCTTTAATGTTGGTGTTGAAATTTAGATTGATTCCCCTAGCTTCAAAACTTATTCAGAGTTTGTAAAAACTGATCCAGATCACATTATTGACATCTGAACATCTCGTGAGTGACTTTTCGGGACCATCTTCATTTTATGTTTGGTGTTATAATGGTGTAAAAATTGACCTAACACCAACACCAAAAGGTCAACACTGAACTTGCATTAGGTGGGTGTGTCATAAAGCTGCTTGTATGACTTTAAGAATGGCTGGTGATCCTTTCTTGTGGTAAATGGTATACACCAAAATGTTAATTGGCAATGGTTTAGCGCTTAAGAAAGGATCACCAGTCGTTCTTGAAGTTGCTCTTAACCTACGAACAGCTTTATGAAACAGCCAACAGATACTTATTTGTGCTTCAAATGAAACATTAAAAGTCAGGAGAGGAAAATAGCATAGTGATTCTGTTTCCTAATGTTTCTATAGAGATAAGATGGAAATTCCTCGGATCATGAGAAGGGCCATTTGCAACAGTATTACAAAGTAACATTTTCTTTGCCCAACTCTCCATAATAACCATATTTTTGCATTTTCTTCTGTAATATATAAAACCCATCCACACAGTTATATTGTTTCCCAATATCAGTCATATGCAGGTTTGACTGAGTTTCAATACTCATTATGTACTCTTTTTACAGTTACTGTTGCTTGCTAAAAGCGCTCTTGTTAGTATAGAGGACAATGATGGCAATCGACCTCTGCATCTTTGCTGTGCTAACGGCCATGAAGAGGTGAGTATGATATTATTAGCACAAGAGGATTTATAGTTCCTTCAATACTAACAAACTGAGTTTGAGTCAGGGTAGAATAAATGTAAGAGAAAACACTAAGGCATTATACAGATTTGGGTACTTGGTTGCATTTGAGCAAAAATGCATGGTTTGTGCAAAAATCCAATACTGGATCTTTTCTTAGGTAAACCTGTCAATTTACTATTTTCTTTGTTTGATTGCTTGGTTATAATGGAAAATACCTGTCTAAAGTTGGGGTTCTTTTTAAGTGATATGTTCTCTCAACCATCCCTGACTAATGTATCTACATACATAACACTGGATACAGTACATTTGTTGAGAAGTATGCAAGTGATCACTTCTATTGATCATGAATTTGATTGTGAAAGATGATGGGATATCAAAGTTACATTACCAATCTGAACTATAATAAGCTAACTGTCTTGGTTGCAATAAATAAATAACTAAATAAATGAATGAATGAATGAATGAATGTATAAATTAATAAATAGAATGAATATATAAATAAATGAATATATAAATAAATGAATATATAAATAAATAAACAAATCAAACAAACAAATAGATAAATGAATGAATAAATAAAAATATTTCTCATATCTACGTGTGTTCTGTTCCAGTGTGTGAAGGCATTACTTTACTCTACCAGACCATCACAGAGAGTGTCTATCAATGCAATAAACACCAGAGGAGATACAGCACTACACCTAGCATCAAGATGGGGATATGGTAAGAAAATCATGTCTGGTGTCAGGTGTCCAGTGTCAGGTCTTGGACACCTGATCAAAAGTCTTACCTCCATCCGAATCTTGACATCTTTTTATCCTCACAAGTAGACTCAAACGGTTGAGGAATGCATGAAAGACTGCAGAAAAAGCAGTGTCTTTCCCTTCCCTCAATTTTTGGGTGTACATGTTATGATTAAAGATGAAGACCCTTGCAGGATACCTGCGGGAAAGATGTGGCTCATCAGAGCTGTATTTCGATTGTATTGTATTAGGTGAAATTTTACAAAGGTTTTGTGTCTGCGAATATTAGTAGTCCAACATTGGCCAAAAAGTCCTTATCTGTATCTCCACATGAAGATGAAACCAAAATAATGAATATGCTTAATAAGTGAACAATTGTGAAATTATCTGTATATCACCATATTGGCTCCAACAGTCATTGCTGCACATTGCATTTTGATGTGTGGATATTGCTCTACATGATTTGAACATTGATTATGTGCTGAAATTTTAGGTCGTTTGAAGTACTACCTGATTTTCTTCAGCTTGGTGAAACACCACTTCATTCAAATTGTTTCCCTCCAACACACACTGATTAGTCTTATCCACACCGACTCATCATATATGTCATGTTTTGTTTCAGCTAACATTGTATCACTGCTGATAGAGCACGGTGCATCAGTAGAAGCGAGGAACAGACGACAGGAGACGCCTCTCATGTGCTCTCATAATATCAACATCTCAAGAACCATTCTATTCAGTACACAAGATGAGGCCGACCAGAATTCAATGTCTCCATACGTGAGTTATTGCTACAGTTACACCAATGATCCGACAATGATATCCCATTGAAAACAGTGTTGTAGATTTGTTTTGCCTGGGGTTGGTGGTTTTGGTGTGACGGTGTCATAAATCCAGTAATAGCCCACAAATTATATGTAAGCAAAGACACCTACAAGGTGAAGACTGGACAGTCAATAGAGCACGTTATGAAATGCTTATGAAGAGCGCCCTACAGCGTTGAGTAGGTAGACATTCATGGATTGCCATTTTTTGCTGTGTGTAAAACATATGGAGGAAATGAAGGAAGAGGCGAGTTTGAATTATGAGATTTTTTCCTTCATTTTTTTTCTTTGAAAATTAGACATGAATATATCTTAGAGGCTTCTAGGGAACAAAAGGTAGAATTGTTACCTTGTGCCCTCTTCCAAACCCTCTCACTTATTTTCCCCGTATGTTTTATGCACAGCCGCTTGCACTGTGCGAAGGTTTACTTACTCAATGCTAGTGGGTGCCCTTCCCCATAAGCGAAATTGAGTGCTTCATGAAATCGCTAAAGTGTCCAGTCTTCCCCTTGCAATGTCCTTGATGTAAGTCACCTAGAAATGGAGATTGAGGCATTAAATGTCAATGTTTCAGAGCAAAGCCAACCCTGAAGTGTGCATTCTTTCATTACGTCACAAGTAGAAATAATTTTTTTTTTAAAGGTACAAAAATGTTGAATGTTAATGAGAGCGGTATAGGGGCTTACGAATAGGCATCCAGGTGGGTGTTTCATAAAGCTTTTCGTAAAGTTACACACAACTTTACGCGCGACTGGAACATGATCTCAATTAACTCAATTACATAGGGATATCACTTGGCATGAGAAAGGGTTACAAGTCGTGCGTAAATTCATTTGTATCTTATGTACAGCTTTATGAAACGCCCACCAGGTCTTGATGAGCTTGGGTTAGTGTAATGGAGTTAAAAGATTCTTGCAACTCAATTGGAGTAAAAATATCCATCATAAAATATTGCAATTAATTCCAAATTTGCTCTTGGTTGCTCATCTGCTTCTTGCATCAAGCAGTTCAGGCAATCTGAGTTACAATCGATACATCTATTGTAAATTGGCATCAGAAATGTGCAATTGATTGCAAATGTTTTCTTGCAACACCCCCTGAGATTGCTAATTTTAGTGTAAGGTTATGTTGAAACCTGTATGATCATATAGGATGTGTGGTTTCAGGGATCCCTCTTTGGATTTCTTACTTGATAGGTTACTGTAATTCTGGGCCCCGTCTTTCAAAGAGTTCAATTTGGTCCAATCAATCGTAACTATGGAAATTCATCAGTGTCAATTATTTCTACAGGAAATTCGCAAAATATCCTTTGTTAACAAAGGCGAACATGCCAAATTGTCAAGAAAACGATGAATTTATGAATATACATCGTAATCAAGAAAATATTTTGAACAAGTGTGCATATTATATATGGGCGTTGATGGTTTTCCATAGTTAAGGTTGATCAGATCAATCGCAACTCTTTGTAAGATGGGGGCCCAGTTGCTTGTCATCCCCCAGGCATGGGTGACACTGAATAGTCTTTCCTTTTATATCAACATTGATTGTACAGGCCACCAGTCCTCCCATAGCAAGCATCCTATCTACTGTTGGTGATGAAGATATTCTGGTGACACCAATCAAGGTCTCTGTTACTCGACTCACCAAGAAACTACAACCTGCACAGAAAGAGGTAAACCATTATATGCAAGAATTACGGGGAACGAAACAGTACTGTATAAGCTATTATTTTCACGTACATAATTTTTAGCGAATCGCGGAGGTCCCAACATTTTCGCGGGTTGTTGAATTTGCAATCGGCAAAAATAGTGTAAAACATGTGCAAAAATATGCTCCTCAGAGCCCCCATGCCGACGTGTCTTTTGTATGTCCCTGTAAAAAAAAGTTAGAAATTGTGAGAAAAAAAAGTGGCTTAAATTTAACTTTTTTTGTACCTTTACATCTGAAAATTTATAATGTCACAATGTGATCTGTAAAAGCAAAAAAAATTAACTTAGCATTTTCAGTGACATGTTTCCTACTGTTGAATCAGGTTGTGTTGAAAGAACTAGTTTGCTAGAAAATATTGATCTTCAATTTTCTTGTGGTGGCAGTGGATTATAAGCTGTGTGAAATTAATATACAGTAATTACAGTATCGTCCAAAGGAATGGAGCTGAAGAAAGATTGAGAACAGAATAAGCTCTCCTGAGTATGACTTTTTTCGACATTTTGTTTATCAGGTTGAGAAGTTGCTTCGCAGTGTTGCCGATGGTGACATTCTAATGATGAAGCATCATCTAGGTTGGCTTAGCGACGATGAATACGATGATGACGACGACGATGATGACAACATTCCATTGGACTCTAAATTGTGTCATCCTCTCTGTCAATGTCCTAAATGTGCAATGCTACAAAAGGTAAGTAAAAATTAAGATTTTTCTGCCTAAATAACTCTTCATATGTTGTTGCCTCTATTAAAGGGCTTCAAAGCTATAATCTGATCTAAGTTATTTAGATTCTGGCTTGCCTGCATACAATGTGTTCCAGTGTTCCAGCAGTGGGCAGTGATGCATAGATTACCAAATAAGATTGTCAAGGTGATATGAATTTGGCAAGTAGCCATTAAGTAGAAGTCTTCTGCCATGATTCACTGCCTATATAGGCATGTAACTTTTCTTTCCTGATGAATTGAAAAAGACAGGAAAAGATGGGTATAAAAGTGTATACATACAGTATATAGATACATATGTATACAGTACATGTAATCTGTATTCTGAAGCAAGATGGTTCACACATTAACCAATGGTTTCAATCTTTGAAAATGAGAGCGATTTACATTGATATATTTCGTGATGATTTTATTTTATTAATGACCATCACTTACAAAGCTTATGTTTTTGTGGCACTGTTGAATTATTTGAAGAAAACTTTGCTATCATTCTTGTATTAGTAGAATCAAAGACACTACAACAGGAAGACTGGACACTTTGGCAATTTTTTGAAATGCTTGATTTCGCTAATGGGGAAGGGCGCCAACTAGCGTAGAGTAAGTAAAACTTCGCACAGCTCAAGCGGCTGTGTATGAAACTTATGGGGAAAATGAGAGGGGAGTTTTGGAGAGGGCACAATGGAGGCACATATGAATAATTCCACCTTTTTTCCCAGAAACCTCTAAGATATATTCATTTCTGCTTTTAGAGGAAAAAATTTGAAGAAAAAAAAAGTTAAAATGTAAAATTTGTCTATTCTTTCACCCCTCCACCATTTCCCTCACGTTTTGTACACAACCAACAATGGCGATACGCGACTGTCTACTTACTCAATGCTGTCGGGCGCTCTTCCTAAGCATTTCATTACACGCTCTGTTAACTGTCAAGTCTTCCCCTTGTAGTGTCTTTGGTAGAATTCACCCGGATTTTCACCCGATCAATGATGTATGTACCCCTCTGTCTTATACAGCGTACCACGATCAGCGCGACCGGCCTGAGCGTGAACTCCCACAACCAAGAAGGCTACACAGCCCTCCACGTTGCTGCGTTACACGGCCATGACGGCATGATTGATGTGTTGCTCCGTCGGGGGGCGGGTGTCAATCAGAAGAATGGCAGTAGTCAGCAGTGTACACCCCTTCATCTAGCTTGCCAGTGCAACCATCCAAAGGTGCGTTCCTTCGAGACTCGTGTCGTTACTCGCGATTTATTTGGATGCCAACCCTGACTGTGTTGTTGGCATCATTGAGCACAGAATTATCTTGTGTATGTTATCTATGCAAAAAATATATATAACTACATATCTGTCTTCCCTGAAATCTCTTATTGTATAAATAAAGCAAACTGCCTGTAATTGTCATTTATTTGTTGGGTATTTGAATGCTTGATGGCTCATATCCAGATTGTTACCATAACTGTAATAAATGAAAACAATAATGATTGTTTAGTTTATTATGTATGAGATACTGATGACTGGGACATGATTCTTGACAATGCCGGTGATTGTAATATGATTTGTAAAGAAATTTATTCATAGCTATACAATGATCTCAAAATCTGTGTGATTCCCACCAGACATAGTTGAATGTTCTTCTCAATCTTATTGATAACGATCTATTTCAGTCATTGGAATGTTCTTTCTTCTTGTTTAGATTGTATCCAAACTCCTGCATCATGCAGCTAAGTGCAATATAAGAGATGTGAGAGGTAACACACCTCTCCATTACTGCTGCCTGAATGGACATCTGGAACCAGCCGAGGCTTTATTACAGGTGGGTTACTCTATCTATGTTTTTCAAGTAACATTTTTACATTTGCTGCTAATGACATTGTTATTATCTTTATCTGTTTATGGTAACTCCCGTAGGAACTCGGCAGGACAGCTTTTGCTGGTAAATGCCAAGCTGGTATACCTAGGAACCATTTTACGTCTAGGTTTAATCAGTCATAGCGGCTAACGTTATAGAAGACAGATATTATTCTGGGGTCTTTTTATCAAAGTGGAGACAATGGCAGAGTGGGGATTCGAACGTACAACGTTGTGATTATGAGTCCAATGCTCTAACCACTGGTTGGATGTTGTAAGGGATACTGTATCTCTTTGCATCATGAAGAAACCAATATCAGACTGTAATAGGTATAGACCTTATGCATTGACGTCACCGCGCCACCATCTTAGAGGCTGGAGCCATTGAGTTGCATGCGTTGTTGATCTCCAGCTGGCGCATCTCTGACAAATCTGTTTATACATATTCCTATAGCCTTTGAGGGAGGGCGCTATGAGATTATGATGTCATAAGGTCTATTGTAAGCCTTAGAATGGAATACTGCTTGATAAATTAGATAAAAGTGTCTGTCATGGTCTGAAAATAGACTAAGTTATCTTTAATGCTTCATGACTGACCAAGGTTTCTAATAATATTATTATTATTTGACCAAATCATGATACAAACATATAAGAATTTTATACATGGTAAAAACAAACAATACAGAATAGAGCAGGGCTACATGCTGGTCAGGGGTGATAAAAGCATAATAAATAGCTGTTGCTCGGAAGCATATCACCCCCCCCCCCCCATGTAGTAATGCGTAAAAATATCAAACTTTGTTATTTACAGAAAACATACAAATTACAAAAAAATTATCTATTGGAAAATATAATGTCAAAGACTCCATCCGAAACAAAAAATGAATTAAAAAAAAAATCATACATTAACCTGAAGTTTATAAAGCATGAAAATGCAAGTTTAATTTCCACAGCTTAGCTTGTGAAGGTTTAAAATTTGTGCCTTTCAAATTATACGTCATTCTCTGATACACTGTCCCTAAGTTTTTTTAAAACTTTCCATCAACACTTTAACCTGTTCTTTTTCCACCTCTGGTCTCTGTCTTATCAGGTCTACCTTTTCCCTTTCGCACTCCAGCAATTCACAATGTAGGTCTGCTTCTTCTTTTTTTGCCCTTGTCGAGGGTTATGATGTTGCAGATATTGCTTTCGATCTTGTTGCTGCTGTTCTTGCAATGGTTGCATTTGCTGTTGTTGTTGCTGGGTTAGGTTAAAACTTTCCATCAACACTTTAACCTGTTCTTTTTCCACCTCTGGTCTCTGTCTCATCAGATCTACCTTTTCCTTTTCGCACTCCAGCAATTCACAATGTAGGTCTGCTTCTTCTTTTTTGCCCTTGTCTAAGGTTATGATGTTGCGGATGTTGCTTTCGATATTGTTGCTGCTGTTCTTGCAATGGTTGCAGTTGCTGTTGTCGTTGCTGGGTTAGGTGCGACTGGTGATGTTGCTGCTGCTGTTTGGTTTTGTGTAGCTGTTGCTGCTGCTGTAGTTGTCAGGCATGATATTATCCCGACTTTTTTTTTTTTTACTTGAAGCCCTTTGCCCAAGAACATTCTCATGCTGTTTTTTACTGCTTTTTAAAGTCAAATGATGAAGCTATCATGCAGACTCACCTCGAAAAATCACTTTCGATTTCTTGACTATACAAGAGCTTGTAACCCCGACCGGGGCGTCTCGGACTTCGGCGGGGACGTAGCCACCCTTGGCTACTTTTCAGATTTTTTTTTCAGAGGGGAATATCATGCCTGAGTTGTTGTTGCAGTTTTTTGCTGCTGTGTGGTCTGTCGTCTGTATTTGTCAGTAAAGCAATTACATTTCCACCTTCACTCTCCAGACCAAGAAAGCCATCGCATACAGGGTCAGGGAGCACCTCCAGGACCATTTCGTAGAGTTGATGAAATTTAGGTCGAGGGCCACCACCTGATCGTGAACGTATATTTTTTGGCCCTCGACACCATCTTGTGCCAGAGGTCCCAGAGGTGAATGCTCGGGGCCTTCCTCGCTTTGGCATTGGAAATAGGGAGACCGCCACTCAGATTGCTTCTTTCTCCCAGGCCTCGAGAACTCGTCCTTTAAGTATTTGGTTTATCACTACTAGGGAACAATTCACTACATTGCTCCCTGATATATGTGCTAATTGCAAATACTTGAGCATCGATATAGTTGACCCTTGGTCCGTCTGATGTTTCTCCGGCAAAGAGTCCAATGCTCTAACCACTGGTTGGATGTTGTAATGGATACTGTATCTCTTTGCATCATGAAGAAACCAATATCAGACTGTAATAGGTATAGACCTTATGCATTGACGTCACCGCGCCGCCATCTTAGAGGCTGGAGCCATTGAGTTGCATGCGTTGTTGATCTCCAGCTGGTGCATCTCTGACAAATCTGTTTATACATATTCCTTTAGCCTTTGAGGGAGGGCGCTATGAGATTATGATGTCATAAGGTCTACTGTAAGCCTTAGAATGGAATACTGCTTGATAAATTAGATAAAGTGTCTGTCATGGTCTGAAAATAGACTAAGTTATCTTTAATGCTTCAAGACTGACCAAGGTTTCTGATATTATTATTATTTGACCGAATCATGATACAAACATATATGAATTTTTATACATGGTAAAAACAAACAATACAGAATAGAGCAGTGCTACATGCTGGTCAGGGGTGATAAAAGCATAATAAATAGCTGTTGCTCGGAAGCATATCACCCCCCCCCCCCATGTAGTACTGCGTAAAAATATCAAACTTTGTTATTTACAGAAAACATACAAATTACAAAAAAATAATCTATTGGAAAATATAATGTCAAAGACTCCATCCGAAACAAAAAATGAAGTAAAAAAAAATCATACATTAACCTGAAGTTTATAAAGCATGAAAATGCAAGTTTAATTTCCACAGCTTAGCTTGTGAAGGTTTAAAATTTGTGCCTTTCAAATTATATGTCATTCTCTGATACATTGTCACTAAGTTTTTTTTAAACTTTCCATCAACACTTTAACCTGTTCTTTTTCCACCTCTGGTCTCTGTCTCATCAGATCTACCTTTTCCTTTTCGCACTCCAGCAATTCACAATGTAGGTCTGCTTCTTCTTTTTTGCCCTTGTCTAAGGTTATGATGTTGCGGATATTGCTTTCGATCTTGTTGCTGCTGTTCTTGCAATGGTTGCAGTTGCTGTTGTCGTTGCTGGGTTAGGTGCGACTGGTGATGTTGCTGCTGCTGTTTGGTTTGGTGTTGCTGTTGCTGCTGCTGTAGTTGTCAGGCATGATATTATCCCGACTTTTTTTTTTTTTTACTTGAAACCCTTTGCCCAAGAACATTCTCATGCTGTTTTTTACTGCTTTTTAAAGTCAAATGATGAAGCTATCATGCAGACTCACCTTGAAAATCATTTTCTATTTCGTTACTATGCAAGAGCTTGTAACCCCGACCGGGGCATCTCGGACTTCGGCGGGGACGTAGCCACCCTTGGCTACTTTTCAGATTTTTTTTTCAGAAGGAAATATCATGCCTGAGTTGTTGTTGCAGTTTTTTGCTGCTGTGTGGTCTGTCTTCTGTATTTGTCAGTAAAGCAATCAAATTTCCACCTTAACTCTCCAGACCAAGAAAGCCACTGCATGCAGGGTCAGGGATCACCTCCAGGACCATTTCGTGGAGTTGATGAAATTTAGGTCGAGGGCCACCACCTGATCGTGAACGTATATTTTTTGGCCCTCGACACCATCTTGTGGCAGAGGTCCCAGAGGTGAATGCTCCGGGCCTTCCTCGCTATGGCATTGGAAATAGGCAGACCGCCACTCAGATTGCTTCTTTCTCCCAGGCCTCGAGAACTCATCCTTTAGTATTTGGTTTATCACTACTAGGGAACAATTCACTATATTGCTCCCTGATCACGTACGTGCATAGCGCCAACTTAATGTGTTCCGCCATCTTGCTTGTTGGTTGCCGATAAAATGCGCATTTTCAGATTTTTTAACGCTCAGTTATTATCCATGACTGAAACATTGACCAATCAAAAACTAAGATTCTACAAGAAATATGAATATTCATATACGAAAGTATAAACATAGATAATTCAGTTTTATGTGAAATTTAAACCCAATACTTCAAAATATGGTTAGTTTTATGTCTCTAAAATGACCCTTAAAACCAGAATTTTATTAGTAAAAAATAAAGGTTTTCCCAAGTTGCCATGGTAACGCGGTCTGAGATATAAAAGCTTAGCAAACACTTCATTTCAGTGATCGAGGATGTATTTGTTTACGGTATACGTCTACATAAATTATAACATTTTTTTCCAGACCATGGATGAACTTTCAAAAAGAGACATTTTAGGCAAGTTTTTACGATTTCCGGCAATTTTCTGACACAGGCACTTTGAAGAGGTAATTTTTACAGAATTAGAAGAAGACATCATGGATTTTCCTAATTATCACGACGGATGTGCAACTTACTTGTAAACAAATCAAACAAAGTCTATGATACATTTTCGATAATGCAAAAAGAGACATTCAAGTCTCTGATTGAGCGCCGCAGATTGAACATTCGCACGGCGCAATGGTAGCGTTTTCGCCGAATTCGTCGGGGCGAAAACTCCAAGAGAGCCGTACCACTCACCAGTCCCGAACGCTGCGCTGTATGTTTGATGATTTATCTGGTGCCATTTCGTGCTTATAAATTTGTTTTTTCTACAATGCCACTATCTCATTAAAATTGTTTGTCATGATAACATTGGAAATATTATCGTTTAATGGCCCAAAGGATCGACTGTAATAAAAGATACTTTGAAATATTGTCAGAGAGTGATTAGTTAGGTGATGTTTATGGTCAGAATTCAGTCATGGCTTCGGGTGAACTTACGCGAACGCGGTCACTTGCTCACGGGGCGAGTCGGCCTGGCCCTTTGGTGGAAGGCCGTTAGGCAACGTGCAGTGCAGCTAGAGCAGAGTTGGGGAGTTATAATATAGGTATAAAAATACTTTGAAATAAGTAATCTGCAAATATTTTTGTCTTATCCCTTTGGATTACTTAGATAAGAAATTCAAATTCTCAAAGTTTAAATCAAATTTTAGACAGTGACAACAAAGAGTGGTGCTGTATGGGGGGGGGGGGGTGGGGTCTTGCATGCCCCCAATTCACGAACAAGAAAAAAAAGGAAAAGGTAAGAGAATCTTGCGAAATTGTTCAATTGGATTTTTGTAACCAAAAGTCAAAATTATGCTTATGTCGCTTGCTTGCAACTATATATTTTATAAATTTTGCCTGATACGCCATATCGTAGTACCCTCAATTATTTTCACTTGTTACGCCACTGACATGACTGATATAACATCTACTAGTTTATGATAACATTATTTGGTTGCGGGATCAAAGCATCAGCTATATAGCTAAACATTTATACTTTATGCCTGTTCAACTTCCAATACAGGTTTAGGCCTGTATTTATGAGATGTTAAGATCTATGGGTGCCTTTATTATTTTCATTTTCAATTAAAACAATTATTAATTATGTATTAATTTAGTATTAACCTCGATGATACATTTTATTGTATTAAATCGTACAATTTCTGTTGTATTAAGCCCCTTATTAAGCCCTTTTAAAAACATGCTCAGTAGCAGACCCCCCCCCCCCCATATATAAAGACAATAGAAGTGTATATAGAATTAATTGAACCCCCCCCCCTTATTGAGGACAAAATGAAAAAAAAAATACTCAAAATAATCGACCGCCCCCCCCCCCCCCCTTTGACGAGGCAGCTGTCGGTGGCCTGATGTCTTCATTGACTTCTTTTTGCTTGTAAAAATAATATTAAAGAAATAGGGGCTACTCTAATTGTCCCCTGTGAAAATTGATTTGGATCTGCAAGTGCATGAGGCTGCGCCCCCTCCAACGTCATAGCTACCCCATATCTTTAGGTTCTAGCTCTCATATTTTTCAGCTCCCTGGTTTTTTGGAAGAAAAAAAAACGAGGCGAAAGAAAAGAGTGAAATAAATGAAATACGATTAATCAAAATTTGCGTTGTTTGAAAGAATTATACTTATCAGAGAAACTAAATTAAATTCTACAACCATGAAGAATAACAGCAATCTTGATAAATTCTGTTTTTTTTTTCAAAATCAGAACCAATCAACCTTTTTCTGATTATTCTGTCACTTTCCATATTTTGGAGAAAAAAATAAAAGTGTTCATCGACGCCCTGTACTGCATGATGAAACTGTATCCCCACTCGGCCCTCGTAACCCCCCCCCCCTCTCTCCCTCTCCCCCTCCCCCACCACAATGCCCCTTGCTCATTTCTCTTATCTCACCTTGACCTTAATTAATTAATCTTAACTATTTGGCGGTACAGTCAAACGTGACTGGTCGCCATCATAGTTTCATCCCCAACAAACAAGGAACAAACAATAACAATTCTGTTTTTCGACCCAACATCATTCCTTTCAATACGCGTAAGGCTATACGTGGGCATGCACAAACAACGTGGGTTAACAAAAACTGACCCGCGTTTGGACTAAAATTGTGATTAAAATAAAAATGTTATAAATATGAAAAAAATATGTGTATAATGAAGGATATCTGATAAACGGAAAAACATCAATCGCTAATTCATAAAAATGCTGGAAAAGATTTGACAGAGGTTTTTAACAACGGTAATCAAGGGGAATTAGTGTATGGGTGAATGGCGTTCGAGCTTTAGCCGAGCGTTAGCCGGAGAGGGCGCGGGCCAAATCTGCCTGAATCTGGCAATATGGCGGCGTCCATTAAGCTGACGTTAGCCAGCGGCGACTGCACGTACGTGTGATATATGTGCTTATTGCAAATACTTGAGCATCGATATAGTTGACCCTTGGTCCGTCTGATGTTTCTCCGGCAAAGGCTATCCATTACTTCGCGTCGTGCAGCAGACATCAAATTTGAGAGGACACTGATTGTTTGATCTGTGTTGTGAACAAAAAATCAATCTGGATTTTGCCATTGCTATTTAGTGACTGATTGCAAACCTGTACTGCCCAACTTTGGCAAAAGGAAGCAAGTGACACATCAGTCAAATTTGAGTTATTGTTGTTTCTGAAACACCCTTTGTATGTTGCACGTTCAGGCAAAATTTGGAGAAGAAATTATCGTTCTATGGAAAGATATTGAAGAAAATATGCTGCTAAATTGCATTGACGCGTATGTAAATAACAAACACACATTGCTCATTTACAACAAATGATGCTTTTGTAACATGCTTCCTTTTGCCTAAGTACAGCAGTTTATATTACAGAGCTTACATTATGAACTGTTAACTGTTATACATTCCATATTTACACTATATCATGTTTCATCAACCAGGAATAAAGATTTGGATGGGTGGCTTGGCTAGAAGATGAATGGTATAGTTATTAAATTACTGATTAACTTGCCAAAAATAGTTTCATAGTGTGCAAAGACAAAACTCTCAAGACTTCATGCTCATCTATTTTCTGGTCGTCTTAGCCATTCAATTCAGAGTCAAACCAGGTTGATGTACTTTGATGTATATGTCACTCTTCAAGGGTGAAGGATTTTGGAGAAATTCCATAAAGTATTGTACGTCCGACCTTCTATTTGTGATTCCTTTCCTGATATGATTTCTCTCTGTTTTCTCGTCAAATAAAAAGTGGTACGGTAATGCTCGTGAATTACCATGGCTTGGGCAGTTTATGAAGTGAAGCAGGAATGGAGAAAAATCAAGAGTTAGACAAACAATAAGGTTGACTATTTTTACGGTATTACCCGGTACTTCAATGCATATTTTATTTTTGTCAGTTGTAACAGATTCTTGAAACGTTTCTTTTTCTTTCCAGTATGGTGCCAATGTAAATCAAACCAATCAAAGAGGTAATACGCCCCTCCACGAGGCAGCAAGGTTTAACTTCACATCCCTGGTCAAGTTATTACTGGACAGCGGTCAAGCTAATCCTCATTGTAGGAACAAAGCACAGCAGATACCTCTTAGGCTCACTCAGGTTAGTGCATATTGTTAGAAGGTCAATTATCTTTATTGAAAGCCACTGAATGCGCGGGTCTATTGTATTCTTGATATTTTGTTTATAATGCAGATAATAATATGTTTAATTTGAATTTTGTTTTGCACATACACCTTGAGCATTTCCTTTCTGGTGTGTTTGGTACCCTATCATTATCTATTATCATTTTTGTTATTTTACTCAATATTTTTATTGTTATTTTTTTAATTATCACTGTGGTGGTTTTATTCAACACTATCATTGTTTTTTTAATTATGATTATGCAATTTTATAAATGAATTATGACAGTAATTATATGATAGCATCGTCAATTTTTTTATATCCTAGTATATACTCCATAAGCCAGTAGTGTAAGCATACAAATATTTTTTAAAATTATGTTTTAAATACTTGTCCATCTTGAGTTATATTTATGATTTTGGTATCATGAAAATTGTTCAATACTGAATAACAATATCTTATTTATCATTCCACTTAAATATTTCCATATTTCCTCAGAAACAAAGTGAAATTGCTAAGATGTTGAAAGCAGCAATGAGACGAGACGATGACCTGGAGTCGGTGACTTCGACGGAGACCAACGCATCCTCTGGCTCCTCTCAGACGGATCCTCTAGAATCTATCCAGGAAACGGGACGACCTTTAGCTCCACCACCCCCACCTCTTACACCTCCACCCCCTAGACCTCTTAACAATGAAAGTAAGTGCACCCTTAGATGTTTAATGAAGATCTAAAGATAAAACTAAAATCCTATTTGTGAATCTGAATAATCAAGGAAACTGTTTTATGTCGATTGTGAAGGCAGTTAATTATGAACATAAGTAGGGACGATGTGGTCTAGTGGTTACGACTCTCGTTTTTCAGAGGGTCGTGGGTTTGAATCTCAACCATTGTGTTCTCCTTCAAGGAACTTACCCACATTGTGCTGCACTCAACCCAAGTGAGGTGAGTGGGTACCCGGCAGGATTAATTCCTTGAATGCATCAAGGTCCTAATAGCAGCTGGAGCTAAAGCTGGGGTAATATATAGTGCACCATTAAATAGGCAACTAGATAATTGGCACCTCACAAATGCTATATATTATTATTATTTTGAACCTTAAAACTAGTGTTTGTTGTAAAGCATTGGAATCACCAAAGTGATAAGAAATCAACTCATTCTCCTGAAGGTCACATTCACTGCACACAGATATTACATAGAGTTGTGCTCAAAAGTTAGTGAACCCCACCACAAAATGCACTACAAAGTTCGGCGAGCCGAAAGAAACAAACTTTATTGAATGTACTATTTTATCACCTAATTTCACAATTAAATATCTAAAACATGGCAGAAATTGAACACGTTAAACATGTTCATTCTCTTGTGGGTTCACCATTTTTTGAGCACCACCGTATGGAAATACACCCAAATTGTCTGTCCAATGGTTTGTGCCCTTATTAGTTGTATTTTTAATGTGAGGGCATTTGAAGAACATTCCTTTCCAGTGGAAATTGTCATATTTTTCATGATAATTGAATATCTCTTCTTCTCAGATACACTCCCGCGACCTCTAAGCGTCCATGACCTCTTCAACTATTTCTGCGACACGGACCGTACCACTATGCGTGCCTTGAACCAATCCATCAGGGAATTTGAACCCGCCCGTCAACTCAGACATGTCGAGGTTGAGGACAAGCACCAGGAGAACTGGAATCTCTATCTTAGACAACAGGTATGAAATATTCATCATATTTATTTGATAGACATCATGTTCAAGTGTAATGAGGATTTTCATATTTCAAGCAAAAGAAGTGTTATTTCTTTTTTTTTAATATCAGTTTATAGTAAATTCAGTGAAGGACTGTTAATGATAATAACCATAATAGTTCTATTTCTTTGTATTTTAGTTTCAGGATGAAACTAATATCATTTTCAGCTAATTTGGTCTAATAACATCATTCCAAATGTTTTTTTCCTGCATATTTAATTATGTAAATAGTTGTGTAGGAGTAGAATTTCTTAGAGATCATATATCCAAGTTCCAAAGTTATGTTATCAAATCGCAGTCATGACAGTCATCATGTCATTGCAAGTCCAACAAACTTACTCTTAGACTGGATGAACCGTCAGTTGAGCATTGATTATTTGAAGAAGTTTTGGTATTTGCCAACTAAAAGGTTGGTACTCTTTTTTAAATTTAGACAATATTTGAAAAATAATCCTTGAAAGATATGAACATTTTTCTCTGAAGTATAAAAGATAAATTTTAGTTTTTGTCTCACCTGCATAGCAGAGTGAGACTATTTTCCGGCGGCGTCAACACCAAAACTTTTGAAATGACAGCATAACTTAGAAAGTATATGGACCTAGTTCATGAAACTTGGCCATAAAGTTAATCAAGTATTACTGAACATCCTGCTTGAGTTTCACATCACATGACCAAGGTCAAAGGTCATTTAGGGTCAATGAACTTTGGCCAAATTGGGGGTATCTGTTGAATTACCATCATAACTTTAAAAGTTTATTGGTCTAGTTCATAAAACTTGGACATAAGAGTAATCAAGTATCACTGAACATCCTGTGCGAATTTCAGGCCACATGACAAAGGTCAATGAACTTTGGCCATGGGGGGGGTATCTGTTGAATTACTCTCATAATTTTGAAAGTTTATGGATCTGATTCATGAAACTTGGACATAAGAGTAATCAAGTATCTTTGAACATTCCGTCCGAGTTTCAGGTCACATGCCCAAGGTCAAAGGTCATTTAAGGTCAATGAACTTTGGCCATGTGGGGGGTATTTGTTGAATTACCATCATAACTCTGTAAGTATAGTGGTCTAGTTCATAAAACTTGGACATAAGAGTCATCAAGTATCACTGAACATTTCATGCGAGTTTCAGGTCACATGACCAAAGTCAAAGGTCATTTAAGGTCATTGAACTTTGGCCATTTTAGAGTTAATTATTAGATTGCTGTCATAACTTTCAAAGTTTATGGATATAGTGTATAAAATGTGGATATAGGGGTAATCAAGTATCACTGACAAGTTTTAGGTCACATGATCAAGGTCAAATGTCAATGAACGCAGTATTGTATCATTATATGAATGGTGTTTTTTGTGAATGATTATTTTATAGTAGTTTTCAAAGTCAGCACTGCTGCTATATTGAATCGCGTGATGCAGGTGAGACTGCCAGAGGCGTTCCACTTGATTTTAATTGATATTGATATCAACCAAAATCAAAATCTAGTCCAACAATGGTGCTAATAATTAAAAATGATTTTCAGATGAATTGATTGTATCTCTTGATGATGTACAAGATTTGAGCGATATAAATTCTTTCTTTTTTATCATCTATAAAACATATCAGATATAAAAATATGTCTAATACCTTTTAAGAGGTGACAAATTACAATCGCTACTCATGAATATTCATATTGTCCTCAAATTGGCAATGACGTTGCTGTACCTTTTACCGTTTACTTCCCATGCAACAAAAGGTGTATTTCTTGGACATGTTGTATTCCCTGTATACAAAACCCAACAAATTATTTTGATAGTATATGGGTGGATGAGATGAGGCACGAACTTATGCACAAAGGTCAGAATTTAGATTTCATGACAAGTGTAATGTACCCCTTCACTATTTTTTGTAGTTTATTATCTTATTGTCTTCCCCTTTAGATAGATGTATAATTATAGCTTATAAAACCTCTTTAGCCATATTTATAGATCCAAATATTCTGCTCTACACCAATATTTTCAAACTGTGAATCAAGTTTTTGATGGTGGTTTCTTTTGTTTATTGACTTTATTTGTTTGCCCCCACCCCATCTCTCCCTTCTTTTCTTTAATGTACACCCTCTTTAATTCTGTATTTATCTATCTGTATGGGTATACCTCCCTCTTCTTTCTTTCTGCTGTCTGCTTTCTACTTCCCACCCTCTCTCCCTAACAATCATCTCTCTCTATCTCTACATGTCTTGCTATCCCCTTCTCTTGAGCCTTCTCATCACATTTAACACTAAATCTTGTCCTACGTGGGTTTTCTTTTCAAATTGTGTCTTTATATAAACCCCTAATCACTCAGTTTCAAAAGTAATTCATGATCCAAATAAATGTGCATTAAAAAAAAATTAGTTGGTTTGAGTGCAATGTACAGTTTCTTTGTTTTACAGATATGAACTTGGATCTTTTCATACTGATCTATTCTGTTGTTGTTTCTTCCATCAATGCAACTACATGTGTAATGCTCTCTCTGTTTTTCTGTCATCTTTCTGTCTCTCTTTCTATTTCTCCCTCCGTCTCCTTATGTCTCTCTCTTTCCCCTTCTATTTCAGTGTCTCTCTGTTTTCATTTTTGATTTGCCATTTGATTTGATATTTTCATGGCTTCTGCCCTCCAGTTGTGCAGAAAAATTATCTCTCTCTCTCTCTCTCTTGATCCTTTCGTTTTGCTTATTCTTAAAATTATCGTTTTATGTTTACATTACAATATGATTTATTCTCCTTTGAAAATTTTGGCCTGAAAAATTATATTTTTGTCACGTTTGCTATTATAACCAATATATTCTGTACTATATTTATAGAACAACTAATCTGTTGTTATACATGCAGTTATTTGTGTATATACTTATAAGGTTATGTAAATGATTTATAGGCAGTAAGACATACATGTGATAATTTGGCCTTCTCTTCCTCTATCTTTTATTTTCATTTTTGTATCACTCTTTCCATCTATCTCTCATTCCAACTATCCATCTTTCTCTATATGTATTTCCCCTTTCTTCTCTCATCTATTATTTACTTTTATTATTACCTATTATTACTTGTTATTAATTGCTTTTTCTTGTTATATTCCACTTAACTCGTTTTCACTATAATAATTTATCATTTGAACCAGAAATTGGGAGCCTTTACCCTGTTGAGTTGTTCAAACTTTTGGATTTTACGGGGTGGTACAAGTTTTGTCTTTTCTCTTTATTTTTCTCACTTTCACACTAAGAATTTCAAAATCACTGATGGGTTAATCTTTAAAGAAGTGATCTGGGCCTCATCTTACAAAGAGTTACGATTGATCTGATCAACCACAACTATGGAAAGCCAGCAATGTCAACATCTAAAATGCCTGTTTGTTCAAAATATTTTCTAGATATGATGTATAAATTCATTGTTTCCTTGCCAATTTGGAGTGTTCCCCTTTGTTTACGAAGGACATTTTGCAAATTTCCTGTAGAAAAAAATTATGACACTGATGGATTTCCATAGAGTTATGATTGATTGGATCAATCGTAGCTCTTTGTAAGATGGGGCCCATAACTCTCATTTCATTAAGGAAATTAAAACTTAAATGCTTGAATTACATGTAGTATGATTTTGTGAAAATGATTACCAATATTGTGGTTTTATGTTTCTCTTACCTCTAGCTTGAAATCCAGCACTTTGATAAAAAGAAACTGAGACGAACCAAGACTGAGGATAAGAGTGGACCATTCTTTGATTTGATCAAAGAAATTAGCAATACATCCCATATTGAGAACTCAGACAGTGACTCGGATCATGTGATGCCAGAACATCAGGATGATTACCATGACAACATGACACCTGAATCATCAGGTTACCATGGCAACCCAGAGGAAGAAAGTGATAGGACACCATCTGAATTAAAAACAATAGAACGGGACAATGATGGATTATCTGGTTTCATCGGATCAAGTAGTTTTTCAAAGGAGTCAACAGAGACTTTAGAAAGAGGGAACCTCGACAGAAGCGAAGTAGTGGACCAAATTAGTGATGCAGGGGAAGAAAATGGTGCGTTGAAACCCGGGACGCACTCGTCCATTTTGAGCTCCGCTGTATCGAGGACAGACGCAGAACACCGAACGCTAGTAAACCAAAGCCAAAACAATTCAAACAGCAATAGTGTATACATTGGTTCATCTGTGAATCACAAAGACGATGTATCATTAAATGGAGCAGTCCTTGAGAGTGAGAACACACCTGGATGTGTTAACACTCATATTAACCATGAAGATCATTCAAGAGGAACTGTTGAGGATGATGCGTATCATAGCAACCAAGACCAAGGGAGAGTGCATCCTCCTGTAGAGGGTTTGAAGATACCAATATCAGGCTCCACTCTTAATGGAGTTTGCCAAGATGAAGAGTAGTTCATATCTTTATGTACTTCTTTTTCCCCCCTGTTCAAAGGAAGACAATGGCAGTGAATATCTTTTTAATCATGAAATCTGCATTACAACTCAATTAAGAGAATAGTCAGAAGTGAAATGTTGCACAGTTTGGAGTTTTCAAGTATGGTGTTGGTGTTGGTGCTGGAAGCAATATGATGAACATTGATTATAAACACCATACCAGTCTCATTATTGATAGTTCAACACCAAGTTAAGTCAGCACCAGCAGGTGATGAATAGTTTTATTACCATAGCTCCAGCACCAGCTTTTTAACACCACATTTGGAAATACCCTAAGTAATGGTATATCTTCCAAACAACAGGGAGATACCTGTCGAAAGTGACTGTGCATTTTACTGTATTTCACATCTCTTATCTCCTCCACCTCCTCGTTTTTTTTTTCTTCATCTTTGCCTTCTTCCTCTCCTCCATCTTCTTGTCCTACTATTCCTCATCCTTGTTATCTTTATCCTTCCCATTCTCTAATTCCCTATCTCGTTTCCCTCTCCTTCTCTTCCCTCTTCCTCTGTTTCATTGGGACTTCTATCAGGACTGTCTTTAGAATGTATTACTATGTATACCTCATTGTATGCTGCAAGATCAATAGAATTTATTAGCTAATCCTGGCTCCATCAAACAAAAGGGATAGATTTAAGTGTACTTACTTACCTTGTATTGATGTTTTATGTATTAAATTGTCTTCTTGCATACTAACTCCCCCCCTGTCATTCCACATGTTTTCCCTGTTTCCCTTTCTTCAGTAATAAGTGATGTATAATGATATTTACAATTTTCCTCTCCACAGATATGGTGGATCTAGAATATCCTCCTTTTTTTGGGGGGGGGGTTGGCAAAGTCAACTAATACATGTTTCTGAGAGGTAATTTGCCATGGTAGATTTTCATTTGTTACCATACTTTTTGTTGATGGAATCTTCAATTTGGTTCTGATATGCAACAAATTTGTTTTGGTTTGAGTGTGGCTTACATTTCATTTTATATTTTTGGATAATATTGCTTAGATTTTCTTTCCTTCAAGTGCTTGTGATATAGCATTATATTCATCTCACACCATCCATACATACAGGAAGCAGTAAGTTTAGATGCCGCATTTTGTAGTGCTATGCTAGGCAAGCATGGTGTGATCTCCGGTGGACAATGTTCTGAATCACATGAATACGACTCCCAATTCAGATCAAGCAAAAGTGATTGATTTGAAATTGAAGTTGCTTTTGATTTTTAAAATCTGCTTTCAAATGATAGCATTAGTAAGTGCTGCAGTAAGTTGCTAAAACGGTTGCCCAATAGTGACTGAGAAAATCATCACGATATTGAATAAATTGGCAACACAATATTTGAATTAGCTGTTCACTGACCAAAGCTATTACAAGATCTGTTGGTATATAAAAAGCAAATAGGCATGAGTGCGATGGTCTGAGATTTCGCATGAGGTGAAAGAAAGATGCTCTATTCAACGAGGCATTAGCCGAGTTGGATAGAGCGTCTCTTTCTTTCACCAAATGCGAAATCTCGCACCATTGCACAAATAAGAATATTCGCTATTTGTGTTGTACAACGCCTCAGAATATAGCGAAAATATGAACAAATTAAGAGTTTTTCCCTGCAGTAATCTATGGAAAGGGAGCAAAAATATTGAAAACGAAAAGCAAAATCCCACAAGCGCACATGACCTTGGGCAGCATTGCGCATTTAGCCAGCAGGCTATACGCCTATTGCACCTTCATTTTTACTGAGCGCAATAAATTGAATTGTAATGTGACGTCACCTCCTAAAGCCGTGCAACGGTACATTTTGGATGGTACATGTATGTCGTGTGTGCAACGGTACGAATGTTTGACATTCAGTCTCCCATATGCTTGCGTACAACAAGCTAAGTAGGCGTTGTACAATAACCAATGGATGATAATTTTCCTTTGTTGCTGTGTATGTTGCACCTTCATTCTTTTAAGAAAGCAATATTCCTACATGAAAGCTGAGAAGACATTTGAATATTCTAAATAAATGATTGGTTAGTAGGTGCTCAAGTGATAATTTTTCACTATATTTTCCGGGGCATGCTCAATATATCATTAAGCATGCACAGTCTTGCCCCGTAAAAAATATTTAAAAAACTATTCAGAGGTCTCGCTGAGTCCTGGGCACACCCAAAAGTGGGTTTTCTCTTGTAGGCATCTCTTGACATGGCTGTGAAGTCTCTGATCTCATTAGTGCAGTGACTGAACGTATCTGGATCAGACGGGGGATGAAGACCAACTCGGACAAGATTAACGTGATTTATCGTTAAAAAGCTAAAGAAGGGATTATATAAAATAGTACTTGCCAGTCCAACCTCGGATGAATAATTCCCCACTACACTTTCTCAAAGCCAGGTATATTTGTATTATATACATTGGAACAGGCTTTGCCATATATGGTTACAGCAGTTTCAAATAAAATAAGTTTATTTCATGTTTATTATTATTTTATCAATATTCTAACAAAGCTCTGAGATTATGAATTACAGTGTAAACTCTGTGTAACATCCATGGTAACAAAAGAATAACCTTGTAATATCAAGAATCTTGTAACCAGTTGATTGTAACTTTGGAGAAATATTGATTCTACAATAAATTTTATGTTTTATGCTTCAGCGCCTGGGTTGAAAAAAAAATTGCATTTGATCCAAATTAAACTCAAATTGAGAACGATCTCAACTCCAGTTCACTTGACAATGTTTGTGACGTTTCTTTGTGTGTTTTAAGCATGTGTGTATTTTTTTCTCAACATTTATATGGGAGATATTTGGCTGTCCTTGTATTTTGTAGTGAATTCTTTTACATCATTAATATTGATTAATTCATAGTTAATTGATTTATTCCTTTGATTACTGCAACAAATGAATGGTCAGTCGTGTGCAATAACGTAATATGGAAATGATGATGCAAATAGAAATTAAGATAATTTTTCCAATTTCAGTATGATTATCAGTGGGACTGTCAGTAAGTTCCTGTGAAATTACGTTTACTTCATGTTTACTTCAAATATTTATCATCTAGAAAAGAAGGTGTTATAACTTAAGAAAAAGTATTATTTAGTACATTTCTTTGATGTTTTGTTATCAGTCTCTTAGATTGCTATTTAATGTAGATGTTCTACAGCTCTTATGTTTATGGTCATGTTTCTTTTCCCCATTTAGGATACACATACATATATATGATGCATTGAGCATGTGCATGATATGCCATCATATCAAATTGTTATGACTAAGCTGAAATACTTTATGTATCTATTTATTCTTGAAGAGTATAGTTATTGCCATCAGAAAAGCTAGGCATATGGAAGATGATCTAAGCTTGAAGATGGTCAATGAAGCAATTATCACTCTAACTCTTAGTATGATAAAGACCTTCAATAAACAAACATGTAATGCATAATTATTTAATGACTTAATACAAGTAAAGATTTTATGGGATATATAGTCCACAACTAGTTATGTATTATACAAATGCCAATTTTATCATGACAAATCATTCTTATATACCCTATACACTTAACCATATGGGCATTTAAGAATACAATTGATTTTTGTTGGACAGATTAGTATTTCATTAGATATATTTTGAATATGATGATAAACTAATGCCCCAACTGGGCGTTGTGGCTTGTGCCTGTAATCCAAGCTAAGTGGGGAAGTTACAAATTGATGCAGAGGTTCGAGCCCTGGTCACGTCTTTCGGATGGTGATGTTAAAGGTCGGTCCCAGACGTAAATAATATCTAATTGATACACGTCTGACAAAACTCAAATACATACACCCTTTAATTTTCTTCACCACCTATGTGTTAACTACAAAGATTATTATTTGTTTTCAGAGTTAAATGATTCCTTTAATGGAGTTACAACTTTTTTGTAACAAGAATAGTCACCCACCCTAAGATGATGTGTACTAATAAATTGTGACTGTTAGGATTATCGGCAATAAATTAATTATGAATTTATTCTGACAATTATCACAGTTTGTTCAAGTTGTAATGTTTTCATATCTTTAAATTGCAGGCAGGCATGTTCTGGTGTTGTATTGTTCCCTTTAAAGTGGCAAATTTGTGAGGCTTTGCTCCCATTATGACTGTACTTCATTCTAATTCAAATAGTTATGTTCACCAAGTATATTTCCTGCTCTATGTGTATGTTGATTCTTTTCTCAAAGTTTAAGTAAAATATATTTCTAATATATTATTCTAATTGTGTTTTCTCCTGTCATGATTTGTTCTTTTTAATAATAGAGCTGTGTGAATGATGTTGTCGAGTAATACCATGACATGCTCCTGAGCCCCATGTCATAAAAGTTGGTATCATAGCAAATTTTGCTGGAATGTTGACAATCAAGAAGCAGAATTTCACTGTTGCCATGGTAGTTGACATTCCAGCAAGAGTTGCTAGAATGTATTTTTTTTATGAAATGGGGCCCAGGTGTCTTGTTGCCACTTTGACTAATGTTGGACATATTTGATTTCAGACAAAATATATCAGTTTTAGAAGTAGTAAATTTGATGGAGAACTGGGGATATATAGTCTAATGCCCGTATTCTGAACTCAAGTTTAAATTAATCCCTGATTTAAAGTTGTGGTTTAATTATGGAGAGCCAATTGGGGTACACATCTCTACTAGTACATGATCAATTAATTAACTGTTATGACACTCATATTATGTATAACTGTCTCAGAATGATAACTGAAGTATTTTCTTCATCATGAAAGCAAAGGGAAACAAAATACTAGTAGTAAACATAAGAAATATACAATATAAGCATTTTTGTGTATTTTTGTGGCCCCCTATACTTTAAGCACAGAGTTAGACCATGGTCTAAGTTAAACCTGACTTCAGAATACGGGCTTGGGGGAGTTTAAGCATTTATTTTTGCAGGGATTGATTTGATTATTTGATCTCGGGTGTAAGATTTTGCAGATATTCCAGAAATACAAGTCTTGTGACTAAATATCATAATTTCATAGTTTGGCCTTTTTGAAGCCAAATATGACATTTGTTGCCATGCTTCAGCAAATTTACAGTTCTTTAACTGACGTTAAAGTCCCCCATCACCCACCGGTGTAATATCTTCGCCATCGTAAAGCCACCGCATAATTCCATTACATTTGAGACCAAATTACATACCGGTATTCATCAACTCATGGAAATAATACATACCAAATCAAAGAAAAAAGATATAATTTCGAAAAAATTAAATCAAGTTCCCCGGAGTTGTTTCTTTTACCCGCTAGCGGAGACATTTTTTCAACCTTGACAAATAATGGAATGGCAGCTCAATTATTATTCTCTCATTTGATTTATGTAACAGAATTTTTCGTCGTACTACCAGCAACAATTATGATGATTATCTCTGCTGCTAGTGCTCTCTCAATAAGCATGTTATGCATTTTCTTGTTAACTACAGCGTCTTTTAGATTTTCCTTGAATTTTTCCATTTATATTCAAGCCACACTTTCAATTAGTCAGTATTCAATTTTTTGCCTTCATATTTTTTTTTTCTGTTCTATTCTACAAAGACAAAGGGCTGTTATTTCGCTACAACAGGGCTTCCACTTACCAATATTTTCTGTCAATGCCCCCTCCCCTTCCCAAAAGCAAAAAATTACAAATTAATTTTATCACATCAATCTGCCTGTTGATCCCTCTCCCTCCCTTCTCTCTCTCTGAATAACATTTCTTTCCTCTCATCCCTTTTAATCTTTTGTTTTCTTAATTCTTTCTTTCTGTCTGTCTGTATGTCTTCTTTCTTTCTCTCTCTCTCTCTCTCTTTCTTTGTGTTTTTGTTTCTTTAATAATTTCCCCCCTTCCCCTTCTTCACTGTCCGCTGCCTTTATTCCGCAAATTTCAATGCTTTATTTTAAAAATATTTCGCATGGACACAATCATAACGTAAACTTGTCTTAGAAGGTTCAAACAATTTGTTTTTCAATTTAAATCATCTGTTGCACCCGTTACCATATTTGATTATTTTCCATTGAATAGCGATCTCGGCCTTGGCTTGATATCGATTCGTTTCAATTTAGGCAGTGGACGGTGTTTTTGTTAAGTAATGTCACAGTTGCACTGGCAATATAGACCAATCAAAGCTATTACGTTATTTCCAATGACTTGGTGTTAGTGTGACTTGTTAAAAATAGCAGGGATAATAAGGGATCGATTCAGACAAGACAGAATTAAGGGACATGGGGCTGAATAGATGTATTAAAATGTGCTGTCATGATGACGGCCATGAATTTCATTTTGATGTTATTAAACAGATCTTTCCTTCTTTCTGAATCTTTCATGGGCTAAACTTGGTCAAATATGACTTGATTTTTTATTCATGCTCGTCAAATCAGAGTGAATAATGTTAATATGTTTTTGAATGAAAAAAGAAACAAAAACAATCACGATCAGAAGGGAAGGGTATTTGTTTATCTCTTCACATTCCCTATCATTCATATTGTCATTCTATCATGATATACAGTATATTGTATCATCGATGTAGTTGCTGAATTAGTTTTCTTTTCAAAACCGCTTCCTTTTTAAGTTTTGATACACGAAGTAAGAGAACAGAACGCATTACAGAGAGGATCATTTTGTTTTTATTGCTATCAATTAAGGTACTCGAAAAATTCAAAGAAACTAATATGAATGTTTTTCAAGCCCAGGGGGGCACTTCCATTGACGAGTGGATAGGGGAGCATTTCATGAAAGAATTTGTCGGACGTTTTATCAGACAAGTCCCGATTTATCCGACAGTCACCATAGTAACAGTGCCTCTCAGCCAATGGCATAATTAAGGTAAGTTGTCAGATCTAAATACTTCTTGGATAAAAATTTTGATAAAACGCCCCCAGGCGCGACCGGTTATGTGGGGTTTCGGAAAGCACCCTAAACAGGTAGTTTAGGGTGCTACCATATTCTGAAATTGAACAAAACGGTATACCCTTGACAAGTGTTCCCTGAATTGGCCCCCTAAACAAGTACAGCGATATTTCAATTGATACGTCACGGACGGCTTTACCTTTACTTGCATTGGGTTTAGTATCGCCCCACGCCCACACCTCGCTCAAAGCGGACTCTAAACACGTGTTGGGGCAAAAAATACATCCTTTATAAAATAGTCCCTTCTATACCCTCGCAAATTTGACCATAAACACGTAGCTTTCCTAGCGAAATATATATGTTTTCAGTATTTTTAAATACTGAAAAAGTGTTTTTACACCCTTATTACGTTACGTACGTCGTGCATGCCCAATCTTGAAAAAGATATCATTTTTACGTGTTCCTTTGGTCGCGCCTGGTATCCACACGTCAAGGAAAGTGCCCCCCCCCCCGAATTTTCAAGCTACCCGCAACAATTATAATCACCACCGCTGCGAGCGGTCTTGTTAAAACGTTATGCATTTATTTCCAATTTACGCAACCACATTTCCATAGATATACTCTTTTGAGTATAGTCATCATCATTTACACACTAGAAAAATAAATAAGAGCGGAAAAGAGTGATAGCACCTTCTACCCCTTGTTAAAACCCTGTTACTCCTCGGCCATTTTGATTTCCATGCAACCTATCATTTTTTTTGTATAGAGAGATAGCACACTAATTCCTCTTGTATTGATGAATAGTGTCCCAAAGATTTGTAACAAATCTTTGGGACAGTATACAGTATACTTTATATTAACAACACTATAACAGGAGAAGAGGAACTATGCTAAGGTAGTAAGGTATACAGTATACTATATATTAACAACACTATAACAGGAGAAGAGGAACTATGCTGTAAAAATTTCACCTGGCTATAATTTATGAAAGAGAAAATACATATACATGTATAGCTATTGTTTGTCATCTGGTTGCAGATTGTGACCAGCCGTGTCTGAAGGGACATGAATCATTATGTAATGTATATTTTCAGACCATTCTGCGTCATTGAAGCGTAACTTGCAATGGTCCAATGATTTCTGACTTGGCCTAAGAATTTTTTTCCCCGAGAGATATTATTTATTTGATTAAGAATTTTGATACTTTTGATTGGTGTCTTTTATTTTGACAGCAAAATAACTATGAATCTAGTGCTATGTGCACACTGACATACAGATGGGAAGGGGGTAGGGGGCTCGGGGAGCCATGGACCCCAAACTTTCACGACTAAAAAGAAAAAAAGGAGACTAAGGAAAGGAAAAGAATAAGGGTTAAATATGATTATTTACTGAATATCATGTCAAAATCTATTACAAAGTTAGATTTTTAAATTAAAGAGGGCGATAGCTATACTTTTCTCTTTCATATGATAATACAATTCCTTGTATTTTATGATAGCAATGTTTGGTATGTTTTCATTTCCAATATAGTTGACCTTCTCCTTATACCCCACTCCTTTCGGAAAACAACCCAGAAATAAATACAAATTCAAGATAATATAAATCCTATAAAGCACCTCGAATAAACCAAGTCAACTAACAATGCCATAAAAATAAACTAAAATTTGAGAAAAGGGGTGAAACAGTGAGGAATATTATTCGGTAAATTGCCAATTCGTCTACTGCGAACTCGTCCTCTCACCACATGGTCTACTTTCATTTATTCTTATGCCATTCCGTCCATCAACATTTTGTCTTACAACCATTTTGGTTCAATTATCACCCCGTCTAATCATTTCGTCAATGACCATGTCGTCTCATGAGTTGGTCTAATATCCATTTCATTTTCATTCATTTTGCACAATAAGACTTGGTCCTGGACATGGACTAAATGGCCATTGGACCAACTGGTTATTAGACGAAACGGTGAGTGGACGAATTGGGAATTAGACCATGTAGATAGTGGACGAACCGATGGTAGAACATATGATAGTAGACGAGTTGGCAATTGGACGAATTGGCATTAGACGAATTGGAAATAAACCCATTATTCCATCATGGAGCATGTAAAAGAAGGACATGATTTGGTTTCATGGTGTGATTCAAAGACGTTGAAGACATTGATGAGGACAAACATGGTGACCGAACCAATGAACACACCAACTTGACCGATAGCAGCAGAAACGATCAGATGTCGGCGACTATCTGTACTGTTACGTAGTATCCAAACAGTCGAAGCATGGCAGTATCTCGAAGACAAACCTCTCGTCACAGCGTTTAGTACCTGTGTGCATGGAGGACAGTGAAGACAACGAGATAGCAAAGTCAGTTACGTTTTGACGGCGGATACTGTACGACTAAACTACGATTTTCGTGCGATTGTATGCGATATGTTTATTTTGGGGGCAAAGTCGATGGCGTTGCCCACTGACTATGAATAAGCCTAGAACATAATATGAATTCACGGATATTGTGTTGTCTCATAAGCCACATGGGAAGGCATGGGGAAAGTCGTAAAGAGACTGTACAAAGTACAAAGATCGTACAAAAATCATGTGATATGTCAGTTCACATGCCTTCCACTTTCCTTCAGCCAAGGGCATCGCAACGGTTTTGAAGGGGTGGGGGACTGACCATGCAAAAAAATACCCACATAATTAGAAAGTCAATTATGTTTTGTGTATAAAAAATGGAGTGGTTGAAGGTTTTCCTTTTCTCTCGATTCTGTATCTGTTTGATCTCTTTAATACAAAGAAAGAGTACCGCAAAGTAGAAGTAACATTATCATTAACTATGAGAATCTTCCTTTAGTTGCATATAATGAATGTCCCTTTGGTGGTATTGGAAAATCATTAAGTTTGATTAAAACAAAAAATTATTGTGAAATTACACGGGAAAAATGCTACTTACAATATATATTTTGCCAAAGATGATGCTGTAAAATGGTGGATTTGGGCTCGCTGCGGCAACCACAAAATCATAGGTGTAACAGGCAATAGCCAAAAGCAAGGACCCAGCAACTACTTTAAAGCTATAGATGGGTTTCAACAGGAACAGAAAGTAAGCAACTGCGATGGCTATCTCCTGCATAGGCACAAGAATTTCAAAGGTATCGTTTCCGTAAGCACTGCCAGAAAATCCAAGGATCGGTCCCATGATACCAAAAGACAGTGTGAAATTGATGAAGAAGACGGTATAAAGAAATACCACCTGTCGTTTGGTGAGGTGCTGTTCTGCTAAGTCGTTACCGGAGTTGTCATTTTCTTCATCCGGAGCATTCGGACTACCGTCTTCATGTGATCTCACTACAGACATAAGTCTTACGCGATCACCATCTTCCTCATCTGCAGATAAGGTTTCTGACTGTTTAAAGAGACCACCACATCCGTCTGTTCTAAGGTGGTGCCCATCAGCCTGAGGTACGTATTCCCGTCGAGAGCAAGGTAAGTTATTCAGGCAAATGAACGAGATATGACATGCTAGCATCATCAGGAACAGAACAACGAAATAATCCTTAGGTTCAAAGAGAAGTTGCGGTGCCACTTCTTCCCAAGAGGTGCAATTATACATGACTGTTGAATTCCCAACCACGGTTTCGTTCAGGTAAGTGTCATTGACGACGCACGATTTCATCTTGCCATTTGATTGTTGTATAAGGACGACGAACGCAGGAAGGATGTGACCCAATCCTTCACCGATCCAAAACCAGTTCATCAGGTTTGGTTTCATCAGAGACATGAAGCCGACGAACGTGACATTGGATGTTATATCAACCAGAGATACGAAGAACACCAGGCACAGGAAAGCCACACTGTGGAGTTCACCAAACACGTATGCCCTCGTGTCCCAGAAGAATATCAGCAAGAATGTAGCTATGGTTCCTAGGAAAGTTATGCCATAGTTCCAGGGAATCTCCAGACGGTAAATGCGAGTTGACGCAACGAGTTTGTTGCAGATTAAAAAGGCGATCATACCCACTAAAGAAAACTGAATCAGAATGTGTACGATTGAAGTCATGCGGTATTGCTCTGGTAGTCCAGTTGATATCATGATTGGTAATTCTGTCCAAACTCCCGACACGGAGACCCATGCACCGCTCCCGAATAAAACTACCAGTACGATTACTAGTATGCGTTCCCCGGGACGGTTGCGAATTTGCCCTTCCTTCTCCATCGCGACTCTTCAAGTCTCTTCGAGACTCTCCTGTATATTTACCTGGAAAAAAAAGCATCGAGGAATATTTTTACGATTATGGAACAGACATTGAAATAACACAGACACATATGCTGTTAATAATGATAACCAGAATAATCCGCTTTCATATAGCACTTAATTGATATATCACAACGACGCATCTATATGCGCTTTAAGGCCACCGCACACCTTACGACTGTTCGCGATCCGATTTTGGAACAAATCGCATTTTGCTCAATTTCTGAAAATGTGAATGGAACATATCATTTTATTTGAGGTTAATATTAATTGAAAGAATACTAGTATAACCATTTTGAAAGATTGCAAGCCTTTATTTTGGAGTAAAGGCCAAATTAGTTTCAAATCGTAGCCAATCGTACGACTGCTATGACGTCATTACGACTATATATTAAATTTGCTCTTATTCTAAGAAGGATGATAGCATAGTCACAGATTTGAACATAGGTATTCGCACGATGATTTCGAACATTACACAGTAAGATATTTCAAGTCTCAATATTAGCATCAAATTCTACTACGTTTTATTCCAAAATTGAGTCGCAGACCAATCGTAAGGTGTGCGGTCGCCTATACACACACCGGCTTGCCGGCACATTCATTGCACTTTCTCCACTCCTTGAGGAGCGATCCAGCAATAACCTCCAAACTTATATACAAGGCATAGACCTACTGCATTTGCTTTCGCATCCTATCCGGTATACGGTGTTCTTTCAATGAGAAGGCACACCGCTACAGCACCGGGATAAACCACTTAATTATGATATGTTTGCTATAATATTGTGGGTGTGTCGTGGTTATGACTCTAATCCTTCAATCTGAATGACGTGGTTCGATTCCCCACCCTCAAGTATTTCCAATGTATCAGAATCTTTTTGTCTACAATCTGCAAGAAATGTACAATGGAAATACATAGCTGCGTAACGTGTTTAGTGTTGGATGGTTCTCCACGTCTTAAAACTCCTTGTTTCTATAAATAAGGGACTCAGTAGCAAAATGCCACCTTCGGCGACTTGATCAAACCATAACTGACAAAGCATAAACCTGTCCACTCTAGCTTAAGTTTAAGATATTACTTTCCAATGGTAGAATTAAAATTTAATTTTCCACAGCAAAGTAATATGTGATAATAAAATTAACACTTTTTAAGGTAAAAATGTGTGACATTGTTAATTCATTGTTAATATACAGTACTAGACTACAGCCTGAATTTGGGGGTAAAATCGCTTGTATATAGTATTGATGATAAACAACAAGCTAATTTGAAAATAGAGATCTGAAATCATTCAAGAAATTAATGTTTGTAGGCATTAGTGATTCTCTAAAAATGTGTTCACCGTATAAGCTTTGGTGTCTCCTAAATCAGTTACATAGGAAACACTGACTTTTGAGTTCATAATCCATACCACCATTCCAAAGTGAGATAATTTATTTTTTACAGCCTTTACACAGTTTTTTATATTCCTAAAAAATAATTAGTAATAATATAGAAAATTCTGAAATATGGTCATGAATAAATTTATATTAGACTTTGGTGTCCCCCCAAATGTTACATTATGACATATCAATGCTTTCGTTTTCTAGTCCCATCATACATTATCTGCTTTTTTATACTTATGTATACGTTATTTCTGGTTTTACACGTACATTAAATACAAAAAAGATCACTTCGGAGCACACCTTGAAAAGGTGAAGAATAATCATTAACCCCCGAATTGTTATTTCTCAATAGATAAAAAAAAGTCAGACAATACATTCTAAAAAAAGTGTTTTGTTGATTATCTGAATGGATTACTGACTTGCATTATGACCACTCTTTATGAAATAAATGAATGTGAATTTTGCAGTTTTGTGCCCCAGCACACAAGAAACACCATTTTTAGCACCCTAAACCAGTATGGTGATTGTTTTTCTTCTCTGATTTTCGTTCTGTTTATTTGGTTTGTTCCCATTTTGAAGGGACTTTCTCAATAGGACCATTTCGAATAGTAATTCTCAATAATTGACTTTAGGGCCAAAATAAGCAATACCCAAAATGCAAAGTAGTTTATATGAGAATGTACAGCACAACGATCACCGTCTTCTTTGTTGCATGGGCTGAAATCTGTCCCAAAAGGTAGGGGGGACCAGGGGCTGGAAAATTTGACAAGCAAAAAAAAAAAAAGGGTTTTCACCCCGAAATGTAAGGTCATTTAGTCCAAAATACATGTATTATTTTTATTGTGAATGATGAATTTTTCTCCATCATAAAAGATAAAAATAGTAGGGGGACATTTGATATTACTACTATGTTTGGTAGGGGCGCGCGTCCCCCTGTCCCCCCTGGGATTTCCGCCGATGCTTTGTTGTCACAGAATGAATAATCGCTAACCATTTTCTGAGAGCTTTACATAAGTGGAGAGTGTTTACTCAAGCTTAAAATTCTGTCAATAATCAAAATAATACAATAATTATAAGAAATAATCTAATAATCACTGAAGCCCAAGGTAATATAAAAAATACCCCCATGGTATATTTTCAATTGCCTCGATCTGAGGACCTTTTTCAAACTAATTTTTGTTTTTACTGATACGCCCTAGCTGTACACTGTAAAGTCGGAACCTTCACGTACTCATTTTGTGGAGGTTTTACAGATAGATTCTTTGCCGTACGTCATACCTCTATGAATCGCAAGAAAGAAAACAAGATGCCTAAATTTGGAATTGATTACTCCAAGAGCATGAATTGAGACATAAAGATTAGCCATAGTGAAGACTGAATGCCATATAAAATAATGTCGCAGAAAGGGTGAGTTATGAAAAAGTATATATATATATATAGGCTACGTAGTGAACGTTATAAAGGTTGTTCTTGGCCATCTATAGCAATCTTCCATTCCTGAGGATGCCAGAATATAATAATAATAATAATCCGCTTTTTTATATAGCGCTTAATCCATCGGAACGACGTGTCTAAGCGCTTTACAGATATATTATTACCCCGGTCATCGGATTCAATCAGTCATTCCCGCACACAATGTGTGCACATCCTTCACTCCCCCACTCCCTGGGGAGTATTCCAGTCAGTCGCCTGTGAGGCGCACACAGTACTGGACAAGCTACAATGACTTTCACATCCTACCGGGTACCCATTTAGCACCTGGGTCGAGAGTGGCAAAGTGTGGATTAATGCCTTGCCAAAGGACGCTAGACCGCGGTGGGATTCGAACACACGACCCTCTGTTTACAAGACGAGAGTCAGAACCACTACACCACAGCTCCTCCACACATATATACAATATATAATTGCAAGGTGCATATGCCAGGTGTAAGCAGATCGACTCGATTCCAAGTCATTTTTATTATGTAGCAGAATTACTGAATATCCGGTGCATATATATCCAGTTTCATAGTGAACATCCTGGAATGAATGTACAACATGTACGCAACCCGTCTATAATTGTAAATACACTTCGTGTTGTATATACACTTCATTCATCATACTTCTCATTTGACTAGCTATCAAGATAATAAAATGAATGGTTCTTTCCCGGGGTTCTTTCAAACTGGCTTAATTGTATAAACCACCGGGATAAACCAATGCTTCGTTTGTGCACTGAGCTGATGAGCAGCACTATACACCCGGGCACTATACCTGGAGCTGCAAATGTAGAAGAATCCGAGGCTATTATGTCTTCAACAAAGACATACGTATATACCATATGCATGCAGTTCATAAAATGTTCCAATAATATATTTCAAGTGGTTTTCAAAACATATTAACATTTCTCCTATTCTCTGGTAGGCGAATAAGGCACGTGTCAATCAATGTTTACCATTCGCTTAGGTATAGCTTTAGTACAAATTCAGTTGCACCGCACTCGTTTTAAGCACATCCGCTAAGTATATTCCAATCGTAGAGCTATTCATGTTCCAACCATTTCCAAGATTTACGGAGATGCCTCAAAATACTGTGATTCCCTCTTTCAAATACTAGGTGATGCTGTTGTATAGATAGCGGCACAGTCATTTACATCTCTCTGTGTGTTTATATTTACTCCATGATCGCGCTCTATACAGTATATCTTTAATGTTCAACACGGCGCATGATACCCCACTGCTGCACAAACGCTACAATGATTGTGAGGAAAATAACGTTGATTGTGAATAGCCAGTAAACCATTATTCATTCAATTAATGTTTATGTTCCTACCAGCATTCAACAGCAAGAACGGTCATGCGGAAAGGGGTATAGACGAGAATGTTTCCGATCGAGTCTAACATAGTTTAGACCGCGTAACATTCTATAAAAATGTTGCCAATTCATATTCCTTCAAAAAGACGACAAAAAAGGTCGATACGTATGACGATATTACATATTTGTATTTTCTAGTTCTTACCTGTTTCAGTCAGATGATATCCACAAAAATACGGTAGAATTCCACTTTGAATCTTTGATCATTATGTATGTGACATTCAAACGAGCTAGGAAGTTGTTCATTTATTGGCAAGACCAGGCAGGACACGTCAATTATATACTGTATATTCGCAGGTAGACCGTGAAGAAAATTGAAGATATAATCAGAGAGAAGGAGGGGGGGGGGTGAAAGCGGTGTGAAGTGGGAATGGAATTGAATAAAAAAGAACGGACAAGATGAAAGAGGGTATAGTATACCGATATATTTTAGGAGATAGAGGGGATGGGAATTAAGACAATAATAATTGTCGATCTACCTGCAATTCTTTTTAATCAATAATAGCGGTCTTTCCACACGACCACAATATTCAGACAGATGGTAATGAAATTCCAAGACCTTGTTAATCTAATCTGGTTTTGATTTGATTTAGTAATCAATCTACCGATAGCACAATATGAAATTCATATCACACAATAATTTGATATACAAAGTTGTATTAAAGCAAAACTCAGGTCGAATCTCCCGACCCGACCTATAGACCCCTATTACATTATACACATACTTCTACTAATCGGGGGGGGGGGGGGGAGCACTGATTGATAAAAACTTGCAGCATTTCAGAGTCGTCATGGTAGTACAGTATATAGTGAACTGATTCATTTAATTCCTTTATTTCATTAAATTTCCATTCAAACATAATACAAAGTAATATAAATCAGATACAAATAAAGATTAATATTTTCAATGAAAGCATACAGTAATAAAAATGAGGGGTCCACTAAAAGCAATGCTTGTACAGTTTGGACCCCCCTTGAAACTATAGAAATAATTGGGTACTTAGTGATACACGCGCTTAAAAATAACAAAGGAAGAAATTAAAAAGTTGGGGATCCGACTAAGGTTCAATCACACAATGAGGTCTCAGCCAACAGAAGATGGGATATATATGCATTTGGCGAGTTAATTAGGCAATATCTCATTACAAATAAAATGTAAATTTTGGAAATTGTGCAGGAACAGCTGCTGCTCTTGTTATCAAAGTCGGTGTATTTATACTGCATTTATTACAGAAGACAAATTCGATATTATAGGCTAAATAAACAATTACTATACCATTTCCCCCGGTAGTTTTACTTAACATATTGATTAAATACGTAAGCCTATTAATTGCAAATCGTCTATTTCCGATAGGCTGTAATTACACTATAGTATATTTAGTGTATTCTGCATTCTACATGTTCAAAACAAATGCACCTCAAATGGTTACTCAATTGCCTGTTTTCTTATAGGGTAACGATAACGCCCTCATGCTCAACTAAACGGTCATCATGCTCCGACTCGTCATCCGTTCCAGAGTAGTAAACCGAGCTGATGTCGCCAAGTCGCTCCCATTTTCCACTCGCGATCCACTCGTCAAAGACTGACTTGACATTGAATATTTCATCCTCCATCTCTAGACTTGATTTCCGTATGAACAGGATGAAATATCCACCTATTGATAATAGTAAAATAGGATATTGATAACATGCTTCTGTCCCTTTGTCCCTTAATCTACCTGTTGACCATTATAGGTTTCCATGACATTTTCTCCGGCGATAGTTCCTCCGCTGCAAATTCTGCATATTATAATGGAATGGCCAACTTCAAACCTCGGATTGAACACTATACACTAACACCTATAACTCTAAACCTTACATAAGGCATAAAACACTATTGAAACCCTAACCCTACATCTTGGACGAAATAAAACCCGGAGCAATTGTCGCCGGAGCAAACGTCGTGTCACCCCACCTTAGGCCAAGACAAGATCTGTGCTTCCTCAAAATTGTTGCTGTTGCCGCAAACTTCCTCAATTTTGAAAGTCACATCCAACTATGGATAGTCTTACGCCATCCTCGTTTTGATCCTTGCTCCTGACGCATTCGGACACTTTGAACGTACCTTGGAAGTTTTATTATAGAATGAGTTGATGGCATTCGGCCAATTAAGTTTAACAAAATGGGTCTGAACCAGGGTCGTCATCCCATAAGGCGAGGGGGGCGGCGACCGACCCTTTGATGCTTCAAAAGAGACGAAAAGGGAAGGAATTAAAAGATTAAATGAAAGATCTGGGTCATGCATGACTACCCCTACAATAATATTATTCAAGTCTGACAAAAATATGACGTCAGATTATTATACCCCAATCAAAATAACATGGTGCCAGACTTGAGCATTGATTCTTTAAAAAAATATTCTCAACATGCAGTGGAGCGAGAATTCAGTCCGAATGTTAAATATTACACAAACCGCACACACTCACACAGGTTTATTTTCATTTGGTCCAATGCCAATTTGTCCAAGTGCCAACTCGTCTACTATCATTTGGTCTACCATCAGTTCGTCCAATATCCACATGACCTAATTGCCATTTCGTCCACTCACCATTTCGTCTAATAACCAGTTGGTCCAATAGCCATTTAGTCCATATACCATTTGGTCTAATTAGACTAAGTGTTAATTGGGCAAACTGCCTGAAAATAAAGAGAGTATTAGACCAACTGGTTATGAGACGAAATGGTCATAGACGAACTTGTGATTAGACGAAGAGATGATTGGACAAAATTGTTATTGGACCAAATGCTTGTTCGACGAAATGTTGATGAACGAAATGGCATTAGACTAAAATGAAGATAGACCATATGGTAAGTGGACTTGTTGGCAGTGGACGAATTGGCAATTTACCCTCACGCATACCTCTCACACTCCCCACAAAATATTTTTACAAAATTGGCCCATTTCTCTGTCGTGTGACCTAGGTTTACCTGTTCGAGTCAGACGGTCAATCTCTGGCAATGCACTATGATCCAGTACTAGAGGTCCAAATGAGGACACAGCTACTACGATATCAAAAGCACCTGTCAAATATGGGAAGTTATATTTATTTCAAATAATAATTTAAGACATGCATTGCGACGGGAATGGAGTATTTGGCGAAATGATTTGATTTTATTTGGTTTGATTTATTCAAACATTCCAATAACAAAAGTATATACAAATACAGTAATTTTTTGTTCGTTGTTTAAAATAAAATAAGCAAATAACATAATGAATAACATATGCATACAAACATAGCATTCTAATTAAAATATGATTATACCTGAAAATTTCTTTCTTTTCTTTATTATTGAAACATCTGGCAGAAAAAAATATACATATATCGACATTATACATTTTGAAATGTGGGAGACCTCCATCTTCTCCTTCTGATGTTTTGAGTGGCGATTAGTCATATTTGACTATTCTTAAGCTTAGAGCTTGAAAATGATGGAGGCCTCGAAAGAAAAGGGGAAAGAAAACCAGACAAACAGTGCAATACGTATTGTAATTAATCAAAATGAAAAATAAAAGATCAGATGTGAATAATAAATATACATATTTTCACATACCATTTTCATAGGGTGAAATGACGTTTGCGCCAAACCAACATTGTTTAAGGTTGGTATAAACATGTCTCTTGCGACTTTTCTCCAAGAAATTGTTATTCCCGTCTACACCGTGAATATTGGTGTACCCAAGTGAGTGCAGCTAATGAGGTAAATTTGAAAAAATGTCAATGAGAAGCAGAACTTTAAGAATTATGAATTAACATACCGTTGTTTTCATTCCTTTAAGAGTTACATTGCGAGAAAGTACAGAATTTCAGCTTTGTGGTGGTAGAGATAACGTCATTGGCGGAGCAAAAAAAGGGGAAAAAGGAAAGAAAGAAAAAAAGCGGAAAATTAATAAAGGAGGGGAAAAAAGGAGGAAAAAGAGAGGAGAAAAAAGAAGAGGAGGAAGACGAGTGAATAAAATAAGATGAGGGGAACACTTGGAAAATAAAAAGAATCTTTCATGTCACTATATAAAATTTTCGCTCGCGCATTGCGCTCGCATTATCTTGTCCAATATGGAGTTTAAATGTCAAGTTTGGAAGTCAATATACAAAACATATTTCACCTCGGAAATCGAACTTTCATTATTTTGTCTGATTTACAAATTGATTTCTATAAAGTGCTCTGTAAAAATGTCAGTTTTATGGTCTGAATATTAACATTTTCTGCTCGCGCTGCGCGCTCGTAGAATTCGATTTTTCAGGTACCAATTATTTTCGTGTATTCCATAAAATTTTCAAAATATCCCTTTTCAGGTCTGATTGTCAAAACGTATCAGCTAGCGCTGCACGCTCGCATTTTGATTGGCGAGTTATGTATGTCTCAATAATGATTATAATAATAATAAATAATAATAACAATTTTATATACCGCAAAATCGCAAAATTGCCTCTAAGCGGTTAAGAGAAAGGAAAATGAAGTATAAAGGAAATAGAAATAGAAATAGAAATACTTTGCACAACAAAATGTATCAAAACTAATATTACAATTTACAACTTTCTCACCAGATCATGAATAAAATACCATCAAATGGGCCAATAAAACATATGATATGATCAATTTAAGATTTAAAAAGATGAGTTTTAAGCATAACTTTAAATGTATTAACACTGTTAGCATTGCGAATTTGTAGGGGGAGATTGTTCCAAAGAAATGAAGCTGCATAAGAGAAAGAACGCTGACCGTATTGTTTGTAAGAAGTATGAGATCGAGAAAGGAGAGATTGAGAAGCAGAACGTAGAACTCGAACTGGCTAATATCGAGGAAGGAGTTCAGAAAGGTATGAAGGAGCTAGACCATGATATGACTTGAAAGCAAGAAGAAGAATTTTGTAGGTGATACGAGAAGTAATAGGAAGCCAGTGGAGTTCGCGAAGCACAGGAGTAATGTGGGAAGAACGAGGGACACAGGAAACAAGACGAGCCGCGGTGTTTTGGATACAACAAACTACTTAAAATCCCCTTTTCATGACAGTTTATCAAAAAATTTGGCTTGCGATTTGCGCTCGCATTAATGGTTAAAATACATTAACTGATGCATCCTATTTATAATTACAGAAGTGCTTGAAATGTCCAGCTTGCAGGCCATAATATCATCAGATTTCGCACCCTCATTAGGCATTAATGATTAAGATATCAATTTAATAATTAAATTGTTCATTTTGTTTCATCTCGCGCTTAGCAAGAGGAATAGGAAGATAGTCATCATTTTTTTTAAAACAAAGTCAATGCATAACATATAATACGCAGTATATAAACAAATCTCCAATGTTTGGGTCCCAGGGGGCCACTTCCATTGACAAGTGGATACCATACGCGACCACGGGGTCTTGAAAAGCACCCTAAACACGTATTTTCCATATTCTGAAAATGCACCCCTTAACAAGTATTGGCGTGTGAAACCCTACCCTTAACAAGTATTGGAAACAAATACTATTGGCAAGTATTCCCAGAACTGAGCCCCTTAACAAGAATGGCCTACAGCGATTGTATTTTCCATATTCTGAAAATGCACCCCTTAACAAGTAAGGAAACAAAACGATACTCTGAGCAAGTATTCCCTGAAATGAACCCCTAAACAAGTACAGAGATATTTCATTGTTATGTCACGCGTCCGTCGGTCGTCGGTTTTACCTTTAGACACCATTATATTGGTTTAGTACGGCCCCACCTTCCACACCTCGCGCAAATCGGACTCTAAACACGTAGTGTTGGGGCAAAAAGGACATCCTTTATAAAACATTTTGATTTTGTTTTATCATCCCCGCATATTTGACCCTAAATACGTATATTTTTCCGAGCGAAATATTTTTATGTTTTTGACACCCTTATCACGTTACGTACGTAACGTGCCCTATCTTGAAAAAGACATCCTTTTAAGGTGTTTTTTGGTCGTGCATGGTATCCACTCGTCAATGTAAGTGCCCCCCCCCCCCCGGGTTTGGGTATAAAACAGATCAATGAAAATTAAAATATATACACGCGATTGAAATTATTTGAAAAAAGAAAAAAAAAATGATTATAACAATAATAATAAAAAGGCAGAGCAAACGACATGAAATAGACAACAGTATATTTAAAATGAATAAACCTATGAAACAAGACACTCGAGAATAAATTGCTTCAAAATTTTAAAAGCTTGTTGGGCTCCCAGGGACAGGAGAAAAAGCAATGACGTCTATCGGTGCATGAAAAATTCATACCAAAAGATGGTTGATGGGCTAGGCCAAGGAATGAGACGTACAATCCGCTGCACCCCCCCCTCTCTCACACACAGACCCTCAAACACGAACACTCTCAAAACCATCAACACAAGCACCAACCCCCCCCCCTCCCCCTCCTCTCCCTCTCTGCAACAGACCCAGCCAGAAGGGTACAGCAGACTGCCTCACACCCCAATCCCGCCCAGTCATCATTTTCATATGCATGTCCTAAGGATGTCCGGTCCTATGTTAAAACTCAATGTAATAATAATGTGCGATCCATATCCACCTCACAATTTTCCTACAAAGTGCTTGAAATATAGAGCTGAAATTGACTCTTTTTCAGATCGGAATATCAAATAGTTTAGGCTCGCGCTTCGCGCTCGCTTTGATTTTCATGATAAAAGATGTATTTAGAATGCCCAGATTCTAGGTCTAAATATAAAACACGCGCGCATTTTTATTCAGATACTCAACTTGTTCTCTATTATCCAGTTTCAGATCACAATATCAAAAATTTTCTGCTCGCACTTTGTGCTCGCATTATTAATGTAGGAAGATCCCCTTTACTCATTCTTTTCATGATTTACAAAACATGAATAGTGTCCCGTTTTTAGGTCTAAATCTCGATTTTTGTTTCAGACGGATTTCTATAGGGAAATAAGCTGTTGCCATGGCAACGGGCCCTTTGCAAAATTATTTCTTTTTAAATTTAATTCAAGCATTACTGAGTCAACATAATTTTTTATCTTTATAAAGAACTCCTGCAGAACACTTTCTGTATTTTTTGTTCAAATGGGGGATCAAAACTTAAGCATACAGATTAAGTCAATTCCAATTGTATTTTCCACCTGTCCATTGTCTTGTCAACCATATTATATTTGTAAATGAGATGTTATTTGGTTGCCATGGCAATGGCTTGAGATGTAATTTACACATTTAGCAACCAAAATATCTTTTTTTAGCACTGTAAAATTAGGGGAAATTAAAGATAAAATCATATTCTACAACGTTTTTTAAACAAAATTTTGATTTTTCTGGGGAAAAACAAGCCGTTGCCATGGCAACGGACCAATTGAAACTATCTTGGTGATCTTGAATATTTCTAAATTTCATATGTATTCAATTGGGAGCCTGAAAATTTTGGTCATCTATATCATGTTTATTTAACATTCTATATCATGTTTATTTAACATTCACATGGGAATGTATGTTATTTTGGAGAAATTAATCCGTTGCCATGGCAACGGCCGAAAATGGCATTTATAAATTTACCTCCCATCCTTAAAATAAATCTTAAGGCATATACTAATACTTGTGAAAGTTTCATGCTTTAGTCATAATTTGCACAATTGTTCGGCTTATCCGCTCTACTGCTATTGGGGATACCCCTTCAAAGAAACCAAAAAGCATCTTCGAGTGGCCGATCGGGGAAAATATGGCTGAAAAAAATTCGGGTCCCCCCCCCCCCCCCTATTGGCGAAGGCTGGATCCGCCCTTGAACGTTGATGATCAAAATAAAAAGTTTTGCACAAAGTTGCACACAAAAAAACAGAAACAGAGTAAGAAAATTTAGTTTTGAGGTACATTTTCTGCACGGAAATTCATATCAAAATAGTCAATACAAAATAAATGACCGTTATGAAAGAGAAACATTTACTCTGTCCAATGGTCCAATGGTATTTAATTTTACTTGAAGATGAAAAAAAAAGATATGTGGTAAAAAAAATTGAGAAAAACAAAATCTCACAATTCACGAGATTTTGCAGGGAGGTCAGTAAATTCAGCCACGAGAAGATTTGGATGAATCTGGCCTATTTTCTCATTAGCATAGTAACATGCGTTCTGAATGTACTCGACAGTATATAATAACGAACAGAAGCATTATTTGTGATTAACAGAGCGATATATCCTGCGGGATTAGAATATTGAAAGGGGTTACTTAGATAAGAACAACAATTATTCAAAATTTCACCAATATTTGAACTTCGTTGATTGCTCGTATATCCCTTGTGGGTGGCACTCCTCACCTGAATATCTTTTGTTATGAGCAGGTCGTGTTACCTTGAACTATAACCGTGGGAGTGAAAAAAATCCTATATTGTCGGCGCCAACATTTTATAGATTGTTATTATGAACAAAATTTTATTTGTGGTATGATTATTGTAAAGAGTAAAGTAGACTATTGTTAGGGTTCAATCTGGCATATAGCATAACATGATAAACCCAAAGCTCCAGTATCACCAAATGGTATGTGTATATACCAAATCGGTTGTTCCGCTTAAACTATTCTGCCACACTACATAATTATGATGGGGTTTGGGGATGACGGAAAAAAGAAAGAAAGTTTCAAATAAATACCCAGACGAAAAGACGGTTATACCTGTCTAAATGCTACATGGCCAAATTAATGATGAATTCGGGGGGGGGGGGGGGCACTTCAATTGACGGGTGGATACCATGCGCGACCAGGGGGTCTCGAAAAGCACCCTAAACAAGTATTTTCCATATTCTGAAAATGCACCCCTTAACAAGTATTTGTATGTGAAACACTACCCTTAACAAGTATTGGAAACAAAACGATACCCTTGGCGAGTATTTCCTGAAATGAACCCCTAAACAAGTACAGTGATATTTTATTTGTTATAATTATGTCGGGACGTCGGTTTTACCTTTACCTACATCTTTTGGTTTAGTACGGCCCCACCTCCCAGACCTCGCGCAAGTCGGACTCGATCTAAGCACGTATAGTGTTGACTGTTGGAGCAAAAAGTACATCCTTTATTTTTTTATAGTATTTTTACCCTCACTAATTTGACCCTAAACACGTAGCTTTCCTAGCGAAATAGATACCCTTTTTTTTCATTATTTTAGTGTTTTTGACACCCTCAGTACGTTACGTAACTTACGTGCCCTATCTTGAAAAAGACATCCCTTTTACGTGTTTTTTTTTTTTGGTGGCGCATGGTATCCACTCGTCAATGTAAGTGCCCCCCCCCCTGGGATTGAATCGGTATGGTTCATTCCATGCCCCCAAACTCACCTCTAATCCGAAACGTCCAGTTCCACATCCAATGTCCAAGATCTTCGCTTCCTTATCTGTAATAAGATCGGTAACCCTTTTACCCATGACACCGTACCCTTGATAGCCAAGGACGTCCATGTCCTTGATGAAGGCGCCCGATGTTAAAAAGGAAAGCAACACGAATAACACTTGGAATAACATAATTTGTGATGTGAAAATGATGATGGATGGCTTGAATGGTTTGATGGGAGTGGTTGGGGGACAACATTCTCGAGATTCATCACTGTCATTTATTAAAATTATTATCATTATAGTCATTATTTTGATCGTTGTCATCATGTACATAATCATTACCATGATGTTTATTTATCATTGTTTGCATTGTTGTTCTTATTAACATCATCATCATCATTATCATCATTATTCTTTCTTTTCTAATCATTACAATGATAACAAATAATATCAACATTATTATCAATGGCTGACGATTGTGTACATTTTCGTTGATGTTGTTGTATATTATTCCAGCAAAATAAAGTAAATGAACGTCATCGATACACTGTAATATGGAAAATTTCGGTGTTTGTTAAAACTTACCTCGTCATAGAATGAAGCCCATTTGCTATAAAGCTTCTTCTTTGCTTCCATATCCCTGCAAGCCGTAATAAGTTTAAGCCTATCCACAGACGGACAGGCCGACTGATGGAGATCATATTCGTGATCATTCGTGTGGTCAACCATAATGTTTCCAAATGACGCAGAACGAAAATAAAACTTTCAGAGCACTGCTGGATGGATAGACTATAACTAAATCAATCGTTCAAAATGACAAGTCACCAGCCAAGGATTGGTACTTTTTTTTGACAGTGCTTTGTTTGCACATGGACCTATGAAGAGATGGACATTCATCGCTTACTTAATGAATTCACTAACAGGTGACTGTAATTGTCCTCTGAATAACATTCTCTTCATACTAGTCTTCTTTGGTTCAATGATCGTCACCGTGAGAAGGGACGGAAGCAGTTCGTGACTGGACATTTATATTTCACAAATTATATGCGCAATAGACAACAAATCACTTAAATCATGGAAAATCGATGTGCAGTTCTTTTTTACATTTGGTAATCTTAGTTCCATGTGTTTTATTTGGGGAAATGTCTTCATATTGTAATATAGAGGCAATATTGTGATTGATTGTTTACCATTTAAAATTTAATTTTCCGAAGTTTCTCCATAATATTCCAGATATACGTGGTACATAACATTTATAGATCGTGTATCTCTCAATGTTATTGAGGTCCTTATGTGTGAGCGGTAGTTAGCGGATCGAATAATATCATATTTTATATCATAAAGATCGTCTGCTTTTCAAGTTTGCTGCTCCAAATATGAAGCATGTTGACTGAAAGGCACATGCTGAAACAGGGTATCAGCCAACTAAAATCAAGACCGGGAAACTGTTCCGTCTTTGGGTGATCAGATACGTCTTGGTAGTCATGGTAATTGCTATTGTTACAACACCTGTATGTTCTCATTAAGATGCGCATAACCAGGCGACGGTGACTATCATTGGACCAAAGAATTGCTCGCGTTAATCGTCCATCTCTTCATAGGTCCATGGTTTGCATAAGTAAACATGGCATTATTTCATGAATAATAAGTGAACCGTGCAGTAAATTGGGACTCTGCCGGTATAATTTTAAATCTTGCAAACTATAATTGAATGTGTATACACGCTTGACTACAGTGAATTTCATGTCATGTCATGTCATGCATCATATCACTCCATGCAAGTATGTTCCCCTGTTATTACCCGTGCGCACACACATTCACTCCCGCACTCGCACAACCCGTCACAATCTACCAACCACAACATATACACATACACGCGTGCGCGCGCGCGCGCGCACAAACACACACACTCACACACACCTACCCTCAGTTCACAACACAGTTCTTCATCTACAATACGGTTTCATTCAAAAAGTCTAAATGATACCCCGTGACGAAAGCATGCATGACCAAGACATGATAGACTCAGAAAGTAAATATTTCACAATAGAAGATTTTAATAATAAATTCAACGTTTCACCGAATGATTTTGTTACTACAACCGAAACCAACACATCTTTTAACAGCATTACTAGAGACCAAAATCATATTTTGTCTAGTCATTCTTTAGGTTTTTTGCACATCAACGCTAGAAGTTTAAATAAATCATTTGATTCGATTGAATTACTCCTTTCCAATATTAACAATTACCCCTTCTCTATTATCGGTATATCAGAAACTTGGCTGCACAAAAACTCACCACCTCTATTTAACATTGATAATTATCAAATGATTCGTTCTGACCGTGAGCATGGTAAAGGGGGTGGCGTTGCCTTGTACACGCGCAATGATATACATTTTAAAGTAAGGGCAGATATACATATCCAAGGCACGGAGGATATTTTCATTGAAATTTTAAACAGTAAAAATAAAAACATAATCGTAGGTAATGTGTACAGACCCCCAAATGGTGACATTGATTTGTTTTTAGATAAGCTCGATCAATGTCTTAGTTTTATTTCTCGGGAAAATAAAGACATTTACATAATGGGAGATTATAACATTAATCTTATTAATACTGACAATAATTACACTCTAAAATTTATTAGCTCATTGCTTTCATACTCTTTCCACCCGCATATTAGTAATCCGACACGAATATCAAGTACGTCTAAAACCCTCATTGACAATATCATTTCAAATGTAACTAACAAAAACTTCATAAATGGCATAATTTATTCTGACATTTCGGACCATTTACCTATATTTGTTATTTCTAATCAAGCTAAAATTCAACAACATACAAATAAAAACAAAAAAGAAATGCACAGAAAAGAAACCCAACGCAACATCGATGCACTAAAAACTGATTTAGCTGAAGAAGATTGGAATGAAGTATTGAACGAAACTAACGCCGATGTTGCTTATGAAATATTTATTCAAAAACTCTTACATTATTATAACAAAAACATACCTCTTGTAAAAGATAAGGTCCTTAAAAAGAATAAACAACCATGGATCACAAAGGGCATTAAACGATCAATATCAACACGGAATAAACTCTATAAGCAAGCTCTAAAAACTCAATGTAAGGTAAAATTTGACAAATACAAAAAATATAGAAATAAATTGACATCCATTATTCGTCTATCTCGAAAACTGTACTATTCAAAAAATATAGAGGAAAACGCAAATAATGTTACTTTTTTATGGAAAACTGTCAACGATCTCTTAGGTAAGAAAAAACATGATATTGCAAATAGTTTTAATGTTGATGGTCAAGAAATTACTAACCCAGAAACAATTTCAAATGCATTCAATGATTATTTCACTAATGTAGGTCCCAATCTGGCCTCAAACATTCATGTAAATGATTCACATTTCACTAAATTCCTATCTCCAGCATGTGAAAACTCACTCTTTTTAAGACCAACTAATGAACTTGAAATAATTAATATTGTTCAACAACTGAAATCTAGCAAGTCTTGTGGGCATGACGGAATTAGTGTTTATTTGCTTAAACAAATTATTCATTATATTGCTCATCCACTATCCAATATATTTAATCTCTCTCTTTCAACAGGCAAATGCCCGGATTCCCTGAAACTCGCAAAAGTAATACCAATTTATAAAAAAGAAGATTCCTCCTTAATCAGCAATTACAGGCCCATATCTTTACTACCATCAATATCTAAAATTATTGAAAAAATTATTTATAAACGACTCTTTACTTTTCTGAAAAACAATGATATTTTTATTCCTAATCAGTTCGGTTTTAGAGAAGGACACTCAACAGATTATGCCTTATTATATATGTACGACAAAATTATTGAAGCTTTCACCAGAAAGGAACATGCGATTGGAATTTACATGGATCTTTCGAAAGCTTTCGATACAATCGACCACAAAATATTAATTCATAAATTAAAGTCATATGGAATAAGGGGACAAGCACTATCCTGGTTTGAAGACTATTTACATAATCGACAACAATACGTACATTTCCAATCTCAAAACTCACAAAAACAAAATATCAAGTGCGGCGTACCACAGGGATCAATTCTGGGACCCCTACTTTTTATTATCTATATTAATGATATCATAAATTCATCCCCAATTCTAAATTTCATAATTTTTGCCGACGATACCAGTATTTTCTATTCCCATGCTAATTTAGATACTCTAACACATATTCTTAATTCAGAACTCTCTAAAATATCCCAATGGTTTAAAACAAACAAACTTTCACTTAACATAAGCAAAACCAATTTTATACACTTTCGAGAAGCTAATCCACATTTACCAGCTCCCAATTTATCAATTGACGGTTTACCTCTTACTGAAAAACACTCTACCAAATTCTTGGGAGTAACAATTGACTCCAATCTAACGTGGAATGAACACATACACAATGTACATACATCTATATCAAGAAACATAGGAATAATTTACAAATTAAAAGACTTTCTTTCTGAAAAATCATTATTGGTTCTATACAACTCCCTAGTACTTTCACATATGATGTATTGCAATATTGTATGGGGTAACTGTAGTATAACGAAAATAAACTCTCTTCTACTTCTCCAAAAACGAGCAATTCGTAACGTTACTCATTCGCATTATATTTCCCACACAGAACCTCTATTTCAGCGTTTAAATGCACTTAAAATACAGGATATTCACACTCTACAAACAGGTATATTTATGTTTAGATACACTTACAATAATCTTCCATCATTATTCCAAAATCTATTCAATTTAAATTCAAATATACATGCATATCCAACTCGCCACTCTTCTGATTATCATCTACACAACCCCAAACTTATTCTTGCTCAAAAATCAGTTCGCCATCATGGACCAGATACCTGGAATTCCTTACCACAATACTTAAAACAATGTCCCTCTCTTAACTCATTCAAATCATCCTTTAAAAAATTTATGACACGCAAATACAATTCTGAATAATTTATGCATATATATAAAAAGAGTTCTACGGGTCTTGGTCAATTTTCAATTTTCTTGGTAAATTTTTAATTTCTATCTGATCTCACAAACTGTTACATCAGAAAATGAAAAAAAGTTAAGTATCAAACTTTTCTATCATTTCAAGCTGTATCCTGGAACCATTCAATAATTCCTAATTAATACTACCCCCACACCCTCATATACCGACACACATACACGCACACCCACTCTCAACACACACACACACATAACATACACATACAATTTTAAATATACATTTGCACACGCGCACACGTTTGCACTTGCACAAACACATGCAAATACGTCAAATGTGCACATAATATCAGGCATACAAGGTTCTTGCATGTAAATATCGTATTAATAATATCTGTTTATAATTAATTTAAGTCAATGCTTGATTTGTACTTCGTTCTTTTTTGTCTATTTCGCTAATACGTTTTGAGGCCGCTACCCTAGTCAAGCACTGCTTATGGTAGCGGTCTCCAGCATTTTTTTTTTTTGTCTACTCAACAAAGTACAACTTATAATATTGCAAAATAATACTATCTATATACATTTTTGCAAATGAATGATTATTTGTATTTTTTTTTGTAAAAAGAAATGTATCACTATTTTTTTCTTTATGTTGTACATTATGTTTGTTAATTATTTCTGTTGGAAAAATGCTGAAATAAAATCAAATCAAATCAAATCAAATCAATTATCACGAATACCTAACATTTTTTGCCAATCATATCCGATACAAACGATTTCATTTTAACATGGTCGGCTAGTTATTGTATCGAAATAAATGTCGACATTTCAGGTGTGCGTCTTGATCTACACATTGGCAGCTACTGGGTTTAAGATCTTTTATTGTATTTCAAATTTACATCATTTTAAGATCAAGATTATGAGTTGAACTTGAATAAATACACTGGTGCATAAATTTGTCTGCAAGAAATGGTCGTCTCGTCAAGAAGACTGACTTGCCAAATGGACACGACTAGTTTGGACTTTTATGTATAATCGATAACATTCATTGAATGAATGAAAAAAATGAATGAAAAAAAAAAATGTATGAAAAAAAAAATGAATGAAAAAAAAAATAGTATTATAGGCCGGGATCAAAGAGAGGAAAAGAAATTGGCAACCCAGAGGGGGACTCTGACAATCCATTTCTCTAAATGGGAAACCAAGTTATCATGGTTATAGGATCTCAGAGCCAGTCGTCCAATGGATAAGGGATAGGGAGTGTCGGGGGGGGGGCATGGCACTGGGAAGCGGGGGTGCTGGGGGTGCTAGGGCACCCCAACATTTTCCTTGGGGGTGCTGCTTGTATTATTTTCCATAGGCAGCACCCCCATAAATTCTGGACGGTGTGACAAAATTGAGAAATGTAACAAAAATTACCTACACTTTTTTTAAACCTTTCTTTTTTTGTCAAATTTCTCGGGACGAAAAATGACCTTCACTATGTTGTTAGGATATTAAATATCTGAATAAACAGGCCGAAGTGATGGGGTTTTATAAAAATATTTGTTATTGGCTTCAATTCGACTAGGTTTTATTAATGATTTATTTTTGTTTATTTGGAAAATCTCTTTTTATGATGTGAATATTTGACACTCAAACAAAGATTGAGTATATTGAGTTCATCAGGTGTATTGTAACACTCAAGGAAAAAAGGAGAAAATGTAAAGTGTTAAAAATATGAGTTTTCAATGTATCTATTAATTTGTAAAGAGATGATATGTATTCATTTAGTATATGAATTGAAGTTGTTGACAAATAAAAACTTCTAAATACAAAAAAAAATCCCGCCCTACAATAATATACAAAAACAATCACTTACCTTCCATTAGACTTGACTCCAATAATGGGCTACTGTCTGCCAGGGGCGTCGATCGATTTTTCAGATGGGGGGGGGGGCAAAATCATGAATCAACGTTCAGGCGGTCGATCACACAAAACGAACAAACTCACCCACACACACCCACACACATAGGCCTATATTATATATGCATATATATATATATATATATATATATATATGTATATAAATGTGTAAAGTAACACATGTACAACAGCATTTGGCAACTCTTTTTTATTTAAACATTGTAAAGAAATGGATGAAGAGAACAAAGGTAGGCGTAGCTTAAATCAAGGTTCCCCAGAGCTATCTACCCTTTGGAAAAATTGGTGATGCCGAAAAAATGTCTCTGCCGGGAATCGAACCCGGGCCCCCAGCTTTGAACGCCGGTGCCTTAACCACTAGACCACAGAGACGGGTTAGTGGCTAGGGCGACCAAGATCCGATTGACCGTCAGATAGACAGATTTTCGACACCATGCCAATTATAATTTCCTTTGTCGGGTGAAGGTGGGTTTTGAACAATGACAAGCCGCCATGCCTCAGCTGGATCAAAGCTATATATATATATATATATATATATATATATATATATATATATATATATATATATATATATATATATATATATGACTCATGAGAAAGAGACATATATCTCACCCTCACCAACAAATTAATGCGAGCGCGAAGCGCGAGCTGAAATTTTTTAGTATACTGACATGAAAACAGGAAAAAGGTAACTGTTTAGGACTGTATGTAGAAACTCATGAGGGGGATAGATACATGTATCTCACTTCACAGATAATGTGAGTGCCGAGAGCGAGCTGAAATTTCTTTATATTCTGACCTGAAAGCTTGTTATTCTAAGTATTTTTTGGTACCAATCATTAAGATGGGTATTTAGAAGAACAATAGATGCGAGCGCGAAGCGCGAACTGAAAATTTTGATATTTCGATCTGAAAAAATGACAGTGTAATGGACGATTTTTAATAAAGAACAAGATATATATTTAACAAAAGATTATTGCAAATCGAAGCGGAAGTTCCTTTGCGGTTTAGAACTTAAAACGGGACATTCTATTCACCTATTTAATCATGAAAAGTATGGGTTTTTGCTACAGAAATGGTGCGAGCGCAAAGCGCGAGCTGAACATTTTTATATTCCAATCTGAAAAACGGACATTTTGAGCACGATTTTAAATAAAGAACTAGTTGGTATCTCGATCTCACTTGCTTATTTTCGTGTAACATTACAATCTTATTTTATTTTTAGTTGCACATGCGGAATTATTGGGGGGCAAAATTATATGTTTGCCCCCCCCCCCCAATATTTTCATTGGTGGGGCGATCGCCCCTCTGCCCCCCAGGATCGACGCCTCTGCTGTCTGCTATTGCAATATATCATATGAAATTTACGACAAACATTATAACTTTTAATGACTATATAAAATCCGTGTATTAAGCAACGAGCAATCGTTACTTCTTCATATAGTCCTATTTGCAGAGCAGGGGAAGTTTTCATGAAAGGACTTGTCAGATGTTTTATCCGACAAGTCTTGTTTTATCCGACAATAACCATAGGAACTGAGATTCTCAGCCAATCAAAGTTGAGAAAAGTTGTGTGACCTAACACCTTTTCAGATGAAAATTGCAGATGAAACATTCCCCATGTCTCCATCTGGTGTATGGTATAGATGAAATGCAATGTACAAGTTTATGAAATAAATGGTCTGACAAAAGATGCAGTATACTCTTCATCCGTTCCAAAGCTTAGCAAAATAATCAGCGAGACTTTATAAAAAGATTATTTTTTCCTCGTATTGCCTCGGCCTGCGGGCGATAGTGCATCGAATTGATATTAGGCCTACCATACTCGAGAGCATTCTCGTTCGCTTGGTCCCTTGGTATGGTATGATGGCAATTCTGTGATTCCACATTTCGAAATGAATTATCCTTGAGTTTTACTTTCATGTATCGTGATGGGTGTTAATGTAATAATATGCATTCAATGGTTGAATGAAAACCAATAAAATTTAATTGCGAGCAGACTCAGTAGATAGTGAGTATAAATTCATAGTTCTGCCTGAAGAATATATTCAAAGTTTTGGTCAGTTGAGACTTCATTCATAAAATCGCTAAATATATCCTTGAATAATCTTGGAAATTGTGTATTTTTGTTTATCCTATAGAACATTAAAAACTCCTTTATCTAAAAAGTAGGGTAAGGGCTAGGGTTTGTGCTTGGATTAGGCCAGATTATTATAAGGTTAGGGTTAGGGTTGGCTGTCTCCAAAGGAACTCTTTCCCTTTTCTCTTATTTATGCAAATCCAATTTTGTTAAATTGAGCGTTTCTGCAGCGCAGGCATAAATTTTTCCTTTTTTATTTGCCCCATCTTTTATAAATTATACCGTAACCAGTCATAAAGTAATGTGTAAACTTTCTTGATTATGCCGCGCCAAGATTTCCTGATTTACTTGAAAAGGAGCTTCTCAAAAATAGCAAGGTTTCCAAGAAACAAACACAATAGAAGAAAAATCGTAAGTACACGCAAAATTGTAATTAGTGTTCGTAAATCTAATGATGACTGACTCCTTTTTCGATTGAGTCAGTTGTACTAGTAGTGGGTACGCTCCGGTACGGCACCGGGGCCGGACCGGGGTATGGTACCGGTGCCGCGCCGTTTCGTACCCGGCAAAAGGCGGCGGAGCTCAACTCGTAGTGTAATACTACTATTATTATGACTACACGACTTCTTAAATTCGCGCAATCACATGCAAGTGTCGCATGTGCCGTGCCTGCTATTTTCCTGTGCACGGCGCATGCGGCACTTGCATGTGATTGCGCAAATTTAAGAACAAAAAGTGAATTGAAATTTCAATGAAAGACATCTATCAATAAAAAAACTATTAAAGTAATGTAACCGATTTTTATTTCAATTCCCGATCCGATTTCTCCCTTTTTCCTACATTTTTCAGATTTCCGATTTTGATGCTTGAGAATAAAAATCGGAAAGATCGGATTGAAAATTAAAAACAAATACATTCAAGAATTTCAAGCATGGAGGCGACGAAACAGCATCGAGCTAGTCAAAGCGTGAACCAAGTTTCATGCCTGCGCTTGCCAAGCATCGCGAGCCACACACCATATTATAACCTCGTTCGTAGGATGAGTGACACCACCCTACAGCCAAGTCAAAACACACACACACAGTCGATCACCGTTGTGATGTGATGAATGAATTAACGGCCTGCATAGACATGATAGACACGCGAGTACAATTAACATAAATCATATTATTACCATCACAATTGCAGAGTGTAGCAAAGTTTTTCAACAAAATAATCTCTCTAAAGATAAGATGTCGGCAAGCATGCCTTTATGATCTTCCCAGTTCCCACCTCTCCCATCAATCTCGCCCTGATATCCTGACCTTCTGGATCTGGATGTATACCAAGCAGGGCCCTCCGGGGCATAAACGCATCGGGTTCTTGACCTGGATTTTGCCGGGACCGGCAGGTGCAATACACCGGGTGAACTAGTCTTGAGGACTCCCATGATGATGTTTTATCAATCTGACATATACTTCTTATCATGGGAGTCTTGAACAGGGTTTCATATACACGTAAGCGAAGGAAGTACACAAAGATGGATTTCCCCAGGAAATCCATCTTTGTGCACTAGAATCGCACGAAATAGGTTTATTTTATTAATTTCTACACCTTCCCACGCGTAATGCGTAGGAAGGTTTTACAAATGGTCACTTAAAAAGTATAAAAAATAGGGTTTCTTACCAGACTGATGTCGCGAAGACCCCCTCGTTCCACATGTAAACAACGCAAATACAATGGCTACGACCCTTGAACTGCTTATGTATTACGTAGGTATTACGTACTTTTGATGCACGATGCCGTTTTGAAAAACAATTCATAGAAAAAAAAAAATTTTTATGAATATTAAAACTTATTACGTGATTATAAATAATTATTATCTTACTACTAATTATTTATAATCACGTAATAAGTTTTAATATTCATAAAATATTTTTTTTATCTATGAATTGTTTTTCAAAACGGCATCGCGCATCGAAAGTACGTAATACATAAGCAGTTCAAGGGTCGTAGCCATTGTATATATATTTTGAAAGATTTAGCATTAATAAATGGAACTTGATGCTCTATGTGTATACCAGTGCCGTGTTCTGTGTCGTTCTTTATTTCTCACCAGTCAAGAAATTAAATAGTTGAGAGAAATCATGCCTCAACAGGATGGAATATTCTCTTTGGAAATACTCAACTACTTTTACTGGCCTAACCTTCCATTTTTGGTGTTACCACCGTTACATGGACATCATGTCTCTGTAACGGAGATATTATTTGGAGCATTATAAGTTAAGGTCCATTAATGGTCATTACATACCAAATTACACTTTCTGCCTAAGAATATTGCACAAGACCAATTCATTTTACTAGAAGAAAAACATTTTGCATGTCAAATTCTTTGCAAATAAAAGCAATTTAAATTAGAGTTTAAACAAGGAGAATGTACAAAATTATTGACAAATAATATTGAAAATCATACTAATCCTGAAGGTTCCACTTCAGTCTGTCTCTGGAAACATTTATGTTTCTGTCTAAAGGAAAAAAAAACAGTGCTATCTTATGATCTCCAAATCTTTTATTACCTTAAAATGTGAATATCTCCTTCAAGATATGACTTTGAAATGTACATACCTCTGTTACACGGACATCATGTCCTTGTAACATGGTAATATTGAATAGTATTACTTGGATATTTGACTTTTTTTCCTAGTATCAACACACTAAATGCAAGTTTACTCATCTTATTCAAGTGTAGAAATACAACATCTACAGGCAAGCTTCTGAAAGACATATCAATGAACAGGTAAATTTTTTTTTTATTCATACACAATTATAATTTTGATACCTTTGATACATTACCCAAGTGAAAACGATGTATGGAAAAGGTACTAGTTTAGTTCTTCTAAGCTATGGTTTTTCAAGACAAAACAAGACAAAGTTGGCAATGCAAGACATGGACAACGCATTAATACCTTACAAATAAAACTTGTTCAATTTGATTACTCTAATTTGTTTTACCTCAGTTACATGGACATCATGTCCTCGAAATGGTAGTGTAGAAGTGACATTAATTTAAAAATAATCTTGTCATCACTGGAACTTATATACATTGGATAAAACATTAAGTTCCAGCATGCAAAAAGGACAAAAATTACCACCTTTATACAAGTTGTAAGCGAGAAAATACAATCTACTTAGCTATTCTAATAAATGTTTAAGAATAAAACCACAAAACTAGTAAACTACAATCCTTTCCTTTGGTTAAAAACTCTTTGGTAAACTTCTTTGACTTTACATTAAACCTGACTTAGAAATAACATGCAATATTTCTCTCTGCATTCAGGTTAAAACTATTAGAGTTTATGGAACTTCAAGAAGACCAGTGACCCAATGACAACTGTTTCAGTTTGGAAGAGGATTCTGTTAATGTCACAAAGTAGATGAAGGTAGAATTGTGCCTCGCCATCAGGCCAGGAGTACAGGTCACCAGATTGACACTTCATGTACTGAAGAAACACATTTTCACCTTCAACAGAGGCTACCTGTAGTTATTTGAGAAAAATAATATTTGGAAGTTTGACTATTTTTTTAAACAAATCAAATTAATACATTATTAATAAATTCATTAATGAACAAAGCTTGCTTGATTGTCTTCATGATATTTTGTATTAAATCATTTACTTCTTTACATATCTTGACATTTTCTCATTTTTAAAGGGGAGCCGGGGAATACTTGGGCAATGACAATGCATCTGATCTGTTCTTGCACAATTCACAGGAACTCTCACTTTGTATTTTTTCATAGCAAATAGAATTTGTCATTTCATAGTTCATAAATTAAATATAAAGTTATGTTTTATACAAGGGTTTTGTATTTGTTTTGTTGTGCTCTACTTTGTTTTCACAATAAAATTACTTGCCCATTACCTTTTCATAAATTGTCTTTACTTAAATTTGATTTATCAATGATTGAATTTAATCTAATTTTATTCCGTATTATAATAAAGGGTGGTTATCTAGACAATTCCATTTAGTTTTTTTATGACCACCCTATTTAATTTTCATCACTGAAGTTTAACTGTTCAAGCAATTACATAATATATGTATGTTTTATTAGATTAAATGAATTAATGAAATTCAAATCTGCAATTTACCTTCTGATACAGCAAATAAACGCCTGTGAAACAAACTTGACTGTGTCACATTTTCTTCTGTTCACTTGTACATGTTTTTAAAATCTAATTATATTGCAATAAAAAAATCCATTGAAAACAATCACACATAGTTTTGCTTTCTGATAAAACAAACACCCACCCCCTCTCCCAACAATTAAATATATAGAAATTAAAATACAATAAAAACAGAAGAAAGAAATGAGGGGAAAAATATTGAGAGAGAAAAAAAGAATAAGTGCTGAAAAGTATATCAACATTCAACTGGAGGAAAAGTTTTGGGAAGGTTAGGCCTACAGCTAATAGAAGTACTAGTAATTAGATTATGGCCATGCCTCATCATAAACTAAGCACACCTACTATGTATAAGGGGTAGTAACAGAAACATTATTTTGCCCCACCCCCCCTCTCCTTCGGGCCGGGAGCAGCTGACGAGCAACAACAAAAAAGGGGGGGGGGCCCTGCCAGCCCTGCCTCCCCCGTGGCGCTGCCACTGGTTCTAAATTCTCAGTTTATATTGCAAATTTAAATTTGATCAGATGTTTGATACCCATATTACCTAGAATCAGTAGGAGCCAATTTAAAAAAGGATAAGTTTTGTGCCAAATTTGAGATGTCATCGTGATCATCAGTGATAGAGCAGTTCCTGAGTATCCATAGGCCTATTGAATTAACATATTTTGGTGTAAAAAATAACTAAATTGCGATTGAATCATGTTAGCTAACATTCAAATTATCTTTGCACTGAATCACAGTAATAAAAAAGTTACTGTATTTTCTTTGAGGCCGTTAAGCAAATCTGGAACAAAAACGGCAATGTCTCAATCACATATTTCACTTACATGAAAAGCTACATGTGGGACTGTAGTAAAAGATCATGGAAAATTCGCGAGTTTTTTAAAACTTAAAAACACTTTCTGCATGATAATATAGTTCCACATTTTAATGATAAGGTTCAACTGATTTCACAATACGAGTATCGGCATAAATATCCGTACTTACGTCGCTTTGAAAGGGAAAACTTCGCAGAGATCCAATCCACCGTTACATGGACATTGGGGGAAGATTCCCAATTGCAAGGCTTCAAAACGCCCGATATCATAGCGGTTCATGTGCACGTGGATTTCAGCTAACATCCCGTCCGTCTGATACAACAATGGTCTCTTCTCTGGTCTCTCCTTTTTACATACGCGATGAAATTTGAACCACCGTTACAAATTTGGCCCGGACATCGCAAAAAAAATCGGCGACCTTCGAATAATTTACATGACATTATGATAGGTTTTCAAAGCTAATCTTTTGATGAAAAGTTGCTTACCGCCTGCCCTTTATTTTTGACACATAACTTTGGAAAGAATGATTTCTGACTTTTAGTTATTCACCACTTAACCACCATTACAGAAAAAAATAAACATGGACATTGCATGTAACGGTGGTATGCTGAGGTGTAGGAATGATTTATGATATGAAGCCTCTTTTCATTTGCTATCCCATTACTGTTTTGTTATTTAACACATGTTGCTTTATCAATCATGGCCATTTGATTGTGACTAAGTTTATCTTTTAATTAGATATCTTCAACTGAAAATGACCATTTTGGATGTCACACTTGGTACCCAAAAAAAGAGTCTGGACATCATCATTTAAAGTCTCACCATCAAAAATACTTGCGGTTTGACTTTTTTTATTTCTGCATCAAGTAATTACATACACAACTGCCTTCCAACAAAACCACATTGCAACATCAAAACACCACACACATTTTCAGGATAAAGCTCACAATTCATAAGGAACACAAAAAAGTGCTGTTGCCCCAATCCCGTGGAATGACCCGGGACCAACATTAGTGTCCTTTCCGATGGACGGAGTGTTTTTCCAACTGTATTCACACCTGCACTGAATACAGTGGTGAGGCACGCTAACACACAACGCTATAGCATCAGACTTTTTTGTTAGACGCGTTTCGGCATGAGCGGGACTCGAACCCCTCACGTTGAGATCTACGATCTTATCCGAGCCATGCGCTCTAACCGACTGAGCTATGCTGCCTCCCCTTCATCACTCTCGATCTCTGACCTTCGTCGGCCGCCCAAAACAAACAAAGCTTTAGGGGATCAGCTAGCTGACCGCATGCAATGAACAATTTTTTTTTTTAAATTGCATAACAAAGATCAAAGTTCTCCCCCTCAGGCCTAACCCTGCTCGAACCATGCTGGAGGAAGAGATGTTGTACTCTCACCACAGAAAGTGCTAAGATTGATGAAAGTGTAATTATTGTCAGATATTATTAAGTGTGAGATAAATGTGTCTTGGGGGTCAAAGTTCAAACTAATGAACAAAATCATCTACATGTACATGGACTAACATTTTAAATAAACATTAAAATTGTAACAATTCGATTGTGCTTATATCTTTCCCAATTATTATTGATATAATTATCTGTAAATTTGTATTGTTAATCATCAAAATATTATGAAACAACGATTGATTTATTTACTCATCTGAAGTATTTCTGTCATGTTTTATTATTGTTTTGTATAGTATGTGCGATATTTTGCTATGTTCAGTATTAAAAAAAATTAAAATTGAGGTAGGGGAATGGAGAGAGAGAGGGGGGGGGGGGGGGTTGAGGCCATGAGGGAGAGTGGGAGGAAGTACTGGTTTGACAAGAAACCAGCTTACCCAGAATTATCAAGAACGGCGATGTCTTAATATTCTCATGCTCGATGTCAAGCTAACTTCTGAGAGAATGTTTTCTCTTGCTGGAAACGATTTAACAAAGAAAAGGTTTGCGATGAAACCCAACAACCTCCACAAGTTGGCTATTATTAAGGTAAACTGGCAATTTCTTCAATAATAGGTTATATTTTGTTCGTCTTCCTCTTCTTCAACCTCTACTTCTTTTTTCTTCTTCTTCCCCTTCTACTTCATCTTCCCTTCTTCTTCCAAATTCTTCTTCTCGGTTTTCATGTACTTCTCATTTTGCGTTATTTAAAATCAGTCTATTTAGGTACCTTTATCGCCATTGTATTTCCCTGTTCACTCTATCTACCTTGCCTTAATTTACTCACATATTCTATACAATATGGTAATCGCCTTCGGCATATTGATCCTTTTCTATTAATTACATGAACTTGTTTTCAATAAATTTTGATTATATTGATCCCTAAATATTTTATTTTATTTATTAGAGGTTAATTGCAATGGTTTGGAATGCTACACTACACTTTGTGGTAATTATGGATGTTACGTCCTGTTATACAATCGAAAGATGTGTTGTCTTATTGATCTATGTATATTTCATTTACTGAATTAAGTTACTATTTCATTTACTGACTTAAGTTACTAATATTGCATTATATACGGCCCGATCAAACTATTTAGACTCATAAATCATTTTAATTGATTTTTTAAAGATAATGCTGCTATGAAATTATACAAATCATTTGATAATTTACTATATTCATTCCAAATATGGAGTGTAATAAAATTCTTAATTTCTCATTAATTACAACATCTTTATTGATTCCTCTTTTAATGCATAGAATTTTAGGGCACATTCTATACAAAAAACGAATGTCCCTAAACGTAAGTTGAGCTGTTTCTGTTTAATATCATACCCCAATTCTCCATATAATTAAATAACATGTATGAACAATAATATTGCTCTTGACAAGAATTGGGTCAGTGTTTGGGAATTTAGTTTGATACTGAATGGACAGCGGAAATGCTAATATGAATTGAATTCGATTACAAACATTTTTTTTTTTGGGGGGGTACAAAATCTTACAAATTTAGAATCAAGTAACTTGAATCATATTTGATTGCATCATGTACATGTATCTCGTACATGTCATAACATCGAAGATCATGTGTGTAAAAGTTTCATAATGTTCAAAGTGTGAAGAAAATGATATCCACTCGTATGTGAAGAAAAGGTTATTAAAATGTTTTTTTTTTGTTATGTTGAACTACATGTAGTTGTGTGTTTTCTTAGAATTAATAAAGGGAGTTTTCATTTCCCCCATGCACCCACGACACGTCTCAAGAACATAGAGCATCTATTGTCAAAAGCCCTTCTGTCAAAAACTGGTAAATCAAAACATCAGTTTTCGTCTTTGACTCCAGACAAAATTTTGAATTTGCCTGTCCTGTGTGCACATGATATATGCACAATCCCTGGCTCCGTGGAGAGTAAGCACACATTGGTGAATGATTCTTACTATCTAGGAGCCTCCTAGCTACCCGCCAGTGATGCAGTTGATTGCACAATTCAATCAAAAGTTTGGGGGAAGCAAGTACCAAGGCCAAGTAAATGTATATGTTGGGAAAATTAGCTAATAAGATTTGACTAGGTAAGATACTGTTCCTGGAAGTGAGCCAGCTACATGTACACTGTATCTTGAAGAGGAAAACCTGGAACTGAATATAGAGGCATACTATGCTTGCATTCAAAATCTTTTCTACGTATCCCAAGGTGTTACAAATCATTGTGTAATGTGCATGTGTGTGATCTCAACAACTATCTCGCCATTTTCAATCTAACAATGCAGGGTTTGACATTCTCTAATTTCATGGGAAAGAACTTGGAATCACAGCATCCAGCTTTTTTATAGTATTAGAACTTTAATTTTCTAAAGATGTCACCAATTTTATCTTGGGATGATGGAATTTTGTTTTTTGTTGCTTGGTGAAAGGAAGGCAAATATTATGAACTCTATTTTTTTTTTACAGAGGAAAATGGATAATTGGTCATCAGGAAAGCAGAAGTTTCTACCCTACCTTATGCCACCTGATGCAGGTTTTGAGCCTTTAGTAAGTAAATGTTTATTGGTTATTTCATGAACTTGTTTTAACATGATATTTGATTTGATTCCATGTTTTGTCATATCACTGTCAAAATATTTTTGTGAAACAAATATTACCAAGTTTTTTAATAGAAATGCTAGAAACTGGAGAGCACAATATAGGGAGCCATTGCCAGATAGCCACTGAATGAGTAAGCTTCCAATTAATAAAATATTTGTAACAATCCTCTTCATCTCCATCCCTTTTTACTGCAAAGTTGAAAACACTGAGGACAATAATTGTTTCCTCTGAAATCAACTTATCTTGAAATGATTAGCTTAAGGTTATGATGGGTTGTGATACCTTTGGATAATTGGCATAAAATTAATGAAAATATTCCTGTGTTATGTGAATTCCTTGAGAATTATGCTAGATATCCCCTGATATTCCACTCATAATTTCTGGTTAATTTTTTATAACATTCCAATGATTGCATACCAATTCACACTGCATTTTTTCCTTTACATGGGAAATATTATTTTTGTATGCAGAGAGAAGAAAAATATCCTGACTTTGTTCACCAACCAAGCTCGGAGATTTCTGAAGACCTTGCCCATGATGTAGCATGGGCTTTCAACAAGTTGGAGTCAGAGGGATTCTTCTATCGCCATTGGGTGGTTGTTCAGGGCAAGCATGTACTGACTCCTGTTTCCAGGACCCTAGTGGGTAACCCAGGCATGACTTACAGGTATCTAGGACTCCGAATATTTGCCCTTCCCTGGACCTTCGAGGATAGAAAGGAGCTTAGTGAGGTAGAGAAAGCATGTAGTATCATTGGCAGATTGAATCAGTACTTGAAAGCAACATCCTGTGCGATATTGAAGGAAAGACAGGTAGATGTCCCAATCCAAAATACAAAAATGGCAAAGAGGACAGATGAAGGAACCGGAAGTACTTTGGAAAGCAAAGATACAAATGTGGAGGACATTGAGGAAAGGTCAACTGAAAGATTAAGAGATCATTCTGAAAATAATGTGAGAACTGGTGAAGATTCTGAACAAGGCAACGGTCCTAGAGGCGAAGTACAAGGCTCGGGAGACAGTATCAATGCTCCAGGAGATTCTTCAATGATAAGCAGTGGGAGTGGTTCAGGTGATGCACCTAAGGAGGATATTTACAGAAACAAACGAAAGAGGCAAGAAACAAGAGCCAAGACAATGGACGAAGGAACAGATTTCAACGTGGCCCTGATCAATTACATGGACCCACTGAATCCAGAGCTGAGTCTTAAACCAGAACCCTACTATGACCTAGGCCCACTAGCTGTTCCTTGGCACATGGATGGCAACCTTGTCCGAGGGTCTACTGTAGCGGTCTACAGCTATATCTGTGAGTCTGCATATGGGGCAGGTAGGTGTTGATAGAGTCACCATGGAGCAATTCAGCTTGCATGAAAAGAGAAAAATGAAAGAATAATATCAATGAAAGTTTGAGTAAAATTGGACAAACGATGAGAAAGTTAAGAGCATTGAATGTTGAGATCCCCCTATTGACGGAAGCTTGATCCGCCCCTGACCAAGGCTATGTATTTGAAATGGACCTATTTCATTAATCTTAGACAGAAAGTATTACTAATCATCATGAGTTGCAGGTCACATGATCAAGGCCAAGGGTCATTTAGTATTTTATTTCCCCCCCTCTATTTGAAATATAAATTACTAGTAATCTGAATTCTTCTCAAAGTGAGCACTGCTGCTATTTTGAACTGTGTAATGCAGGTGAGACTTCCAGAGGCTTTCCACCTGTTTGATTAGGTGCATCAATGAAATCTTATCCAAAGTAAAGTTTTTGAAATGTCATAACTTTGAAAGTATATCGTACTTTTTTATGAAAACTTTGACATAACGTTGTCAAGTATTACTGATCATCTTGCATGAGTTGCAGGGTACATGACCAATATCAAAGGTCATAGTGTCAATTAACTTAGTTTTTTATCATCATATGAATGGTGTTTTTATTTTTCAAGTCAGCGCTGCTGCTATATCAAATTGCATAATGCAGGCGAGACTGCCAGAGGCATTCCACTTGTTCTCTTTTATGTGTATTCAACAATAACCAGAAAAATTTATTGACAAGACAGGAAATTCAAACAAACAAAATTATATGTACAAAACTTTGGTTTTAATGTTACATAATAAAGTTTGTTTCATTGAATAAAATATTATATGCACTTTTAATCTTATATGTTCAGTTTACTTTCTGTAAGACTTCAAGTTCAAGTTTTATTAAACCAATCAAACAAGAGACATATTATACAGTTTAACAAAAAATGAGAATACATGATAGGTTTGGGACCCCATAGAAGCAGAGCTTGTGAGAGGGGCCCCTTATATCGAACGTAACAACAAGAATGTGATGTAAGATATATACAATGATAATCTAGAGAGTAAATAAGAAAAATACAGACAAAAGTCCCCCCCCCCACACACACACGCCCAAATATATTGTTTATCAAGATTCAATTTAAGATATTTTGTAATCTTTCAAATATATCTTTATTCTTATATTTTCAGAGAAGAGTAGAAATTGGATGATAGGTATCAACAAACCATGGGATGAGGTCACTCCTGCTTTAGCTGCCCCCCTAGCCTCTGGTGATGCATACTTCATGCTTGCAGATCTCAATGATACTCACAGGCATTGTGTCATAGCTGGGGATCAGCCAAGATTTGCCTCAACCCATAGGGTAGTAGATGTAAGTAATGAATAATTATGTGAAATAGCAGTTATGTTGGATATTGAAAATTTGATGGCCTCATATTGCATGCAAGAATATATTTCATAAGACATAAGTTGAGTGTATTCTTAAGCTCGTAATTCTCGCTACCCCAAATAGGACAAAAATCTCATAATGCGCGAGACGAGATAATTTTCACTTCGTCGGGTCGTCATCACCACTTCCGGTTCAGAGTTATGCTCGCGCGAGGTTCGCGATACTGAGTTTTCCACCACGCTGAAATCGATGCCAATCAGCGTAATATGTACAGATTATAATACGTTTTATCTAATTTGGTCAGTTTTTATTCCATTTGAATTATAAATAGAAATAAAAAATATATTTCACGTGAAAATGTGAAAGAGAGGGTTGTGATCACGAACTTTCCGAGCGAAAGCGACGTTGTGTTGTTGTGCATGACGGCACTGTTGATCTGAATGGCAAAACAGTGCATTGGACTTCCGATCAGGAAGTTGTAATACCGAAAAGCTATCCCATAATGCAATGCGCGTTACAGGGATTTTCCCGGATCTCGGCGAAATCGCTATTTGGGGTAGCGAGAATTGGTACATGTATGTATGCCAAAATAATACAAATGGGCTTCGAGCTTAATACAAGCTATTTTAATAAATTGCATTTTAGTCTTGTGTAAGTAATTTTTTTTCTTTTGGTATGGAAACATCAAGTTCATGTGACCATTGCAGACATTTTTTGGCGGTTCCTCGGCCCCCAAACACCAAATCACTCTCTTCTTTGCGTGTATGTTTGAAACACCCCTCCTTAATCTGTTGGGATTTGATCTTCTGAACAGAGTGGCCATGGGACCCTAGCTTACATCCAAGCACGATGTCAGTCAGCACTGGAGAATATCATCTATGAATCGGTTGAAGGAGGAGAACAGGGGTCTGATGGGAAACCAGCACTGAGAAGCCTAGATTCTGCGGCTCTCCAACTTGCTGAGGAAGTACACAATGAGGTAATTGGTCACATTGCGCCTAGTTAAAGGTCAAGTCTACCCCAGAAGAATGTTGATGTGAATGAATAGAGAAAAATCATACTAGCGTAATGCTGAAAATTTCATCAAAATCGGATGTAAAATAAGAAAGTTATGACATTTTAAAGTTTTGCTTATTTTTCACAAAACATTGATATGCACAACTGAGTGACATGCACATGAGACAGTCAATGATGACCCTCACTCACTATTTCTTTTGTTTTTTATTGTTTGAATTATACCATATTTCATTTTTTAAAGATTTGGTAAGTAGGACCAACTTGACTGAACCATATACTATTAAACAATACTAATTCCACATGTTCGGAGAGGAATTAATCGTTGTTTCACTTAAAAATGAGGAGAAATTAGAATATTTCATGTAATAAAATACAAAAGAAATAGTGAGTGGATGATGTCATCAGTCTCCTCATTTGCATACCGACCAGGATGTGCATATAACTGTTTTATGAAATCAAGGGTAAATCTGGTCAACTAAGTATCTCCAAAGCAGAGCTTGAGGAGCACTTGTCCAATACTTACTCGGATAATAAGAAGACCATCCCGATGCCTCCAATTTCTGGCCTGGCCAGGCCTACTGAGCCGGGAGAACCCTTTGACCTTGCTGAGCCAAGGCTCTCAGAGGTTGTTAGCTTTTTGGAAAAGACAAGGACAGGTTCAGCACCAGGGCCTAATGGTGTCCCTTACAAGGTGTATAAGAAGTGTGGGAGATTGAGGAAGTTCTTATGGCGTCTTCTCAAGGTAGTTTGGAGGCAAGGTGTTGTCCCAGATTCCTGGTGTAAAGCTGATGGTGTTTATATTCCTAAAGAGGAGAACTCCACTTCACTAGGTCAGTTTCGGCCTATCTCCTTGCTTAATGTTGAAGGGAAGGTCATGTTTGGTATTTTGGCGAAGAGGATTTCTTCCTTTGTCGTTGATCATGGTCTAGTTAATACCTCTGTGCAGAAGGCCGGGATCCCAGGTTTCCATGGGTGCCTAGAGCACACCAGTATGATATGGCAGACCATACAGCAGTCAAAGAAACTGCGACGGAACCTTGCAGTTGTGTGGCTTGATTTTGCCAACGCATATGGCTCAGTTCCGCATGCATTGATAGAGTTTGCGATGGATTTCTTGTGGATTCCCCCTCGGGTAACCAGGTATGTGATGCAGTATTTCCAAGGTTTTAAGATGAGGTTCTCTACTCAGCAGTATACCACAGACTGGCAGAGCCTGGAAGTTGGTATTCCAATGGGATGTGCGATTTCTCCCATTTTGTTTGTGCTTATGGACGTCCTTGTTAGGTCTGCTGGAGGATTCGGATGTGGTGTGACATTCCCTGGTGCAGAGGAACTACCTCCAATTCGTGCATTTATGGACGATCTCACTATTCTCTGTCCAAGTACGAAGGCTACTAAGGAAATTATGACTAGGCCCGAGGAATTAATGGATTGGGGAAGGATGAAATTCAAGACGAGGAAGTCGAGGAGCCTTGTGTTGAAACGAGGTAGGCTAAGTGATTTTCACTTCCTGTTGTGTAGGGAGGAGATCCCATCTATATCCAGGATGAGCCGGTTAAGAGTTTAGGCCGTTGGTATACCGAAGACCTGAAAGATGTAGGAAGAATTAAGGACACTGAGGAACAGATCAGGAAAGGTCTGGAGTCAATTGATAAATGTGGCCTCCCAGGCAAACTTAAACTGTGGTGTCTTCAGTTTGGGCTGATGCCACGCATCATGTGGCCATTAACTGTCTATGAGATAGGTTTGTCGTATGTCGAAGCCATGGAGCGTAAGATCAATGTCTATGTTAAGAGGTGGCTGGGTGTTCCAAATTCTCTGACCAACATTGCTCTCCATAGTACTGAGACAAAGTTGAACATCCCCGTCAAGTCATTGGTCGAAGAAGTCAAGGTGACGAAAGCAAGATCTTTTATGATGCTTCGTGATTCTAGCGATCCTGTCATTAGAGATTACCAGCCTGATGTGAAATCGGGAAGGAAGTGGCATGCTGATAAGGCAGTGGAAGAGGCTGAGTCGAGACTGAGGCACAAGGAGATGGTTGGTGCTGCCCAAACCGGTCGTTTGGGCCTGCGCTGGACTTCTACCAAGAGGTGGTCAGCAGCTTCAGCCCGGGAGCGGCGCGACCTCATTGTGCAGGAGATCAGAGAGGTTGAGGAGGAGAAGAGATGGGCCACAGCAGTTGGCCAGGCCCAGCAGGGCTCATGGACGAAGTGGGAGGGGGCGGAAGCCAGAAGGTTGACATGGTCTGTACTTTGGCAGATGGAGCCACTTCGTATCTCCTTTGTTGTTCGCTCGACCTACGATCTTTTGCCTACGCCTGTTAACCTCAGCAAGTGGTATAACGAGCCTGATAAGTGTAGTGCTTGTGGAGGGAGAGGTACCCTTCAGCACATACTTAGTGCCTGCGAGGTTAGCCTGTGTTGTGGGATGTATACTTGGAGGCATAACCAGGTCTTGAAGGTTGTTGAAGAGGCGGTTACAAAAAGGGTGACATCTCATGATTCTGGGAAGGGTGTTGCAAATGGGGGTATGCCCCATATTGATTTTGTGAAGGAGGGGGCTAGGCCAAGATTAAAGGCAAGGTCTACGAGGCCCAGTATCTTGTCCTCAGCTCGTGATTGGCAGGTGAGAGTCGACCTGGACGGAAAAGGGAGTTTCCCACAGCATGTGATGTTTACAAATCTCCGCCCCGATATTGTTTTGTGGACTGACTCTGCAAAGGTAATAGTTTTAGGAGAGTTGACCGTCCCTTGGGAGGATAATTTTGACTATGCCTTTGAGCGCAAGCTCACAAGATATTCTGAACTTGTGGCAGAGTGTACAGGCAAAGGCTGGAAGGTGTTTTGCTTCCCCTTTGAGGTTGGTTGTCGTGGGTTCATAGCAAAATCATTGTCTAGGTGGTTTCGGGAGTTGGGTTTCTCAAATAGAGAGAATAAGCATGCTTGTAGGGCTGCTTCTGAGGCAGCAGAGAAGGGTTCTGCTTGGATTTGGACCAAGTATGTCCAAAGGAAGAGGGTGACCAGCAATTAAGCAACTTCTTTTTGTCGTTTATTTCTTTCTTTCTTCCCCCTTTTTTTTCCTTTTCTTTCCCTTTTTTTCCTGTTACCAGCGGGGAAGGTGGTGCTTTGCATTGCTGGCCCACCACCAAGAGGGAGTATTGTTTCTAACGGGCCGAAACTCCCAGTGACTGGTGGAAAACAACTGAGGATTCCCCCTGGTAATGCATGAGGCAGCGTTCTCATGTTTGTTTAACTTTTATGAAATCAAGGAAACTTTAAAATGTCATAACTTTCTTATTTTACATCTGATTTTGTTGAAATTTTCAGTGTTTTGCTTGTTGCATTTTTTTATTTTTATTCAAATCAACTTTTTGTTGGGGTGGACTTGTCCTTTATGAAATTAATTTTTGTAGTATACAATCGATGTTCAATTGTCTGCTCCCACAAACAATCCTTCACATGGCTTACCCATACAATGAGATAAAGGTCTCTTGCAGAAAGAGTTGTATTTATTTCCATCTCTGAAAATCAGACGCAAGTCCCAAATGAGTTCTGATTGGTTGACAATCAAGGTGCTTTTGAATATTCATATTGATTTCAGCTCTTGTTATTACATGCCCCATATTAATAAAGTGCACTTTATTCAGAAAAGGCACGACAAAACTCGGCAAAATATCATGTACTGTCTATACGTGATTAGACTAAAAGCCCCATACACTTCCAAGAGACTTCTAAATCCTCTATAGGTTTAATCCAGAGTGATTGTGTTATCGTCCGTCAGAACTCACCTATTTCAGCAGATGTGTAGTAATTAGCATCATTGATTGAGCCTGTGCCTATGAAAGTTTTTAACAGAAATATGGCACAATATTCATGCTGTAGATCATCACTATCATGAGATAAAGTGCCTCATTTATGTTATATTATTTACGTCAAATCTCTAGTTCTAGAACCAAATTTGTATTGACAAACTTGTGAGTGAAAACACAAATCAATGTCATATTAGTATCATTTTGGCAAAGCAGAGTCATAAATAATGTTGCAAGAGTTTGTATGTACTCATCTTTTGATCTCCCCCCCCCCAAAAAAGAAAACTTTGCATTGAACTTCGTGATGTCTCTACATGTCTTTGTAGCAAGGATACCCCCAAAATGTTGGATCCAGTAACCATCACCGTCACTAAATTTCACTGAGCTTTGATGTGCCATTGTTGCACCATCACTTAGCAATACTTTTGTCATGGAGAGCTCAAGAAATTATCCATTGTTCTTTGAAAGATGTTGTAATATAAAAAGAAATAATTTAGATATGTATTTTTTTCCCGTTTTATGTATGTTTTATGCTAAAAGAAATTGTCATGTTTTGAAGAAAAATCTGGACATTCATTCACAGTAATGTATTTTTTTTTATAAATTAAATTTTAAATTGAAAAGTTTTCCCTATCCAAATCATTGTGTTTTGATTAACACGCTTATAAAGTACATTTACATAGATTATATAGAATAGGCCTACCTTGGAATAAGCTCTACCTCATTATACCTGTGGTTGTACTTCACATGTTATTAGGTTGAATTTGAATGGCTGAGACAGTTTTGGATGCAAGGTTCTCATCATGCTACGGAGAGATCATTCTGGATCAAACCTATGGAGGATTTAGAACACTCTTGGGAATGTATGGAGCATATGGTAAGTCTACATATTTAACAAACTATTGCAAAAAATTAATCAATTGTAGATCCCTCCCCAAAAAAATTATATTATTAATCATAAATATTCTGCTTTGATGTAGCAATTGATACATCAGAATGATGCTTCATGTCTTTTAAGCATTTTAAATGATTACCCCGGTCATTGCATTTTGACTTGCCCATACACAATGTTTACTATTTCTCCATTCCTTGGGGAGCATGAGTTTTCAATTGCTAGGCTTACTAAATTGACTTTCGCTTCCCCCCTGTTACCCATTTAACACCTGGGTGACGAGTGGCAAAGTGTGGAGTGATGCTTTCCTGAAGGGTACAAACTTGCATTTGATTGCTGATCTTGTTCTTGTAATAAAATGTTCCAATATAATTGCTTTAGAGTGACTAGTAGTTGATCAATTAATTCCAGTTTTAATTTGATATTTACAAGTTGATTTTTGTTGTAAATAAGATTCTTGCATTACCCTTAGGACAAAACAAAAATGCCTAGTAAATGGATTTCAAGTGCCTAGGGACTCTCTCTTTTAGGAAGTTACAGAATATTTAAGTTGCAACTTTTTCTTATGAAATTTTGTAGACCAAGCTTGCTATTGAAGCATCTATGAATGTAGAATCATGTCAAGAAGCAGCACGTATCATCAGAGACATCTTGCCTTTCATCGAGAACAGAGAGAGACAAAGATGTATTTGTCTTAATAGGTAATTGACAATGCTCACAATTTTTGTACAAGCAAGGTCGTTGAACTTGTTACATTAACAAAATTATATTAATGACATTAACATTTATTTCTCATACTAGTGAAATTGTTACTTTTGATTGACTAATTGCAGATTTTCTTTATAAATTTGTGTATTTGTTATTTATAATAAATTTTGAGAAATTGAAAATTCAAATTTTGGGCTTGCACCCAGTAAATAAGATACATTTGCACTGATGGACAAGTCAGAACAAATATTGGAACCAGTGGGATTTGAACTTCTCATCTACTGATTGCCGGTCAGCGACTCTGTCACCAGGCCATCACTGGTCCATGGCACAGTCATGATGATATAAGAACAAGTACATCAGTGCCTTTGAATTTTAAGCTGACTTGAATTTATACATGTAGTCCACTTTTTAGAAATTTGAAATTTTGTTCACCATGAAAGTATAAATATATATTTTGATAAACAATCAAAATGAGTCAACAAAGTATTGAAGAGAATGCATCCACGGAGGAATAGAGTTTGTTGATAGGTGTCAACATAATACGTCAAGAGTTAAACAATACCTGGGACCTAGAGCTCTCATAGTCAACGACTCTTATCCAACAGTAAATTTTCTCCACTTTGCAAATATGCCCAATATCAATGTATTCTTGAATGAGAGGGAAGGTTATCCCAGGACTGTCTTGAATTGACATCTCATTTATTTTCACCATTTCCAGGTATAGTGGAGATGCTCTCCTCAGTATCAAACCAGACCGCCTTCCACTCTATAGACCGACCTGGGATGACAGTGACCTTTCACGACCTTTGCCCTTTACCCTTACCAAGGTCATCTAGAGGTTGAAAGTGAGGCTGATTGAAGTGTAGTAGGAATCATCGTGTACCTGACCTGTCTTAAACCAGACCACCTTCCACTCTACGTCAATCGTTGACAGTTGTAAGTTATTTTTTCATTTAAATTCTCACTATTTCCAAGAAACAATTTGAAGTGGTGCATCAGATGCTTTAATCATTAAGACCAATCAGAAAAAAGAGGCGGGGGTGAAGCACCTGGCACAAGCGCAAATTTGCACCCTTTAAAAATATGATGCATGGGATGAAAAGTAAACATCCCATGCCCCCTCTCCCCTTCTCTCTCAGAAGTGGTGCCTGAGGCAGTTTCATCAGCCGTCACTTCAAGGAGATAGTCAACTTTTCATAAGTTGGCCTTCTAAAGTCAAAGCAATTTTTAGACCAGATTATGTGAGACGTGTTATTTACCTTCTGTAAGTCGAATTTAAGTGGAACAGATTTGTATGGTCCAAGGAGATTGACATAAGCAGGGTTATCTGTACTGTCATAATTTTTGTTTACCTGAATTTAAATTTGATTTGAATATTGTATGTTAACCATCCCACATATATGGCTTTGAAAACAGGAGACAAAGATGTATTTGCCTTAATAGGCATTTGTCAATGCTCGCAATTTTTGTATTAGCAAGGTCGTTGAACTTGTTACAATAAAAAAAAATGATATTAACATTTACTAGTGAAATTAATTATTTTGATTGACTAGTCGCAAATTTTTATTTTTTTTTATTTTTGTATTTGTTATTTACAATAAATTTTAAGGAATTGAAAATTCAAATTTCTGGCTTGCACCCAGTAAATAAGATTGTATTATCTATGCACTTGTCACAGAGGATACATTGTACAATAATTCAATCTTTTGTAAATTATTTTTTAAATAAATGCATTCCAGGTTGACGGAGAAGATGACACTCAGGGTCCCTCTCATTCTTTCTCCATAGATGAGTCTACTTTCTGGTCTTATTCAAAGCAGTCAATTATGTAACAACACTACTGATGCCAGAATGGTAAGTTATTATTTTCACTATAAAATAAAAAGTAACTAGATTACTGGATATTCTTCAATAGATGCTTAATAAATCATATTGCCAAACTCACACAATATACATATTTTTTGATGGATGGTCTGAGCTGGGTGCATAATACATGAATGATATATATTTGTCTTGAGCAGAAGGTAGATTGTCAACCATCACGAAAAGCTCATGAGATATAAATTATGTCTCTCCAACTTCATTCAGGATAAAATTGAAATTGTCATGCTATCATTTTTAATAAGCCATGTTAGTAACGATGCAATCTGATACACCGGTAGCATTAATGACTGGCACATATGTCCTACCGAATCTGATTAGATGATGTGATATCTGGTGAATTAGGATTTCATTTGTAACTCAAAGTTCATTTACATCAAATAGGCTCTTTTCAGAAGGAAACATTTTTTGAGACATTGTTTTGTCCCAGATTGCATTTGTCCCAATGCACAATTTACCTCATTTACTATGTACATGTGCTGTGTAGTATGACAATTATTTTTAAGGAAATAGTATTAGAATATTTTGCTCTCTCACTTTATACTTGCAGTACAACATGGATACACCCCTATCTTGTGTTAACCTTCTTCCAAGCATAACTGAGAGAGATAGTCTACCAGAGACAAGGACATGATGCCCAAATAGAAATCTTCATCTACACAGAGTGACTGGTGTGTGAACAGTTATTGATATTTACTCTTGGGTATGATCCATTAGAGATGATGAATTTGATACCAAACTCTTCATATACACCCTTCATCTGGTATTAATAATCTGTCTTGTGTATACGAAAGTGATGGTTGCCAGGCATTTGTTCTTGATACCAGTCTTTATCTAGACAATCTGTCTGGTGTTAACCATATTCTATATATACATAGCCGGATACTTAACTGTCTCGAAGTGATTGAGAAAGGCTGTTTATATTGCATCTAAGAACTGGTGTTTGCTGTAAAGCAATGGAATCACCAAAAGGATAAATTCTCCTGAAGACCATGTGCTCTCCACATGACCTTGGAATACACCCAAATTGTCGGTCCAACAGTTTCTACCATTTTTTGTTGTTGTATTTTAATGTGAGGGCAAACCTTCCAAGGGATAATTATCATTTTTATTCATGATATTCTAATTAAACATCATGAAAAGAAGAAAATTTGATCTTGTCGAGACTTGAAACTGAGAGCAATCATTCTACAACGTTCACTAACACCCACAATCATCAGACAAGTCATTGGGGCTGCTGGAAGGCTACATAATGCATGGATGATAGGATTTCCACAAAGGGCAATTCCATGCTAGAAAAATCAGCAATTTTCACATCATTTTCAACCTGCTGTCCAAACGAACAAAGAACTTCAATTTGCTTTATGGTAATATTAAAGTACTACTGGGTAGACATGCAAAAAACTGACAACCAACAAAAAATATAGATGAATGTAAGCTTAAAATGTTGCATTTTTGCCTATAATTTAAACATAATCATTTTTTTTTGTGTTGGTTATTAGTTTTTCACATGACTACCCACTATAGCTTTATCATTGACAAAAAGGATATTTTATTGCTCAAGCATTCAGCTAGGATACGAGAAATTGTCAAAATGTCCTGTACGACACGTATGGAATCGCCCCAAAATGACTGCCTCGTCTTTTTCTGCAGCACCATGATCTTGTCTATGGTGTGAGATTCAAACCTGACCAGTGAGTCTTAATAAATACAGACAAAGCATCCTTTTATTAATTTGTACATATTGAATTTAATGGCAATATCTCTTTACAAATACCTGGAAGATCATCGATCTTAACAAGAGTAAGATGGAACCCTGATCAACCAATGTTTAAAATGTTTAATCTATTCATATAAATTGTATTATTTACTGTTATTTTTAAGCACTAAATAGCTACATGTACCATACAGGAAATTTTTGGCAGTTCAACATGTATGTCAAGTTGACTTTAGTATGACCTACAATGTCTTACAGAGGATTAAAGAGGATCATCAATCAGCTTGTATGGAAGCTTAAACATGCAAATTTCTTACCATTTCCAATGTACTGTCCCAAATGTACCATTGCATGGCCATGTATGTCTGTGCATTTAGCTTTGCGAGCTAACTGCGCCTATGATTACTTGTTTCTTTATTGGTTCCTTTGACATTAATATCTCGGTATTCAAGGTGTTGTTCAACCCCAAAAAGCAAATATTCTAATTCATGCAATTTTACAGAATTTAAAAAATGTGACATCACACACTAGTGTCTATTCGTAATATTACAGCATGCTTGAACAGACATGTTATATCATATCAGTTTATGAGTTTGATTGATATCAGTAAGGACTGGTGATTTGGGTGTCTATGTAAAGCAATGTCTATGTAGATAACTATATTACAATAGAAAACCCATCAATTTATATATTCATCGCTCAATCACATGTTCTTTTAAAAAATACACAAGATTTGGTTAACATGCCAACGCATTAAATAAATAAGGTTTCATTTAAAAACGTTGCTCACAATCTCTGACCTTCTTCCTTACAAAATATTTAAGGTTTAATGTTCTTTCCCTTTATCAGACTCATGTAGTCTTGAATACTTGGAGCCTTTTTCATATTTCACCAAAATGAATTCACTTGAAGGGGAAGTAGGTCCTAGGGATAAATCGGTTTTGATGAAGGAGACAAATTAGAGAAAAATATTGAAGGTTTGATGAAAATCCATTAAAGAATAAGAAAGTTATAAATGGTTGAATTGGACGTCATATGCAAGCAGCTTCCCCATATATCATGTAAGATGACTTCTATTTTTCATTTAATGAACAAGAATGAAAATAATTTTCTTATAGAAGGGGGTATGAAATGATGTATCTGGATATATATCAGCCCCACGAATAAAATCACTTTCTATTTTATTTTTTGGTGGGGGAGAAAATAGCATTTAAAGGATGAGATACAAGTACACGCCATCACAAAATAAAACTTTTATTATCAAACCTTCACTAATATTTTTCTCTATTTTTTTTCCGCATTGCAGGTAATCATCAGGGTAAACTTCCCCTTTAAGCAGAACTGCTCAAATCATTTGTTTAAGATACCTAAAGAACAAGAGAGCTGTGTAAATTACAAATTCAAATGGATGTATAATCAAACCATGGCATTATTATGAAATAGGTGTCTTCTTCTTGTTCACTTTGTACAGTTACAGATTCATATATTAAATCTATTGACTTCACATGGAAGTGTGTGTGTACTTACGTCAAAGGTTTCTCATGCCCACATTAAACAAGCTGAAAACTTTTTTTAATTTTTAAATTTAATGGAATGTAATATCAATCACCTTTAGATAAATACAAAAATATTTAAGATAATGATTCGCCACTATATCTAAAATAATGTACAGGGGATGGGGAAAATATATTCACTGTAATATACATATAAGATATCTATTACTAATTATAAATATTAAGTAGTATATGCTTGTATTTCAGCCTGTCTAGTGATAAGCTTTTAAATATTCCCTGATGATAAGCTCAGGGCACACTACACGATCAATTGTGATCCAGTTTTCAAAGAAATTGTAATAGCATTTGATATGAACATTCCAACCCATAAAACTTTCACGATCAAAGTTCCAAATAGTGATACAAGTACTGTAATCAGAATTCCAGTCCAATTCTAGCCTCCCTGGAGGAATAAAAGCAAATTCAATTCCAAAATGTAATGAAGACATCATTGGCTGCGACTGGAAGCTGAATTGAACTTTACTCTGACCAGAAGGCTTGCAGCAAAAACAACAGAATTCTGGTCGAAGATTTCCTAGCATTATACCGAACTTCAAATAAAATAATATCACTTCTTGGAACTTTCACATTTAATGAAATAAGCTTTTAAATTCGTTCACCGGTGTGTTGGTTCAGTTGGTAGAGCGTCCGTCTCACAACCGGGAGGTCGGGGGTTCAAACCCTGGCCGCGTCAGACCAAAAGACATTAAAAGATGGGAGTTGCTGCTACCCTGATTGGCGTTCAACGATTAAAGGGATGAAGCCTCGTAGATCTGGTGCTGCACAGCGGCTGCCGGGCCCAAGATCAATTGGGCAAAGCAAATTTTTGGAGTATTTCATTTCATGTCTATTTCGAACAATAAAATATGGATTTTAATAATTTTGTTCAACATTGTTTAAAGTGTGCACCGGGCCTTTGTTATTCTGATAACCAGCTCAGACGTAGGTAGTAGGTGTGGTCTCCACAATCATATCGGGATCAGATTCACTTTTTCTCATCGTCTCAGATCTGTAAGACAGAGAAATGTGAAAAAAAAATCAATCTAGGGAGAAAAGCAACAGTTTAAACTGGTATCTGGTAAGGTCAGGTTATGTTTTTAATAGAAATAAGCAGTTTTATGGCCTAATTTCAGAGTAATAGAAATGTGTTTTTCAATAATATTTGGTAAATCATGTACTGCACTATTCTACTTTAGATGTATTGAAGGGACATAGTAATTTAATTGAATATTATTAACAACTGTTTTATTGAATTCTGCATTTTTATTGCACCAATGATGTTATTTGGGAATTATGGTCATTGGTACATTTCTTGTGTATTAAGGTAGTGGAACAAAAATAAATTACAATTCTAATGGACAAACATGCAACCCTGTCACGTTTTTTTTTTCAAGAACAAGTCTTTATTTTTATTGTATTGGTAAGTTCAATGACAGCTGCCCTTGTTGATTTTATTGGATTATGTAATAATATAAGTTGCCTACCTCCCCCACAAAAAAAGAATTAAAAATTGGTAAAATTAACCTTGTCCCCCCCAAAAAAATATTATTTGGTTATTATATTCAAACTACATTTTCATGATTGGAGCACAGGCGTAAATCCATGATGTCATGCCATTTAAGTGGGGGGATAGAACAATAGATCATCCCTCCCTGAAGTTAGGTGTGATGCAATGATTTACGCCAATGGAATGGAGCCTGTCCCGTAGTGATGATCTGATTGTAAAAATAATGTCTTATAATGTTAACAATTGATTACCTGTCTTTATCTGATGAACTCCTTAATTTTCTACTCCTGTTTGGTACAGTGTAACCTGAGGGAGGGGGCATCAACTGTCAGAAAAATAGATACATAAAAGTCAATAACATGATGGTCCTTTTTCCACATGATGCATTACAAACTTTGCCCTTGAGATAAACGTTGTAAAACAAAAGCATAGTACTGATTCAGTGTTTTGGGTAAGAAGTATAGTGAGTGATTGTATTACCGACCGGCCTTGTATTACCGAACGCGTGCATCGTACGCGTCAGAAAATAATTTCATACGCTCAAAACTTTGCAACATCCTTCCAAAGGGAACTTGAATAGAAAGATGATAAAAATTGTCAAAAACACATTTTCAAAGTCTTAATATTCTAAAAATAATAAAAATATGTTCAAAATAGCTCATCGGTGATTTTGTTTTCTCAATTTTTCCCATAGAAAACACACGTTCGGTAAAACGATACCTTTTTCAAGTGACCAAAATATTTCACATGCGAAGAGGGGTCAGATTGGAAGCTAATATCGTTTAAAAAAAAAATGATTTCGGCAAAATGTTTACATATTTATATTTTGAAGGTAATTGTGTATTTATGGTGAAAGTTTGATGAATTTTATGAGAATAATGTGTTTGATATGATTGAATTCATGAAAATTGTTCGGTAATACGATCCACTACCATACTTCATCACATTCACATCTTAACAAATTTGAAAGTCCCATAATCATTCTTGAGATGGGGATATACAGCAAATTCTTTATTTTTCTTTGTTGCCCTGGCAACATCAAATAATAATTGTGACATTCCAACAAATTCTAGAGAACTGTACTTGATACTTGATTATGTTACATCAACAAAATTGACTTCAGAACCGACTAATGGTATGTCATTGTAAATAACGTAATAGATCTGGTCAGTCTGGGGTTAGTTTGCCAGTGCAGTGGTACGAAGTAAGTAATGACTACATTGGGTGATTTCAAGTCCGGTGTTGAAAATTGGATTGCTTCCCCTAGCTCCAAAACTTATTCAGAGTTTGTAAAACTGATCCAGGTCACATTATTGACATCTCAACAACTAATGAGTGACTTTTCAGGACCATCTTCATTTTATGTTTGGTGTTATACTCGAGTAAAAATTGACCTAACACCAACACCAAAAGGTCAATACTGAACTTGAAATCACCCTATCTCTTTTTCATTACCAATTCATGATGCATAACTTTGGTTGAAATATCACTCCAATCAAAAAATTGTTAGGAAGGAGCTGTAACTCTTCTAATGTATGCATACATCAATACATTGATGGATTCTAAAGCGTAACAAAGGGATTCACAACATGCCACTTGGCTTTGAGCCTCCAATCCATGCAGTACACCGTTCTTCAGTTTATTTCCAATTCGTCTAATGCCAACTCGTCTACTATCTGGTCTACCATCGGTTCGTCCACTATCCACATGGTTTAATTGCCAATTTGTCCACTCACCATTTCATCCAATAACCAGTTGGTTCAATAGCCATTTAGTCAATATACCATTTGGTCCAATTGGACTAAGTGTTAGTGTGCAAAATAAATGAAAATGAAATGGATATTAGACCAACTGGTTGTGAGACGACATGGTCAAAGACGAAATAGTGATTAGATGAAGTGATGATTGGACCAAATGGTTGTTGGACGAAAAGTTGATGGACAGAATGGCATTAGACTAAATGAAAGTAGACCATGTGGTGAGTGGATGAGTTGGCAGTTGACAAATTGGCAATTTACCTGTTCTTCTGCTGAGGTGATTTTTGGAACCCCAGTACCAGTTCCAAATTCATAAAAGTATTGGTTAAATTACAACATAAATTTTCAAGCTCATGAATGGTTTGTGTTGGAAATAGGACTCCAAACAAGTCCTCAAATTTAGCACTATGCCCATCTCTTCATTTGTGTACCAGATTCGATCAAAGGAAAATCATATTTAGAATTGAGTATGTCCCCATCATTCGCGCAAGTTTTAGTATCCATGATTTACAATCTTAGATCTAAAGTACTTTGTTTCTGCATGTTTTTTATGTTTCGGTTGTTGAAAATATATGAAGTTACAAAAATTTGTGTTTGCTCATGAAAGGCATTACACATTTGACCATTAAGAAATAATTAAAAGGGACAGTGAACAGTTGCCGAGATACAATGTCAGATGCGTGAGTTTTGAACACTTATAATTCATCCTGCTACTGACTAATTTTCTTGTAACAGTTTTCCACTGTGAGTTTAAGAGAAACGCTGACTACAAATAAATCAGAAATCTTACCAAAGACTGGCTATAATTGACACTATTCTTTGGTCTGCTCTTGGGTGAAGGGGGCGGGGTCACAGGGGGCGTCCTATCCCTCTTGTGATCTTTGTCTTCTAGATTCTCCGCTGATCCCCAAAGTCTGAAGGAATGCCTGAAGGAAGAGCGTAGGAGGGAGCCTATCTTGGAATGACGCTTCTCTTCTTGCTTTGGTTCAGCCAGTGACGCGAGGGTGTGGGGTTGGATTACTTCCGCTGTACAAAACAAAAACCATAAAATTTACGATCAACATAACTCACTATCAGAAATAGGGTAGTTGTTATGATTGAAATTCAATTCTCATTTGATAATTGTGAACAGCTAAGATATACCAAAGGCCCATTGCAGAAATAGTGATTTTAAACAAATCAAAAGTGCATATTACTGATATGTGCTGGTGTGCTTGAATTTCATTTGAGCATAACTATTTCTATAATGGACCCTTGATCAAACATTTATAATTCAATGGATATCACACCTGTAAACACTTTTAGATTGCTGTTTTGGTCTTAAACAAGATATTAAGCTATGAGCGGATAGGCACAAAAGAATATAGGGTCTCTAATGTTAGTAAATTGGACATCATGTTGTAAAATCTTGATTGGTATACCATCTAAACGATTCTAATTCACCCCCACATCCATCTAATGATATCAATTAACCACCCCCCTCAACAGGTTAATTTGTTCATGTTTTCATTACCACTCAGTACTCCAGAGCAATCGTTGATGATCAAGAAAGTTCAAAAGTTCATATATTTTAATATTACAGTACACAGTTACACATGTGCATCAGATGAAATCTTTATTTGATCTTCTCATTTTCTTAAAGACATAAATATATATGCAAATATATTATGATACATTATAAAAAATATCTGTTATTGCTTAAAGGTCAAGTCCACCCCAGGAAAATGCTGACTTGAATAAATAGAGAAAACTCAAACTAGCATAGTTCTGAAAATTTCATCAAAATCGGATGTAAAATAAGAAAGTTATGACATTTTAAAGTTTCGCTTTATTTTTCACAAAACATGTGATAATGCACAATTAGGTGAGTCAGTCGATGATGTCCATCACTCACTATTTCTTTTGTTTTTTATTGTTTGAATTATACAATATTTTATTTTTTACAGATTTGACAATAAGGACCAACTTGACTGAACCATATAGTATTAAACAATGCTAATTCCACATGTTCAGAGAGGAATTAAAGAATATAAGAATATTTCATATAATAAAATACAAAAGAAATAGTGAGTGGCTGACGTCATAGTCTCCTCATTTGCATACCAGCCAGGATGTGCATATAACTGTTTTGTGAAATGAAGCGAAACTTTAAAATGTCATAACTTTCTTATTTTACATCCGATTTTGATGAAATTTTCAGTGTTATGCTTGTTGGATTTTTCTCTTTTTATTCAAATCAACTTTTTGTTGGGGTGGACTTGTCCTTTAAAAACACACCAACAAATACTAATTTTGGCCAAATCAGTCATAAAGGGCTGGGAGACATTATTCTGATATATTAATTGCAATATAAAAAGTAATAGAATCATTAATATGAAATCCCATTTCATAGTAACCCCAGCTCCCCCACATCCATCAGTCAGCTGGATCATTCGTAGGTATATCTCAATTTACATCTGTGTGCCCTCTTTGAGTGAAATGTAAACTATGGAAAGCCAATGTCATAATTCATTATACACAGGCTATAGGATGATGAGTTCCTTTGGCGCTAGCTTTCCATAGTTGATTAATATCCCTTTTAGACTGGGTCAAAGATGATACAGTTTCAACGTTTAAATAAAATATAGCAAAATCAAAAATTTTCATACTTTTCATTTTTATTTTATTTTTTTGCTTGTTTTACAAACATTGACCTTATAACTTACTATTCCCATGTACTCTTACCTGTGGACTGTCCAAACATCATTTCTGTAAATAGAAAAGGAAAAAGTTAAAAATTATCCCAGATGATGTGACATATTCCCTGTATGTTCAATCATTCATTTAACTTGCTTGTTAAAACAGTAAAGAAATAAAGAATATGTATTTAAGTATGAACCAGTGAAATAACTATTTCTGTATTCTGGAAAAATCTAAAATAATGTAATTTTCAAATTGTAATTTCTTCATTCAACATAAAAAACATCTTTAAGAGCTTTTTATATCATAGACCTGCATTTTTTTTTTCTGGTCTTGCTTGAATAATGTTTTCAAGTATCTAAAATCACTTCAAGATAATTGCACATAAATGATGCCAAAGAATAAGAAGCAAAGCTGTATGTGTGTTGATTGTTAGATAGCATCAAGCAAATCTTGGAATAAAAAATAACAAATGAATTTGCAGAATGAAATGTTGATCTCATTTGTGTGTGATATATAGCAAATGATAATCAAAGGATTCAAACAATTTGAAGTTCACCTAATAAAAAAAAAATAATAATAATCTTTCACTCCATGCTGTAGTCATGAAAGATGAAACTTACTGATTGACTTAAAATTTGATTCTTTTTTCAAAGGAATGACCATATGGTAGATGTGAATTCAGCATTCAAAGAAAAAAAACATGACCCAAAATCAACCAAGAGAAATGCAGTTAGACTAAAACTGAAACATTGCAAAGGCAAGAAAAACTATTTTGATTCAAGTAAGTGTGTAAACGCATTGAAATGTGTATCAAGGAGTTGAGACAGAAATAAGTGGTCGAAGGGGGGAGGTACATGTAAATAGAAACATTTATGAATCATAAAACATAGTTCACAGATGTTTGAAAAACATAAAGAGTGTAAGATTGTCTAACCTGCATAAATGTGGGCCAAATAAATGTTTCAATTCATCCACAAAATGTGATTAATAAAATGTGAAAATAAATGCTCTTTAGAGCTGAATAGGAGATGTTCATCCTAGCCAGTCTGGAAAATGTGAATAACTTTATATACTAGAAGGACTTATAAAACCTCCCATCACGAGGGATTTAAACCATTCAGAGGAGGCGCGATAGCTCAGTCGGTAGAGCGGGGGTTTCGGATTCCGGTGACCCGGGTTTGATTCCCAAGTGGTGCGCTAGTGCCCTTTGGTAAGGCATTTATCCTCATTACAAGGTCCCTCGGAGAGGACCTTAAGCCGTTGGTCCCCTGGTTGCTTGCTCACAGGCATTCGTGCTTTCTTAGCAGTCAGGTAAAAAACCTAGGTATAAATTACTCTCTGCTATATCAAAAAAGCAATAGAAGATAATTTACATTCAGAGCCCCCATACAATCACAGCTAGTAAATAATAATAAATCGTCATGTATTTCTAACAAACACCTGAAATCATAAACTTGTGAAATCGATGTGCTCTATATTATATGTAGAACTAAACACTGTATGTTCATCTGTCGCTATAAAAGGCAATGAGAGTGCTCTGTAAAATGAGATAAAGTGATTGAATCTGCCGGCTAACAGCAAGTGAAGGGTGGGTGTGGCGGATTAGGGTGACTGCGTGAAACTACACCGTTATTGAAAAAATGGGAAGAATGACATGGATGAGAGACATGCATGTTAGTAAGAAGTCTGGGGCGTGTTTCATGAAGCAATCTTGCTTACAGCCAATCAGATGCAAGGATTTCAGTAGCTTATAACAGAACAGTGAAAATTGCCATATGTTTCATGAAACACCCCCTTGGTTTGAGAGTAAGGGAAGGAAAGATATATATATATAATGGTTACTCACCTGTGTACATGGGTGAAAGAAGGATAATACTGAAAGGAACATTTGCGTTTAGGTTGTCCACATTCATCATATCCAAAACATATATATACCCCACAAACAACAATATTTCAAACAGTTTCCGACGGTGTGCAGGAGCAATAAGGAATTATGCAGTAAAAAATGACCTCTTTTAAATATCAAAATGTCTTTATAAACTGATTTTTCTTTTCTTTTTTGCTTGTGAGCAATTTTAAAATCAAGCTCATGCCACCAGTCAACTGCACTTTATACCAACCATCGCATTGGCAAAAGAAAAGAAAATTGATTTGGAATTATCTTCAAATGAGTAGGCAAGAAAACTGAGAAAACCAAAGAATACATATACATTTACCTCCAATCAGCTTTTTGGTTTAAGAATGGTTGAAGTTATTGTGAGAGTTAGATTTCCCCAAGAAAACAATTGGATAACCAAAGAATGTCTGGTCAGTGTGTGTTCTGAAAACGAAACGTGCCATAAGAAGTCTCAAACTCTTTGCATTTCAGTCTTTTCAAAATCAGAGTGGGCCATTCTATCTCCTGATGAACCTTGTGGTATTTTTCATCGTTTTTCTTTGTCTCTCAAATTTGCAGATGAAACTTTCAATCTATACCACAAATCACACCAACAGTCACACATGTTCAAAAATACCCAAACAGGATTAGATTCCAATACAACATAGAGAAACAAATTGTTAGTAAATCAATGAAAACACTAAATACAATATTTCTTCTTTTTACATTTTGCTTGGCCCAAGCCCGGTGAATATGTATTTGATTAATCAAATGGTTCAGTAAAATACAACCAATATATAATTCTTTCTCCAGCTCTTAAGCACTTTTAGTGGATGAAATTAGTAAAATATGTAACATAACATGGATTAATACAAAACGCATCTTCTTTGACCCGTTTCCTACATGATCTGAGTGATCCCTGTACAAAATTAATAGGAGTTGCCGTGGCCGAGTGGTCTAAAGGCTACCGCACACCTTACGAATGTTTGCGATCCGATTTTGGAACAAATCGCATTTTGCTCATTTTCTGAAAATGTGAATGGAACATATCATTTTATTTGAGGTTAAAACTAATTGAAAGAATACTAATGTAACCATTTTGAAAGATTGCAAGCCTTTATTTTGGAGTAAAGGCCAAATTAGTTTCAAATCGTAGCCAATCCTACGACTGCTATGACGTCATTACGACTAGATATTAAATTCGCTTTTATTCTAAGAAGGATGATAGCATAGTCACAGATTTGAACATAGGTATTCGTACGATGATTTAGAACATTACACAGTAAGATATTCCAAGTCTCAATCTTAGCATCAAATTCTACTACATTTTATTCTGAAATTGGGTCGCAGACCAATCGTAAGGTGTGCGGTTGCCTAACGCACCTGACTCGATGCACCATAGTCTAGGTTTGGTTCCCACCCTGGCCACGGCACCTGTGCTCTTGAGCAAGATATTTTAATCAACAGTACTCTTTTATCCTATATTCAAATAAATGGAAATGCTACATGCATTCTTTTTAGCCATGTGTGCACTTATTTTTATTTTTTAAGAGGAATAAGATATTTCTTTATTCAGCAGGTTAATATCAAGAAGTGTTATTGAGGGTTAGTAATCCTTTTTTTACACTGTTTCAGCATGTTTTTACCACAATTCATGTTCTAGAGAGTAGAGGCCTAATGATACACCATAAGACTGTTTCCTTTAAAAAAAAATGTGCAACCTTTCAGTACACTTTTTCTTCCTGTCTTTTGTTGAACGTTGTTAATCAAAGGTTGCGTTTAAACTAAACTAATCTAAAACAAGTCCCGTATATGCAATCGTTTAAAATCAAGCTGTATTTGATTTTAAGAGTTGCGTTTGATTATAACTCTGTTTGAAATTGGCAACTAGAAAGTATGTTGAGTAAGTTCTTTTCAAGACCATTCTTCTTTTATAACCATGGTGTATAATAAAGCCTCTACTACAATCTCTCTTTAGCCTTTTAAACCTTGAAAGAATATATCTTTCACATTTTTAAATGACAGGAGGGCATTTCACAAGAATGCATGTAAGTACAGATTCATCAATTTCCCATTGAAACGTGCGGTATATACATACCATATCATACCATTTTGTGAAATAATTAATTTCCAGATATATATGATGAACAAATGCTTGAAATTACTCAGTGGCAAGAATTCCATGTACATGTCCATATACAAGAATCAGAAATACATAAACATGGTCTACGTACATACACTACATTCTAAATTTACAAAACAATTTACCAGGTGTTCTAACAATCTAGAAACAAATAAAAACTACAAACAAATATTATTTGAATTAAAAAACAAACCAAAAACTAATGTCCTTCCTTTTTGTCATCAGTACTGTGCAAGTACTGCTTAAGAAAATTTGAAGAAATATCTATCACCTTCCATCATTTTAATTTTTTTGTACAATTCCAAATCATTGAGGTAAAAGTGCACCAAACAAGTATCAAGACTAGATTATGTAATCGACATTTACATCCAAAATTAAAAATAACTCCCAAGTTCATTTTAAAAAAGGAAGAAATACCTATCACCTTCCAATATTATGGTTCTTTCTAAACTATCAAACAAGAGGGGCACAAAATTAGCATCAAGACAAAATCATGTCATCAATTCACATCCCGATTGAAAAAAAACTTCAAGTTCATTAACGAGATTAGGGAACGTGCTTCTGACTCTCATGACCCCTCGCTGACCTCCAGGGGTGAGTGACAGCTTGATTTTGACACAAATCTGTTCCCTTCATCAGGCTGGGAGACACAAGGCCAAAATTATGACATCAATTGTTAGATTGGGAGTGGTACAGCTCGGGCTAATTGAGAGACACAACGAGGGGTTTTCATACTCCCCTGATTGCCAAGGAGCAGATGGTTTGAGAGGGGCGAGGGAAAAGTGCATAACCTATCTGGTAGAGTGGAATCGGGGTTCAAGGTCCTTGCTGATGCTGCGCTGGAGGACACGCCCGTGAGGATGGGATGATGGTGGTGGTGATGGATAAATCTTAGACCGGTGTTCAGATTCACAAAATAATCATATTTTAAGCTCCTAAAAACTTTAGGATGATTTACATATCTACCCTCTGATCAAAAGCTGCTAATACCTGCTTATAGCTGAAAAGCCATCAGTCACAATGTAAAATACAATACTACTAACACCTGGTATATCAATACTATTGATAATGGAAACTTGATTCAAACAGAGGTGTAATACAAACATATGCCAGCTTACTACTATACAAAAAAAAAAACATTAAAACAATTATCCATCTTCAAATTATTATCTTAATGTCAAAAATAGAAAAAAATTCTCTAAAACAAGCGACCACACAGCCCAAATGTAGTATAAAAACTAATTAATTCCCAATGTAATTACACTTTATCTAATTTTATATCCCTCCTCCAAGATAAGAAGGAAAAGCATTTCTCCCATGTTTTGAAGCATACTAACAGACTAGTGTGAACAGGGTCACTGCTCATGTCATTGTAGCCTTATCAAGGTCATGTTGATGACAGTGAAATTTAGCTCTAGTGTGAAGGGATGGCATAATTACAATATTTTTAACCACAGGAAGAATATTAAAATACAGACAAAAAGAGATGTGTTATTTGTCGCAATACCCCAAATCAGCACTCAAGCACTCTAATAACATTAGAGAGGGGGGGGGGGTGCTCCAAAAGAATGCTTGACTAGTATTTCTAACTAAAATTGAAATTCATTCTTTGTAAGTAAAAGATTAAACAAGATTACTTCATTTTCAAACCAACGAAGGCTTCAGGTAAATAGCAATGACAATATTTTTCATTCTTCAAAATAAACTAATAGCCTACAGTAGTTTTGAGGTCCAACACAAGATGACAAAAAGTTATATTGCAGGTACTACATTCAAATTGGGTTTTAATCCACTAAAAAAAGATAGAGAAATAAAAATACAGTTAAGCTGACAAGTGAAAACTCACAATAATCCTGCCCCCAAAATTGTATAAACCAATTTCTGAACCAAAGCAAGAAATGTTTCTAATGACCCCAAGAATTTTCAAAATAACCCAAACCATTATAGAAGATACTCTTAATATTACACAATGAGATGGTGATGAAATAAACGCCTCCATTTTGAGGTATTAGATATATATCTCTATGCTACAAATGTACATTTTTATTATTTACAATTTCTATTTAACAATTAAGTACGCATACATTGCAGTGACCGTTTATGAAAGTAATGAGGAGTGTACAGAGTGAAGTTTATTTGTAGCAACATGTAATCATTCCCACACATGAAGAATATTAGCTGTATCACACCACCTCATTAGGTCATTTTAAAAAATGTGTTTTTCAAGTTAAATAAATAAAACAAAAACTGGGAATTTTAAAAGTAGAAAACACTGCTCTTATTGAGCCAGCTCAGACTGTATGAGTGTTCAAATCGTGTGTTCAGGCGGTGGCGCTCTTCCACCAGCTCAAATTTCTCCTCTTCACGCTGCTCCTCCTTTTCCTCCTCCTCCACTGCGGGATAAAATGATAAAAGTTCCTCATCAGACTGAGAGATGGGCACGTTAGTCTGTGATTGGCTGATTCAAACGTGTGTGTGTGTGAGATCAGGTTAAAGGTCACAGAAGACTCGGGTTCAGATGCATCAGTCGGTTTACAACAGATCATTCCAAGCACATTGATGTTCATGCAGGAGGAGGCAGGCAACGTGAAGCAAGGTAATGTAATAGTGACACAACACAACAATATACTGTGTAACACAACATTAACAAGCCAGAACTACATCTACAATTACTAAAAAATGTCTACAACAATCATTTAAAAAATGTAAATCATAATCATATGAAAACAATACAATATATAATCGCTAGAGGGTATTCATTTGTCTCGCAATCTACTATGGTCAACAAGGAAATTTGTGATCACTCTCGCAAAAAGTGTTCACTAGCTTTCGAGTGCCGCTGCAACTCTTTATCAAGTGACGAAAATTATCTGATACAGTAGTCAATTTATACCAATCCCCAGGACCGTACGCACGAACGCGGGAACAATAGGTGGACACTGATCCGTTATGTGATTGGTCGGGCGTATATGGTATTGGTATAAATTGACTACCGTATCAGATAATTTTCGTCACTTGATAAAGAGTTGCAGCGGCACTCGAAAGCTCGTGAACTTGTAAGCTAGTGAACACTTTTTGCGAGAGTGATCACGAATTTCCTAGAAAGCTAGTGAACACTTTTTGCGAGAGTGATCACGAATTTCCTTGTTGACCATAGTAGATTGCGAGACAAATGAATACCCTCTAGCGATTATTTCATTCTGCACTAATGAACCTATTTAGTAATACAATATATGTTGAACAGTACACTTACATGTCAAACATTTTGAAGAAATGGGGTGCTAACTTAAATAACATATATTTTTATATATTTTCATTTAACGCCCTTCTAATTCTAAAATACATATTTGAATCAACAATGTGAAACTGAAAGAAAGAATATTTTCATGTTGAAAATAGTGAGTTTTCGTAATCGCGACAGGGACAGATCCTACAACATAGAAACCCTATTGAAAATGCTCATCAACTCACAATGAATAGCTCAGAGGGCTATGTTGAAAATTGGTGGACCCAAAAAGCTGATCGTCGTAAGATTCTGAGATGATGAAAAATTGCAAATATGTCGTTTGTCCAGAGTCCAGGACGAAACTGCTGTTTTGATTCACCGATTGTTGACTGTGACGGGTATGTTATGTATAAAATGTAAAGTCTGGAGGCCAGACTCTGGTGGTTTCCAGAGTACGATAACAATGGATGGCGAAGCTTTGTAAATAAATCATGTTTAGTGCACCTAAAGGCAATGGAAGCTGGTTTGTTTCTCGAGTACTAGTGCTACAATTTACAAGGGTAAACCTCGGGAAACAAAGTCCATCATTTTGGTAACAGCAAGGGAGCTGGATCAACGACAAAGACTGCTTTGTCATGAAGGGCTTAAAATGACAATAGATTTTCTATGTTGTAAAATACGTCCCATCGCGACTGCCAAAATTCCCTCATACACAGTACTTCAAACCAGGCAATATTTCTCGGACGATATTATACACCTTTAAAAAACATATGTTCCTTAATATTATGATCAATGAATTTATTTAAAAATTATTTATACTAGAATCTATCATGTCTTTCATATCTTTTGATTTTCTAGCTACGATCAATATTGTCCCCTGAATGCCCATTGAATTTTCACTGAATATCTCTTGAATTACGTTGAATAATTTTTGCATGACAATTAATCATATAGTCCATCATATTTCCTGAATATATTCAAATACATATTAAAATCTGAAATTTCCTATCTAAAATATTTTTTTACTCACATGTATTTATATAGGTACTCACATTATTTTGGTACATTTGTATCTCCTACAGAAATAACATATTCATAATTTTTCAAAAATAAAACCATCCGACATAAATTCTGAAAATAGGCATTTTCTGCTGTTCATAGTACCTTTCAAATTTGAGATGAAATATACAATATAAAAATTCTAAAAATTATAAGGCACTTTCCGAAAACTGTTCATTACTTTTCTTTAGCATAAGCTGCCCCAAAAGTACTTTCTATATAATTGAGTAATGAATTACAGATCACTGTCAATACACAAATTGATTCCTTAGCACACTTATATCCAATATCATGGCATAATTAATATACACACTGTTTTGGCAATATAATTATTTTTTCAATGGCAGCAAACTAGTGGGCAAAAAATTCTTTTTCTACCATTTTTTTTAATTGTATAATTATATCATAACTTTGATTGTCAATTATCACAAAATCCACCATATTCCATCCTTGTAAAAAGAAAACTTTCCATGGATTAATAATTTAACAGTGCAATTTATCTATTTAAAAGTATTCCAACAAAACTGCGTCTCCATATTGAATCTACCATATGAAGTCCAGAAAACATTAACTCTGCACAAAATACATTCTTGCCCGAAAGAGATTTGTTTCTTTTTAAGTACTTATCCATGACAAACAAAGAAATACTTACAATTTACAATACATAACTTATTTTTTGCTTCAGCTTACTCAATAAAACATGTGTTTAAAAAAAAAGGAATATGCACTCTTACCAGATGCGACAACTTAATCATTTTACTACAACACCACTTTCACAAGTACAGCCAGTAAGCTTCATGGAAAGACAAAGAAACATCTTTAAGATTAGAAGAAAATCACTGAAATGATGAGTTCTAAAGCAAACACAGCAAATCATAAACAAGATATTTTTAGGCATATTGATCAGTGAGAACCATGCTTGTTAAAGGAAATATCAATTTTGAATGAAATTAATCTTCAAAATAATATTTCATCCATCAAATCTGTCTGGATCTCTTCATTTTTTCATGCCTAGTGTAATAATATTCAGCTGGCATTGCACAGAGAAGGGCTTATTGAGTATTCAACATATGAAAAAAACTGAATTATTGAAATTAGAAAGTACAAATTAATATAAAGTAACATATTCAACAAAAGACCATTGCAAAACAAGCCTTAAACAGAAATTATCAAACTATGAATCTACAAATACAATGATATAAACTTGAATTACACAGACTAATTTTCATGCACGAGACAACTGTTATGCAATCTGAACTGTAATGCAATTAGTCAAAGCACACAGGGGTTAATAGAGCAAACATAAAACAGATTTGTGTTAATCAATTAGTCAATTAGCAATGAAAAGAAGTAGTGCAAGTGAATGACAGGATAATAATGGATATTGCTTTTGAAATGTTGGGATCTGTTCTATCTAAATGTTGGAAATGTAAAGAAAGTCATGACAGGAATTTGTAGATGGATATTGGACTATCAATAAAAAAAACTCTGAAAACTACAGATACTACTATGGGGGAAGACTGTGTACAGTAGTTATCATGAAAATCATTAACTTGTGATTGCGCTTCATGTTTCATTAAACATTAGAAAATATTTATTATTAATAGCCTAGTTATTTTGAGAAAAAAATCTGTTGAGCCAACATTCTGCAATCATTGTTTTAGAAATAAAGAAAAAGCTCGGTTGCCTTTTGTGCATAACAACAAAAAAGGGAACTTACTTAACTTTTTGACAGCAGTAACATATTTATCTTTTGAAGATAAAATATGTTTTAAAATAATATAATACTTTCAGTTGCCAATTATACAATTTAATAACAGTATCTTTTTAGATCACTATTGTATCTGTACAGATAAAAACACAAAAAATATATTACTATAAGATAGCTTTGTCCATAATGTGATAACTATTGCACACACAAAAATTCACTTGGGGGAGGAGGGAATTGTTTTTTTTTTTCAATTAATACTTCAGATAGAAGACAATCGGATAGTCTCTAGAATAGACATAAAGTGATAAGAATGATTATAATTTGTATGATATGGGTAAATAATTTTCCTATACAGTACATGTTCTAGAGTAATGGAATGCAATAAATGTAAGAACTTCTGGACATAATGCAAAGATATAGTACTTCGTAAAAGTCCCAAGTTTTGCATTTTCTAAAAAGCAAATTCTGTGTTACTTGGTGTTCTAAGATAATAATTCTATTTTCTTTGGTTATATGTAAAGAACACATTACAATGCACTTTCAAATAGCCAGATTTGTGTAGAAAAAACCTCCTTAACATTTGCAGACTGTAGTACTGTTGCTTAGTGAACTTTGGCTAAGCACTGCAATTCGGTTTGATGTAGATTTTCTGTGGATGCAGTTTTATTTTTACTGGATTTTGCTTTGTTTATCAAAATTTTTCTGGTACTCAGGCTATCACTTTTATTGCCCTAAATTGTGTTTTGCAAGAGATTATATTTTGTATATATTTTTTTCTTCCAGATTGCATATGATTGTTAACATTTTCCATATCATGGGAAACTGGGGACTTAATATTTCATCATGAAAGTTCTACACGGTATCGGTTAACATTGGAATCTAACTATACTCCATGGTATCTGTGATGCTATCCAATCTAGGAGTCACTGACGACCGCCTTGGTCCTACCACCTTGGGAGGGGCGGGCTTACGGAACGAGAACCGCCCGAAGACCCTTGTGAAAGTCTTCCCTCCCTGATTAGCATCCCCCTCCCCATGGTCCCCCTCCCCCTCTGTCTCCCTGGGGTGGGGGGCATCATCATCCTCCATCCCTATGATATCACTGGGAAGACGCAGCTTACGTTTGATGTAGTTGGAGGAAGAACTCTGGAGGTAGTGCCGGGGCTTGCGGCCGCTGAAGTCTCGCTTGTTGATGTCCGCATCTGGAATGGTACAAATGATTATTGAAAAGCTGATGTCACATTAAATAATACACAGTGTTTTGAGTACTATTGAGACAATTATAATCATTACTCTCTAATATAAATTAAACTTAATGTTCTAGAATCTGTTCTTAGTATAATACATGTCATTCATTCCACACAAGCCAGATGCCAAATAAAGAAAAGGATTACCCGGTTGTTGGAGAACAAATCATCAACGGATTTCAAAAAGTATACACTGAAACCCAACACTTAATCAGAAGATCAATTTGGAAGGTGGCCTGGCAGAATAGATGGACTTGCTATGACAGTAGACCTGCAAGTAGGAATATTTGTTATCTGAAAGAACACCAACAGTCCTCTTTATGACTACATGGTGGTGCCTCAATTACAGCCGAAATTAAATTTTCCACATCATTTTTTTCTGAAGTCAAACTTAGTATCTACCTTCAGTTGCATTTTCATACTGATTCAATTTCTCCTAATTCCTCATAGGAAAATCGAATAAAGAATTAAAGGCTACATTCTGAAATAACAAGTTAATTATTGATAGTGTGTTATTTTCATCAGTACATTGTAAATGTCTTTGACCCCGTTCTCATAACCGTCTGTAAACTAGTTTACTGGAAACTAATTTAGTGGAAAACTAGTTTAACGTGTAATGAGAATGGTCAAAGCTGTCTTGGAAGCAAACTCCTAAACCGGTTCAGAAAACTTTCTCGCGATGTAGTTTTCAAGATCACTTTGCCTCGTTAAACTGGTTTTAGCGTGAGGACACAACCAATCTTCAGGAAGCCATCTTCGCACATTTTGAGCACGCTACTCCACACACTGTGTGTAGAATTTCTACACTGCAGTTTCAAATTTGGTGCGAAACATGTCACCCCACTGAAAGCATTCCTGAAGCAATAAGACTGCTTACGTGAAGTGGTTTTGAAAACCCCTTTCATGTGGCCAAATGGGAACGCTACCAAAGCAATCTTCCAAACTATTTTCCTGAACTGGTTTCCAGTAAACTAGTTTCAGAAAGTATATTGAGACAGGGTCTAGGTTATGTGCCTTAGGTTCTGGGCCCCATCTTACAAAGAGTTAGGATTGATCCGATCAACCACAACTATGGAAAGCCAGCAATGTCCACATCTAAACTGTTCAAAATATTTTCTAGATATGATGCATATTCAGATATTCATCGTTTCCTTGAAAATTTCAGTGTGCTTCTCTTTGTTTACAAAGGAAATTTTGCAAACTTCCTGTAGAAAAATGATGATGTTGATGGATTTCCATATAGTTGAGGTCAATCCGATCAATCATAACTATGGAAAGCCAGCAAAGTCAACATACGAAATGCATGTTTGTTCAAAAAAAATTCTAGATATGAATGCATATCCATAAATTCATTGATTTCTTGAGAATTAGGGGTGTTCTCCTTTGTTTACAAAGAAAATTTTGCAAACTTCCTGTAGAAAGAAGGATGATGTTGATGGATTTCCATCTAGTTGAGGTCGATCTGATCAATCGTAAATCTTTGTAAAGCGGGGGCCCTGTTGTACTTACGGTACTCTGATACAAGGAACTGCATGATGGCTTCCTTGTTGTGCATCGCTGCAACATGAAGAGGTGTGTATCCCTGAGTGGAGAAGAACACAAAGAAATACACAAGAATAAACATGAATAAAAGAGAGTGAACGAACCTGAAAATGATAAGAAATGGTTTATAAGTAACAGCTGCCTGAAATAAATGAAGCAAAATGCCATTGATTCAAAAAGTTTAAGAATAACAATCAGACTGACAGGCAAAATTAATGCATGCCACTGTGAAAGAGAGTAGAGATTTTTAAGTTGAAAAAAGCATGTAGCTACCGAAAATGGGGGAGAATGCAGGAAAAAATTTGGGGAGAGGTAAACGAGGCAAGTGAATAAATTGATTCAAGTCATCAAACACAATATATGAAACAGACAAAGACATATGGTTTAACATGGAAGACATCAGAAAAATCAAACACCATGACAGAACCCCCCCCCCCTCCCCCCTGGAGATAGTCAGAAGATCACCCAAAACCTCAAAGTCATTTCCCTGTTGACCGTGATTTTAGATCACTCAAACAGACATCAATCCTCAACAATTAAAAATCAAATTTTCTGCCAATAAACCAAGATATCCCGCTCATTTACACTTCAATCATATTTCCCTTGAAGGAAGAACCCGGAATCCAATCTATCTGGCAATAACCCCAAGCCACTTGGTTGAGAATCCCAAGGCTACAGCCTCAGGGTTCAAGCAGACAGCGCAATTCTGGTCTTGTCACCATCAAACTGACAATCTAACATGTGTCTTGACACATTGGTGATGTCCAATTAAAACACAGAAATTGATCAGAACATGATGACTCATTTGATGTCTTGTTTTTGGTCAATCCTCAAGGTGGGGTGATTTGAGATTCTGACCAAGGTAGGTCCCCATTTGATGGTAAATAGATATGTCTTGAATTAATACAGCCTTTTTCAATACACATAAAGAGAAAGAGAAAATTTAAACAATGATAAAAAATGAGCATTTTGCAGGTTATCAGACAAATACAGTTACATGTAGGCCTACATCTCCACATCTATTAAAAGCTCATACAGTGCAGCATCTTGAAAGGTAATTTACAATTGAAAAATAATGAATCTGTAATGATTATTTGAACAATTTTATTAAGAATATTGTATAACCTAAAGAAAACGTCCACTTGTATTAAATGCCAAGTGAATGAATTTATTTTAATATGTTAGTTTCAAACTGAAAAAAATTCAGTGTAAAAAAAAGGAATATAATGTCAAAACTACTTACCCCTTGCTAAAAAGACCAGTATCAGTTGCAGATAATTGATGTTCATGATCCAGGTAGCATAAGGTGGGGGGGGGGAGGGAAAATAAGAAACGATGTAAAAATACAATAATGTAAGAGACTTCACTGTGCTTACAAATATCACCAAACATCCAGAGTGAATTGTAATTCATTATCCTGATTAGCTCCAGAAATGAAGCCTACAAAGAAATCTAAAAAAAAGATTTACTGAAAATCTAATTAATGAAAATCTTATTCATGGACCTAAATAACAAATTCTTTAAAAACTTTGAATACCTAGTGGATTTTTTTGTCCTTCCTAATTTTGATATAATTCATTTCCTAAATGACTTGGAATCTGTGTATCAGAGTTAGGCAAGATCCTTGTAGAGTTTGGCAAATGATCTTACCACTATTAGATTGAAGGTTGCCCAAGGACGTAAGGATCCTTCATGGTTCCCCTTCCACTACTTACCCAATATTGTACATTTAGTGGGCAGTCAAGAAAACTCAAGCATAAAAGTTTTCATTTCTGAAATGTTTTATAAAAAAACAGATGCGCTTATACATAGCCCACTTAAAGTGTTATTTCTACATACTATACAAAATTATAACCATTTCCTACAAGAAATTCTATTGAACTGTCAAATCCATAATGATTATGTTTTCTAATTGCATTAACATAAATTGCCCCGAAAAGGCCACTTTTGCACCAGATCCACAGCATATTTGTTTTACACTTCCTTTATGTCATTATATTGATTTTTTTCATGTATTGATTGTTCTTTAAATAAAATATTTTATATTGCATCCATTCTTGTTATTTTGATTGTGATTAAAAGTGAATTTGAATTTCAAGATTTTCATCTATACATGTAGGTCCATATAATTTTGTAATAAATTACTGTACCAGAAGAAAATAAATGAAGGAATAATGTGATGGAGTTTGTATGATAAGCCGGTGAAGACTGGATGAAAATGCCATTTTCTTTACATCCCAGCCAGCAGACCTCGTCTCCAATGGGGCTTAGGAAAAGCACCCCCCTTTTAAATTGATCAAACTATATTCCTCCTTTCCTGTAATAAATCACATCATATATACCTTCTAACATTACACTAACATTGCTTGTCCAAGCACCCCACTGACAAGGTCACTAAAATTTAGATTAAGTTTTCCTTACAAGTCTAAAGTGAACTAACACTTGCAATAAATCATATATCAGTACTCCTACATCATCGTGTTCACACAAGGCCAAAATTTTACGCTTTACTCAGTTACTTAAACTTAATCTAATTCATTAACCTCCATAATAAATAGTCATGTACTAGAAGATCACTGGTGTTGGTACAGCAAAGCAACAGATAGCATGTTTTTCCTACTATAACAGAGCAAATGTCTATTTGTAGAATCACAACATTCAAATTCATATACTGTTTTTGGCAATAAAGCGAAATATTGATTTTCAAATATTTGGTGCATGTATAAAATATAATGGTAAATCAATTATCCTTATATACAAGACTGTTTTGTAACAAGTTTCACTATCTTAAATACGTACTATAACAAAGTTTTTCCAAATCTACTTATTACATTTTATTCCAATGTGTGCCCAATGTGAACAGAATGATTGAACTACCAATGTATACACCTGTGGTGGGGGAATAAAACCCCAAGAACATGGGTGTGTTTTGTGTGGGATGTTTAATATGGAGATAGTTAGACATGATTGGTGGACATGAATCAAATACTTAATTGCTTGCTTGCCTCCACTACAAGGATGTCTGTAAGCTATAATGTCTGCTGCTAACATGCTCCTAAACTCTTCCACAAACATTTTCCCTCTTTTGATCCCCTCATCAATTCACTTCAATTTCAAAACGACAACAAAATTTATGTATCTTTTGCACAAATGCGATTCCAACCACTTTGGAGCTCTGTTCGGCATGAAGTAAACCAATTACAGGTATATAAATCTCTAATCTAGTTTGCAAAATTCCACTGAAAAATGAACCACATTTCAGAGTATTTGGTTAATACATTTTAAGAGTACTTTCTGTAAATTAAAGATGATATATATATAAAAAGGAAAGTCAAGTAGGGCTGTAGCCCCTAATCCTCAATCAAAAAGTAGTTTGGAGCAATCATTCCCACCTGTTCCAAAAAGGTTGTTGCGTCTTTGCTCTTTCCGATTTTTTAATGATATTTCATATCATTCTTAAATCAATTTACCCTGATACACATTGCTTGGCATTTTTTTTGCTTATATCATTTATTTAAAGACATTTGAACGTTAGTATTTGGGCAAGAGGTGAAGAGTGCAATTAATAATCTGATTGGTGATCACTTGAAGATAAATGCCAGTTGTGGTTACGATCTCAAAATGAGTTTGAACATAATCCAATAATGACCGCCCAAGTATTTGTATGTATAAATGAAAAATATGTGTCAAATAACTATGGGAAAAAATGTGTAATTGCTGAGAAATGAGCAAAATAAGCACTGAATTTCATAAAATGTCGGGAATTTTTCCATTCAATATTGATACTGTCCCACATATGCCTTTTTGTGTTAGTGATCATCAGAACTTTCAACTTTCAGCTAAGATTTCATGATTTAACAAATATAAGATTATTTCAATGTGCCAGAACTAGATCAATAATATGGTGGCATTTAACCTTGAATTTAAAGACTTTCTCATGAAATAATGGTTTGCTACAACTACTTTCTTTTACCTTTAATTGAAGAAGTGTGTGTGTCGGGGGGGGGGGGGGGGGGAGGCTATATTAATGCCTAATTTTATTCACAAGTGCATGCAGGAGACCAAATCAAATCATATTTCACATCATTTGGTGGGATAACTTTACCCAGTATTTCAAGAGTTAAGTGGAGGTTTGTAACAGCTGGATCTGAATGCTATCATTGTTTGGGTTATGTTATTTCTGGTATGTGTAATTGCTCTATGTTGCACTTGTGTTCTCTCTTCTACTACGCAGTTACCAGTCTCATTTCTCGAGACCCTAAACTCTAAACTTGGGCTTTATCGATTCAAAGGGGAAAACAGAATATGGAGAGAAATCAATTTTCTTATAATGGACCCATTCATTTATCTGATGGAATTGTCTAGGCCATTTCTTTATCTTACTTTTTTAAACTAAAAAACTATTATTTCTTCATCTACATTGACTTTGGGAGGTTTCCTGGTACCACTTTGTGACTGTTTAACCAATTCTTTAACAATGTGATAGTAACTTAATATAACATCACAGAGAATCCATGCATTTATTTAACATTTCAATTCATTTTTGCTTGACTAACTAGGGATTAGAATAATTAACATTATTTCTAAGAATGTCTACATTCATATATATCATTTTGATTCAGTTGTTTGACTTGAAGAAGGGCTGCTTGTATATGACATTATAGTTAAAACAAAACCATGATCCATAATAACATCTACCTTTTTAGCCAACTATCACCATGGTTTTAACCAAATATCTCTTCTGGCTTGCAGAAACAGACTAGGCTATGAGTGCCACCTAATGATGATTTGATTTAGCAATCTTAAGAATGGATAACACAGCCCCCAGACCCGGTTCATAAATCAACCCCGCTACAAGGTACCAGCCAGCCCATGATTCTATCTCCCTTCACCAATACTACATGACATTATTGTCATTCCATACAAACATCTTGTAGTAATTAATAACCCTTACTTAAAATTAAAGCCAAGACCTTTGCTTGTCATCTTTCAATGGCTTATTTTCCTCGCCCCCCCCCCTCTCTCTCAGCCAACTCAGCCTTCCCCCTCCAATCTATGCTATGCTATCTTACCGTTTTCTTATCCCTCAACCTTTCTTCCCACCCCCCCCATCTCTCTCTTTCTCTGTTGCCTCCACTTCAAACCTTCTAAACCCATCTAAGAACCAGTTCTTATTTATTTTTCCCTGTTCAATCTTTTCTACTTTTTCTTTCTTTCTTTTCTTTTCTTTTCTACGATTTCCCTCTTTTTCCTCTCTCATCTTTATCACTTGTATTGTCCCCTTTACCCTCCTGCTCTGTATTTCACACAATATATATAAAAAATAGTTGTCAAACTCATAATTATGTATATATTCGCCTTGCCTCTATTTTATACAAGTTTTGGAGATAAAGGGAGATAGAATCATGTTGCCATAAAATGATTCTATATTGCTTATAAAATCAAGACTGAGAGAAAATAAGCTTAGCCTTGCATAAGGACCAATATGCAATGCCAGAGATTTAGTAAAATACCCCTGTACAACTTGGCACGTAACCAACCACTTCAAGCAGCAAACTTCAAGTTTTTCACAGGCTTTCCCCTATTGCATAGCATTCATCATTATAGCATCTTTGCCATCCAATGGTAACTTTCATGGAATCCTTGATTTTGATATCTGTTGAGCAGTGTTACCATGGTTGTTATCATTGGATAATAGAGTACCGAAGTGTGACGTCAGTTGCCATGGTGTCATGGCAGGCTGGTTCTAAACAGAGTCGCAGCTGACGATCGTCTGTACACATTTGTATGACTTTGGCTCGTCTGAAAAATAGGTTGCAAGCGATCAAATTCCGATAGCAGCCATTTTCTCCTATGAGAAACACACGCTTTCATTTGGCAGGTTAAAAAATTGTTTTAACCAGGCCGCTGTGACACCATGGCAACTGACGTCATCGCTTCGGTACTCTATGGTGTTACCACTAACAGGATGGGTTTTTTTTTCTTACCGATCTAATGTTGACATCAAGACCTTTATCCACTGCCATTCTGATCATTTCTTTCTTTCCATGCTTGGCTCCCCAGTGTAAAGCAGACTGTAATGATACCATAAAAAAGAATAACATTCAAGATTACATGACTGGAGATGAATATTCAAATAAATATATCTGTGTGTTTTCCTAGTTGCTCCGTTCAAATCATTTTGTAAACGTGATGACCACCAAGCTGGTTGCAGGGCTCTAACAATGAGTAATTAATATCTATTGGTAAACCTTTAAACATTTGAGAGACTGTGTTTCGATTGTCAAAAGACAAAAAACAATGTAGCATATGTGCAGGCAAGGGCATTCTCAGAAAAAAAAAGGTATAATTTAAGACAAGGGATGAATCGCTGCAAAGTAATAAATATAAAATCATTTGAAAATGAAAGTTGTTTTCAGAGGGAAAAGAAAAAAAAAGGATAAGCAGACAGTAGAAAGTTTAAATACAAGCCTCAAAATAAGAAAGTTATGAATTTTAAGAGTTGTAAAAAAATTGTAATCACTAAATAATTATGGAGACTTGGAATTGGCTAAAGATGTAGGCTAGTCTTCCATTTGCTCCAATATGCAAAAAAAGGCAAAAATATTTTATTCAAAAGTTTTACTTTCAAGAACACAGCCTATGGGAAAGTTGTCCCTACTACTTTTCAAACATTACCAATTAGAAATTGATAATCTTTAGTGCCTATCAGATTTCTTGAAAACTTTCAACATTCTTTTTATTTTTTTTCTCTTTCACACACCTCTTTTATGACCAAGGTCAGATTCCCATTTAAATGTGTTATGTTTGTCCCATACTCTTCAATAACTTTCTAAAATGTAGGCCGGCACAAATACCTTTAAACACAGTAGGCCTTTAATCGACTTTGTTAACAAAAAAAGTCTAGAATTTTGGAAAGGATGTCATAAAAAGTGCAAGTACCTTTATGAGGTCATAATAAACATACTTAAGGTGTTTTTAAAGAAAATGGTCAAGAAAAAAAAGCTCAGACCTCCAAACAAACAGTGACATAAACCTAGCACCATGATAGGTCCTACACTTGAGGTCATATAACAACGATTATGAGGCGTTAATTGTGTGATTAAAATGTAGCAGGATGTATTTGGCCTTCATGTTGCACATTAAGGTTCATGAGGGATAGATTTATGAAAGGGGTCCTTACAAAATGGCATTGGATACAGTATAAAATACCCTCAAAAAGCAGGCCAAGTATATAATTTCCACTGACATGCAAAAGGCTGCAAGTTCAATTCTTATATAAGAGACAGAAGGTCCCTGTGCATACAATGTGGTGAAATAGTGAGCAATAATATTAATATTTCTTTTTTTTTAATTGCCTTTAGGCCAATCTAAAATCTAAACCGATATTCAAGGAGATAACTAAATTAAAAGCAAGCAATCAAATTGTTTCACATATAGTAATTACTCATACAAGGGCTTTGATGAAGTACTAATCTATGTTTAAAAAAAATGAAACTTTAAATTGCTGTTGGCTTAAATGAAATAAATGTATAATTAAAATTCTACCAGGTAAAACACCTTTACCAGATAGCCACAGAATTACAGATGAAAATATTTGACAGTGAAATGGAATTTTTAATGGCAGTTTAGAGATTTCAAGTTAACCTTTATCAGGATCTGCTGAACTGAAACAAGTTACTAGCCTCTTGACGAGGCCCTGGCGACTGTTCTTTGTCGATTATGATAATGATCCCGAGCGAAGAGAGGGATACCATAACTTGCGCAAAAGTAGAGCCCCCATTAACCCAAACTTGATCACAAGGGGGTAAATTATATAAAAAAAAGCATCTTTCCCTTTCCCTTCTTTTGATGATTTTTCACTACATTGGCAAATTCCACATCTAACAAAGATATCGCAATGAATACTTCATCAACACTTCAATGACCTTTCAAAATCTATCTCTCAATGCTTGTCCTGGAAAGAAACTAACAATCCATAACATATTCCATCATCAGTCAGTTCCAATGGGATAACTCATCATTGCACAATATTCAAGAAATCTTGATAAACAATAGCGTAAACCTGCCAGCACGTAACTTCAGGCAGAGAAAGGCCGGTGTATGAATTATAGGCGTTTAATGCACTCGTTAAAAGTAGCGATATTCTGTTATCCTTCATAGTGCACTTAAACGGTTGACATAAAATGCTATACTTGAACTAAAGCTATCAACCCTTACTGAAGGACTTTCACTGTTTTTACAGCTATCTCCAACAGATTATACTATCTTTTTGCCACATTTTATTGGTTTTGATGTGTCCCCTGTTTCAGTTTCTTCAAAGGAAAACATAATAGAAAACATTTTATGTATGCATTTGAGTTCCCGACTGAATGAGAAGCCATGGATCATAACACTTTTGAAAACATCCTCCTGCCTTCTATAAAGGCACTTACAAAATGTGAGGATAAAGGTTCAAAACTCAGCCTATTAATACCAACTTCGCCATCCAGGCAGGCAGTAATTTAGGAAACGGCAGGCCTATGCAGGGCAAACAGAAGAAGAGTTTAATTCCTGAAATGAGTAACTAAACTGTAGTTCTAACAGCACCTACTCCAATCCCCTAATAATAGCATCAACAAAAAATACATGCAAGTTATGGTTGCTTATCATACTAAACATTTAATTTGAGAATACAGAATGCACTGATATTCAACACCGTGGTCATGCATCCTATTAATATTTGACCCATTGTCTACTTGAAATTGTAAATTCATGTACAAAGCTTATGGGAATGAGAGACGTCAGAAAGTAAAGTGTTAACAATAGAATGATGATTATCTACCGAAGTGAATATGAATTTACAATAACCTCCATTGCCTGGGCTGCTGTTTCCGCTTCATAAATGATTTGTAGAAGTTTTTATGGGGCATATTACTTGCAATAAAGTTTTTAATGACAGATATGTGCTTTGGTATGCGGAGGGGCCTTCTAACATTCAACAACATGTCAGTCTATATCATGTGCGCTTGTATTTTTTCTTATTTGCAATCATTGAGATGGAATTTGGCTCCATACAAATTGAAAATATACAGCTATGAGTATGCAGATTAATTTTTTCATGATCAACGCGAGGTTTATTTGTTGAAAAATCAAAGTTACAGACCGGTGCTTTTGGTGTTCAACTTCAACCAAACTGTCCTATCAGTCTACTTTGCATCAAAATAGTCTGTTTTGGTTTAACATGTAAATTTTTATACTTTTGCAGCAAATGACAGTGGAAGTCCTATTCTAAATTAATGCAACAAAACTTTACTATTGTAATTTTGTCTTGGTTTCCAGGACATCAAAAGCTTGTGTACTGTAGCAAAGGGATACAATGTCTGAATGCGTTTATTTTCAGGTATTAAATATCATAGGAATCAGCTTTTACTGTATTGTATAGTTTAACAAAAAAAGTTAACTGACCATTTCAAGTTGGATCAAAGAGTTGGATGTCTGTCAATCATCAGACATGAAGTGGTCAATTCAAGGGTTATTAGTTGATCCCATACAAAAGAAAATGAAACTGTAAATGCTAGAGGGGAGGGGCATTACAGTGGGGTTGACACCCCCCCCCCCCCTACCTTAAACAAGCTGCAAAATGCTACAGCTCTAGGTGGTCATAAACTTGTCCTCCACTTCTGGCTCTTAAAAACATGTCGACAGGTGTGAATTTGACTCTGGAGAACTGGGATCAAACTTCAGTCTTGCCCCCCTAAGCCAGCTCAAACACATGTACAATCGGTTTAACAACCCCACTCGGCACCCTGCCGAAATTTCCTCAGTCCCTGTGGCCCCGCTCCCCAGCAAGCCCAAACTCCGCCCAAGTTATCTTTCTTTTGATACCAAAGGGTCTCGCTGGAGTTCAGGAGAGAGAGTTACAATGCCATAAATAATTCCTTCTCCTTGACTGTACTTTTATCTTGAGGTTTTGGAGACATAAATGATGGGGGACAGACACAGAATGTACAGCCATTTCCCTTGAAACTTCAGCTGTAACAACTTCCTTCATTTGTTACAAGCTACTATCCATGGGGGACACAGGGAGTACTGCTGAGTGAGAAGGGGTGGGGAGAGGAGTGGGTTTCTCCAGGATAACAAGGTCCTAGTTTTCTTCTGGTCTTTGAAATGCACACTACTCTATGCAATTCTTCCTAAAAATTTAGGATCTGTAGCTAGTTGTTTTCCTTTACACAGTAGGGTCCATGCTTTTAATAAGGTACTTACAATCATAGCGATTGCATGTCAGAAAACAACAAACAATATACCCAGACATTTTAAGCCTAAATTCATACTTGATACATGGTTATCATTCAACCACAAAAAAATGAAGAGGACCTCAACTAAAATAGATTTTCATGTATAATCACATAATACATACTCTAAAACATATTTTAATTTCATATCATATTCAAAACATCATAGTTTCAGGACTTACAAAAACCATATAATGGAACTGGAATAGGGACCAACATTTTTTATATAGATTTACCAAAACTTAATCCCTTGGAGACTGAGACGGTGTATATTTGGGCTGGAATCTATGGAAAATGTGAGATATAGCAAAATTATGCAGTGTCCAATGGGTTAAGAGAGGCTTACAGTCTATGATGAAAATACTGAGACAGCACAAGCGTATAATGATAATAATACTCTCATCAGTGCTTCCGCTCTTCCCGAAATCCAGGAAATACCGGGAACTTTTGCTATTTTCCAAGATCATTTCGGGAAGTGAGAAATTCCGGGAAGTTATCATTTCCAAGAATGATATTATTTTCTGAATATTATGTCAAAACCTATCTCAAAATTGGATCTTTGTAATGAAAATGTCAACAATTTTGCTCGCTCGCAATTCTGTAGCCTGATATACGTCTTTGGTCATATTTCGCCCCTCAAAATGTTTGGCTCATTACGGCACTGGGCCCTATATTTCATCTTTTTTGTGTGTAGAAGAGAAGTATAACATCTTATGAAAGACTGGAGAACATTTGTAAAATTCTGAGATATTTTGTAAAATTCCAGTAACTTTCAGGGTAAATTACAGGAGGTTTCGTTTTGAAAAGTGGAAGCACTGACTCTCATTCACAAGTGCATGCAAACAATGGATGCAACACCAAGGAAAAACTAAAGCATGTGGAAGATTCATTGCAGCAGGTTCCTGGTGATTTTGTTTTGATGAAGTATTTAGAAAAAAATATTTGACCAATGAAATCTGACAGAAAACAAACAGAAACAAATGAAACAAACTCATGAACTGTAAACAATGGAAAGCCAGACAGCTCGAGATTGTAATTCATCTCAACAAGTTCTAATCAATATTTTGAAGGTTTAAGGAGTTGGGGGTACTTTGGGGAATGGTTTGTGGTTCATTGGTCCTGGTAGAAGAGGTCAAGTTTAATGAGATGGATGATTTAAGAGGACCTGGTCCAGGGGCCCCGTGACACAAAGCTTAGCAATGATCGTAGAACATTTTTCTACGATTGATTCCATTGACTACAATGTATAATCAATCATGAAAATCAAGCGTACGATTAATTGCTAACCTTTGTGTCACTGGGCCCAGGGGCCTGTCTTACAAAGAGTTGCGATTGATCGGATCGAACGCAACTATGGAAAGCCAGCAAAGTCAACATATAAAATGCATGTTTTAAAAAAAAAATTATAGATATGAATGTATATCCATAATTTATTGATTTCTTGACAATTTGGTGTGATCTCCTTTGTTTATAAAGGACATATTGCAAATTTCCTGTAGAAAATATTATGACACTGATGGATTTCCATAGTAAGAATTGATTGGATCAATCATAACTCTTTGCAAGACGGGGGGGGGGGGGGGGGGGGGGGGCCAAGGTCTCATAACCTGGTCCTTCACCCTCCAGTATTACACCTTGGGGGTGTTTCACAAAAAATTAATTCATGCTTATGTGCCAGTGCGCACATGATATATGCTATATATCACACACAACTGGAAATTTAAAAGCAATGTTCAATCATATTTAAGTCCTTGTGAATCACCTTCCTTGCTTGATGTGTGATACTCATGATTTAGCATCAGGTAAAATTGATCTTGGTGTAACTTAGTAAAGTGTAAGTCTACCAACAACACATTCATTGGAATAAATGGAGACAAAAAAATAATCAAACACTGAAAATGTCATTCATCCGGTCAGATGGGAATAAAGGAGATATTGGTGTTTTAAAGTTATTGGTGATAATTTCAGTGAATGCTTGTTTGTTTTCCTCTTTTTGTTGAAATCAACTTGTTGTTGGATGTGGACTTTGAATTAGATCTGGGCAAGGTGGTTAAAAAAAGGTATCTAGGACCATCTAACTCACTTCCTTTAAAGCCAAGTTTGATGCTGCAGGGATAAAATATGTCAGGTTTATGTTTCATTAGATTTTTCTTGCAGATTGTAGACAAGAGATTCCTGGCTATCTACGGACTTACTGACCACTTGCAAAAGCAAATAAGCTTTTATGATAAAAATTACTTTTTGCTGCCTCTGGCATATCTGGACAAATAATATGAGCTGACACTTTTCTAACTTTTACAGGGAGAGCAAAAATAAATGTTTCAATTTTTCTTGAAATATGATTTGAAATGTCTTGACTGCCCACATGTTCCACCGCTGTCACATAACATCACACAAAGATATATTCCTACAAACCAAACTTAATTTTTTGTAATGTGGAAATTCATAAAATTTTCATCTAAAAATTGTCAAATTCTGAGGGTTTTATACATTTTGAAAATGTTATCATACAACATTTTGCCCAATTTCAAGGCCAAATAATGCTGTGAGATATATTTTCATGTAATTAATATTCATGTTGTGCAATCAAATAAAAATGGAAATATTCCCACTTGAATCACTTTTCAGTTTTCCCATGAAACTTGAGGCTTCACAGGTTGCCACCAAAGGCTAGAGTGCACCTGTGCATTTTTTGTTGTACTTCTTTTGAAATTGGAAGATCCATGAATTTGCAGTTCGTTGTCACTCCATCCTTTTTACGTCTATGATTTGATCTGAAGTGTTGGGCTGGTATATACAAAGAGAATGAATATCCAAAGTACATGCAAAGATTTTGGTTGATGGTAGGATATGGTATTTTAAGATAAATTTAAATTTGTCTTCCAATCTTCATGATCTAGATAGAGATTCAAAGAATCCCGTCATTTCTCTGATTCCTATTTTGTATATTCTTCTCCAATTCTCTTTATCCTATTGCTTTGAATTATATGGGCCGGCCTCAATATTTTTTCCTCACTTTTCTTTCCATCTCACAATCAATTATTGTCTTTGTTTCATCCAGTCTCCCTATTTTTTTCTATCTTTCTCTTACATTGTCCATCTGCACCGACACTGCTACCAGCACCCATACAAAGAAACGTCACTTTCTATTTGCACATTTGCTCGAGTAGTGCTAAAACAGAGAAGTTGAAGTTCAAGGGTTATGATGGTGGTATTTTTATGAGGGGTCAGTTATTTCTGTTTGGTATTTCAGTAATAGCTATTTACATTCAATGGGAGAGTATAACGGGAGTATAGTAGTTGTGACAGTAACGAGCTATGAAACATTAGAAACGGCACCCTCCTTCGGGAGCTTGTAACCAGCTGGTAAGGACAGGGGAGGGGTTACGAGCTTTTTCATTTTCCTTTTATCTTGGTTTCAGAAAGCATTTAGTAGATGTTGAGTGATTCTTTCCATGAGTTTAGAGCTGACAACGATATTGAATGGCAATCTGTGATTATAACGACCTTTGTTTATCTCATTTCAAATATACAGATATTGAAACCTTGAAGCATATTATTTTAAAAGGGATAGTTGCACCCTTTCCCTTATGCAAGTATTTATTACTTTATAATACTAATTGAAGACAGTTAGAGTTTGATGACAATTTCAAATAAAAGGAACTCATATTACACATAGATTTACTGTTATCTGTTATTCATACAGCCAATCAGAGCTCTCTCTATACATGTAGGCCTATACATATATTTAAACACAATTTGTTTCTTTCAGCTTTCATTTTCCCTTATTTGATTTTGTCTTCTGTGTATTCTTGTATATAGGAATTCAATCATTACAACCAAATCATGAAGAAAATAACACCTCTATCTTTTCTTTAGCTTTAAAATACTAAACTATCAAAAAATATCGGTGAATAAAATGAGAGATATTACTGTACTGGTAAAATCTGTAAACCTCAAACAGGGGACTGTGAATTTTGAAATGGGAAAATAATACTTCAAGGAAACAGCCTCAAGCCAGAGACAAATTTTAAGGAAATACGCTGTCAAAGAACCTCCGAACACCCAAGAAGACAAAACATTTGTCCGTCAGAAATTCCTTTTCCCCGACACGCAGGTAGCCAGCCGTGCATACATCTAATCTCATAACTCTATAACAGCCGTGCACCGTTGTTGATTCATACACTGCTCAAATCATCTCTTTGATCGGCCGTCATCTTTTTAAATTTCGACATAAAATGGAGGCTGAGTCAGGTACGTTTGCGAGACATTTCTGGCGCAGCTGTACGTCGGTTAATCCCTTGTATGCAAGCTGACCCGTCATTCAAACGCCATGTTAACATGACACAGAACATGTTATGACTTAAAAAAGGGGCTCTGACATCGGGATGATTATCTAGGGGGATAAAAAGAGTATGTATGACAAGATATATGTATGTCTTTTAAAAGCAGCAAACCTGCAAGAAGATGCTGTGAGAAGCTTAGTCATCATTAAGGACGTTTAACCCATAAAAGAGCCAACATCTTATCATTTACTAAACTGCATTTAGAAATTGAAAAACGGTACTACTTTTGAAGTGATGTGGATTGGAATTTGATTTTTTTCTCAGGAGCTACAACGAAACATACAGAAAAAAGGTGTCACATTCAAACAAGATGTCATTTATTTAATTGATTACATTAAAATCATTCAAGATTTTTAAAGTATAATGGAGTAAGAAAAGAAAAACATTCATTGTTTGCTTTCTAAAATAAAGTAAAAGAATATAGAAAGCTATGCAATGCAATATATTTTTTTCTTATTTTTAATGGTGCTGTTTCCTCAAAGCAATAAATAGAAATCATGGAGTCTTTTACAAACCTAGATGGTATTTTTTTTTAGAAACTACCTCATTTAAAATTTTTCCTACAGAAATCTGCAAACATGATTCGAGAGACTCACTAAAAAAAAATTCCTGGCAGAAACCGGCAAAGTTCTCTTGACGCCGAAACTTTCAATATATAAAAAAAACACTTGATAGATCATATAAAGTGGGTTGGTAATAAAGAGGCAGTGAACAAAAACAGGCCAAACCAAAGTACTTACAGTTTTAGCAATAAATATATTGTAGTTAATGTTAGGTGATGGAATTAAAATGGTCACTCTTTCCTTTTCTGGATCTTAAAAAAATTAATGATGCGAAATCTGGTATATTCCTACTCCATCCCCCCCCATATCTTCATTTCTATCATATTTTCAATTTACCTTTCCCTCTCAGGATTCTTCTGTTTCTTATTCTCATGCTGAATGATTTTGTGCAATGGGTAAAATGTTCCATATTATCCTTCATTGATTTCCCCCTCTGCCCGATTACTTTTACCCCCCCCCTCGTCTTTTCTTTCCATCCATTCAATTATTCTATCAATCCATCTTTTCCCCTTGATTCATCCACCCTCAACCCTCTCCCGTCCATTCTCTTCATCCAATGCTTCCTCGTTGAATAAATATTTTTATACAATGTTGGGTTAGAGAATGGCAAGCACGCCATAAATAAAGCCGGTTCTCCCTTGATTCTTGCCTAAAGTGTCTGGCGCTATGACAGTGATCGATACATCATTAGCTGTGAGAAACACCGAGAGTGAAAGCACAAACAGAGTGTCTCTTTCCCTTTGAGGGGTGCTGATACCGCTCTAACAACCAAGGCAAACCAACAACAGGGTAGGCCATTTGTTTTGGTAGAAGCAGCACCTTGTGGTCATTTTTATGAGCATCTCGTTGTCTCTAGAGGGCGGCTGTGGGTGAGAGTAGTAACGGGGTTGGTGACCAAGCTGGGTAAAGTTCAGTGCCAAGGTGAGGGTATAGAGACCCTTATTCTCGTGAACTCGAGATAGACAAATACAGATAGATGAGTGAAAGATAGAAAGACAGAAAAGAAAAAGAAAATTGAGATCAAAACATAGTAGGTAAAAAGAAATGCAGATAGAAATCCTATTTCTGAAGAAAACTGAAACTCACACAGATAGAGAGTACACTTCTGATTTTCAATATCAAGTATTTTTTCAACAACAAAACATAGCAAACATCTCCCTATAGAATATGACACCTCCACCCTGCTTCTTTCTCCCTCTCTTATTTCTCTCACCATTTCCATTGCACGAACAGGATTTACTCAATATGACTATCAATTCCTTTCATTACAGTTGCAGGGTTTTTTCCAAACATAAACAAAAAATCCAAGTTCTTCAATCTCCCTCTCTGCGGCAGTGCCACCATCTCCTTCACGCCAGCCACTCTTCACAAACAAGCAGACTACCAACACCAAGGAGCCATGCTTCTGGCTACATCTTCCCCAGGGCCTACTCAAGCCAAGTACAAACCAAACCAACAACCCTGGACCTAAATGCTGGACTCTGTCTTAATCCAAGAGAAAATGTCAAACTTAACAATGCTGACTCTATTAACCTTGATAACAAAAATATAAATGAAAGGTTGAATGTTCAAATCACTTTACCAAACCATTTAAAATCAATATCCACAGCATGTAATAATTTGAAATCATTACTTAAATTAATTTCTAGATAAGAACATTATATATCTTTTAATGACTGGTTTAGATACTAAAAACTTGATTGGAAAAGAGCTAGCTATATAATTCAATTATGATGAATAAATACAGCTACTACCAACTCCCTGATTGATATAAAAAAGGTATTACATTTTCTTTGACATGTATACTGCTTAGGTATATAAGCACGTAATCATTTTAAGAAAATATTCCTAATGATTGAGAGTTGATTTACAACTGCCCATTTCATTTGTGTTCTGAATGAACTTTACAAACATGGCCATAATAGCAAAATATTTTGCATAACCCGGAAATCTTAAAGCTCTTAAAAAAGCTAAAAACCTAAAAACAATTTCTTTATGCCTATTTTCAGTTTTAGAATTCCTCAGAATCAATAATGAATATCGTTCATTACTAGATTATATGAATGTGTATGCTTTTAAACAGTTTTGATGTAAAGGATTTGAAATAAAATGTATTTATTTGATAAATTTCGCAATTTTACATGAAAATTTATTTGGATTGGGAGCCCAATTAAAATGGAATATCTGGGTGGGGTGTTTTTTTTTATATTATAAAATCGCTTCTCGGGCATGAAATGGGCTTGAAATTTCAAAATTTTAGCAAATAATCTGTTTTTAGCTTTCTGATGTCAAATCACTAAATCTTGAAGATAAATGCTCAAAAAGGGTTATCTTTAAAGAAAAATAAAAACATTACCAAAATAGGGTACCACATACCTTAAAAATACAATTTAAAATTTTCACAAAGTATCAGCCACTGAAAAAAAAACCATTAAATAGCCACTACACCTTGGTAAGATTGAAATGTTAAATGATGCTCCAGTATAATTCACAAAATTGACCCTTTACCAATACAAAGCTTTACGCAGACTTTAAGACCAAAAAAGGGTATTTGCTTCAGCGTAACAACATCTGGAATTATTTTCAGAACATGGAGAAAAACAAACAAATAACAAATTGGTAAGACAAATCTTTGCGTACAAATCAAAGGAAAAAATATGCGCAATTCAATGGAGAATTCTACGAAAATTTACAACGCACTAATGCGAATGTGATTGCCAACAATAAGGCCAGTCGCGAGATGTACACGAATAATGTGTGCCAGGCATGTAAACTCGTTACTCCTCCTTTCTCTTTTCTTTTGTTTTCCGACGCCATTTATCCATCAACAAGCAGCGTTGTGCGCCTGCCAGAGCATAAATAAAACAGATTGCGAGGCCTGTTTGGTCTGATTTGTGTTTAACCTCTGATGGAGTCTGGGCCGCCGAGACTAGGTCCCTGGTGATGGCAGGGCCGGATTCTTTCAATATTTTCTCCCTCCTTCGTTTCATACCCCATTCTTGACACGCCAATTGGCAAATGTCGTGATAGGGTCAGAAATCTCAGCCCAGTGACAGGTTTAGAAAATTGGAAGTATTGTTTTAGGTCTCGAGAGGGGAATGAAAAGTATAAAATGAATCGCACAACATCAGTTCTTGAGTTTAATCTTCAGCAGGCCTATCTCAAGCAAAATGCAATAATTAAAAGCATAGATTCTTTTTATAAAGAACTTATATCTGGGGGAAGTCGTTTTCTTTATATTGGATATATCATAGTAGTAAACCTTAAGAATGATAAATATAATCAAATGTATAAATCCTAGATTTATATTCATATTTATCCTGAATACATATTCCAACTCTTTCAATTTTCATAGGAAGTTGATAAAATCTAGTTAACGTGCATACCCCAGTCAGAATGGAACCTTAAGTAGGGTTTAGATATCCTCTATCAATAAGTTGAAATCTTCAGTAGATAAAGATACAGTTTCAAATCCCTTGTTGCCCTCACCCCTCTCTCTCTCTCTCTCTCTCTCTTACTTTCCTCTCCCTCTCTCCCTACCCATTCCACACCCTCTCTCTGTCTCTTCACTTAATATTGTTTTATCTGCCATGAAATGCGGAGTCAGTGGATTTTTTTTTCTTTTCTCCCTTTTAAAAATGAAATTCATAAAAGATTATATAAATAATATTATCAATATGAATGCACCTTGCTTTAATGACAATTAAGTAAAAGCTTAAAATTCACAATGCATAATAGCTTTGCTGGATAATATTGGAACTATTCTTACTTTTTATTTTTTGAAATATTGTTTTTTTCAACCCATGTCACATATTTTTTTTTCTGGTAGCAAACAGGGTAGTCATATTCCCTGCAAAACTGATTTATTCATACAACAAAACCTATTATGACCCTGTTTTCATTACCATCCTAAAACTAGTTTAGTGGAAACTAGTTTAACGTGTAATGAGAACAGTCGAAACAGTCTTGGAAACAATCTTCCAAACCGGTTTGTAGTTTTCAAGATCGCTTTGCCTTGTTAAACTGGTTCTAGCGTTAAATTCTTCAGGAAGCAATCTTCGCATATTTTGAGCGTGCTACTCCACACACTGTGTGTTGAATATCTATTTAGCAACAAGACTGCTTTACGTGACGTGGTTTTGAAAACCACTCGCAAAGCGATCTTCCAAAATAGTTTCCTGAACCGGTTTCCAGTAAACTAGCTTTAGAAAGTACAGTGAGAACGGTGTCTACCTCTGCTTGCAATCTTCCATAATATGCTGGGTTTGAACTTATCACAGGTCGCGGTCACAGGTAAATCATCTAACTAAAGTGATAGCAAATGACATCTGAAAAGAGGAAATGCGGAAGCACCATGGATAATGGGGTACAAACAAGCAGGGTATCAATGACCACTTCGGCCATTGGTTCCTCACCCGGTTGGTTGGTGACAAGAATTTGAAGGGCAATGATCTATGTCTCCACCACATATTAATTCACACACTAGGGTTGTCTAATTGCCTGGTGATAGAGCTCATAGTTGGGTCAAACAATGATACCAGGGAGAAACTTTAGAGGAGGGCGGGGTAACGGAAATGAGTTAATAGGGGGACATCAACAGACAGTCAGGAGGATGCTGTATTTTCCAGTCTTTCCATCGTCTCTTCGTCTGTTCCACCCTCTTGCAATAAATCTGGATAGTTTTGGACTTGAGACCATTTTGATCAACTTGGTATGAATATCCCTCTTGAATGAAAAGATCATGAAATCAATATTTTATCACCACAACCCCAAAATTATTGGATGTGGGGAAAAAAATAAAATTAAACATGACAACTTCACAAAAATGTTTTTTTTTTTCTTAAAGTGTATGTAATATAAGTTACTGTATTCAATCCAATCTATTCATAACCATTATGCTTTAATGTGTTCAAAATAACATAAATGAATGGAAAACTCTTTGCATTAATAATTTATTATAGCTTAGAATTACTCTGCATCATATAGTCTATGTAGTCTATTTTCATTATTAACACCAGGATCATTACTTAGTTCCTATGGTTTTTATGCCTTTTCAACAACATTCCTCATAGCTTGACTGGTCTTGGTCCTAGTGCATCGTTGTAATGAATTTATACGAAGGAAACAACTAGTTCCTGATACTTCATGCCTTCTAACACTGTTCCATATAACTAGAAAGGTCTTCATGTTACCGGGTCTACAGGAAGGCACTTAATGGTATCCAACATTCTATGCATCTTGGACAATACTCAAGATAACTTAACTAGGTACTGGTCCTAATATAACCAGGTCTCTACATGAAGGATCCAAAGACTAGGGCTCACTCACCAGAGCATTGGTTGATGATATAGACATCAAATGATCCATATGTGAATGAGATAAGAATTTGAGCTTTACACCTACGCTTATGCTCTCACTGAATGCCACAAATTTACCCTGATTAAACCAACAGCGAAAGGATGCGACTCCCAGAAATGTTAGACGTGTCAGAAATTTGTCAATTTTGCCAGCGTGACAAGCATGGGTACTGATAGAGCAGTTCATGGCCAACCATCCTAGCCTTTGGATATCAGACTTCTTCAAAGCAACAACAAAATAATAATGATAAATAATCATTTCAGAAAGGCAAAAACGGAACCAGTATCTGGGATATACAGGAATGACATTGAGCCTTTGTCTTTGAAGTATGATAGAAAAGTTGTGAACTTGACAGTCATTTATTCACTTCAAAGAAAATTTAAAGAAACATTCCTCAGATGAACAAATAATAAGAAAAATTGATGTAAGTCATCTTTAGTTCCCTTCAACATTGATCAATTTGTTATTAAAAGCAAAAATCTTTCAAGGAATGGGGTTCTCTCTGCAAGATTAAAATCCTTTGATTTGTTTCCGATACTTACAGATAGACTACGTAAAGGGTATTTACCCACCATGCCCTCTGTACGGCCCTCGGAACATAACCTTGTCTATCCTCGCAAAATGGCAAGAAAATGAAGAGCACAGGTATGATAACAATGTCAACTGACAATTCCAGCTGCCAAGGCGACCATACCCCCTAACACCGGGGTCGGTATTCTCCCAGGCATCTATTAATTGATGCTCCAAGAAACATCTGTATTTTCATTCTTTTTCTCTTTCACTACCACCAATGACCAAATTACTCCTGATTGCCAGAGCGACAGACAAAAGAGGGGGCATGGGAGGCGTGAATACAGTTGAGGTGTAACTGGCTTCGATAGAGACATCTGTACTTGTCAAATGTTTGACAAGCCGAGCTCGGACAAGGTTAGCTCGGTGCCTGCAGTTCGGGGTAGAGAGGGGCAACACTCAAGTGAGGCATACCAATGAGAGAGGGATGACACGTACCCCTGACAATAACAGGAAGGTGAAAAAATGAAGATCTCTTTCGGATCTCATCGATGAGCAGAGAAACAATGATTCAAGTTTCCGGTATGTGGATGTTGTCTGATGACAACTGTCTCTTCAACTGGCAATGAACTTTTCCCACTTTTTCCCCCTCTAAATTTCCCACCAATCCCAACACCCCTTCCCAAAGAATGCAACCAATAAATAGTGCATGTGGCCCTACAAAATGGTTGAAGAATCATTATGTTCATTATGCACTCCTGTAAGATTCTCTACATTATACTTTAATTGAGAAACTGAGCAAATGCAAGAATAGCATTATAGTTTGGATGTTTAAAAAAGATCATAGGAGATAAAACAAGAGAGGGGTTGGGGTTTGCTTGAAAGTATTTTTTTTTCAAATATGAGCATACTTAACTTCAAAACGGATGTCTAGATTCTATTTTCTATATTCTAACTTTAATTTCCAGCCCCCTCCCTATCTTCTTCTCTCTCTCTCTCTTGCATACTTACCAGTCCTCCTTCATGTTCTTTTCCTACATAAAACATTCTATTTCAGTACAATAATTACCTTGATTATTATAATATGAGATAATATAATCTCCACCCCTCAATCCAGATGAATGCTATGGGTGAGCCGTGTGAACAGACCTCGTTTAGCATGAATGCCCTTAGACTTCTATCCAGGAAGGCCAATTAGTTTAATGATTACATATGTTGAAGTCATGGGTTTGTTCTGCTGAACATTCACTTTCCTGATGGGTTCTCATCAATCTGCTCTAAACCTCACCTGTCATCCAATGATACATATCTCTATATCCTCCTTCTCCCTTGTCTTCCAATCCCACCACATTCACGTTTGTTAGCTTATAACAATATTCACATCATAAGGCATTCAAATCCACGAGTTGTGTTCACATTATGCAATACAAATTCACACGATTAAAATCAGCCCGGCCCATGTTCACATTACACATTGTTTAACACACTTTAGACTTGTAAAACCTTTAAAAAATGAAAATAAATCACCTTGATTCAAAAGCGCTATAAATGCCTCTTAAATTACCATTTATAATCACTATCAATGTTTGTTAAATTGATAATTTATATTTGATGTTTGTTCAACAGCAGGGTGCCTTGGTAAAGCAGTTTATAAAGCTGAATGAATCAATCCTGAAGCATGAAATAGATATATAATGAAATAAATTTTTTGCTCGACAGTGAACTTACATTTGTTTTACTTTTACAACAAGCAATTTAATGTATACACATATAACAAACATATTTATCATCAGTTAATATGTATTTCCATGAATACAGAATCAAGATGCAGATGCCTAAGAAAGATCATATTCACTTTCTTTCTACATGTCCAGACCTAATCTCATAGATTGAGATCTCTAGGTTTAAATCTTATGAAGATGATAACATATTGATTCACTGAATATCATTCACTGTGTGTGTTGCATTATATCTTAATGTATGAAAAAAATCTTAATTCAATTCTCTATGAGGTTTTGAAAATAAAGGCAAACATCACATAAATTATATTCAGCTTTATTTATGGATATAATAGGACCTAAATAATGAATTGCAAACAAACTACAAAGAAGTTTTTATTTGCTATACCAACTGCATTATCTATTTCTGAATGTATCAATGCATGGTATTTGCTTGTGTAATCAAGACAAGCTAAACAGAATGAGAATGATATAGAAACACAATGCAACCAGAACATTGTTTTAACCCCTTCCCCGCTCCTTTCCTCCCATCCACATTCATCTATCACCCTTTTAATATTAAATTCATTTAACAAACCATGGCGTTTAAATGATTTAACATTCAAAACTTGAACCAATTAACACATCAATAACATTTTTTATGAAGTGGGGCATTGTACTGTATGTGATTAGAAATGTTTGCCATATGTCATTTTATCCTTATTCCACTTGCTTCATTCAAGGAGCACGCTGAGAGCAACAATTGGTCTTTCATGGCTTATTCCTTATCTGTACAATAGAAATTAAGACTAATGTACTCCACTTCTGCAAAAACCAAGCAAGTATGGCCCTGGACTCCTCATGTGGTCCCCGTACAATATGGGTTATTTACGAGGAGTTCCTGGTCTACTAGAATATCACCAATAATGCAATTTGGAAACCATGTTAAATTGGTTATTGAGACTATAATTCTTTTCAACTCAATCACCTTCCAGTCCTTGGAACCAATAAAGGACCAAAGCTGGTCATATTAAAGACTTAAACTGGTTTGGAGAGCAGATCACTCAAACTAGGATATCTATGACTCCATTCTCATTACAGCCCTAAAACTAGTTAAGTGGAAACTAGTGGGAATGCTCAAAAGCGGCTTTGGAAGCGATCTTCCAAACCAGTTTAAAAATCCACCTTGCAATGCGATTTTCAAGACCGCTTTACCTCGTTAAACTAGTTTAAGCGTAGGAGAGGACCCAACCGTTATTCAGGAAGCAATCTTAAGCACACTTCTCCACACAATGTGTGTAGGATGCCTTTGTTGTGGTTTCATACTTTGCCCGAAACTTGTGACCACATTCCCGTAGCAAGAAACCAGTGCAGGAGATGGCGATGAGAGTGCTAGCAAAGCGATCTTTTAAACTGGTTTCCTAAACTGGTTAAAGAGAAACCAGTTGAAGAAAGTATATACTGAGAACGGGGTTTATGTATCATACTATTTGCTTTCTAATCATCTACCTCCACCCCTTATTTCTTTCTTTCTCTTTCCCTCTCTCTCTCTCTCTTTCTGTATTATTCTTTCATTTCTCTACAATGTTACATTCTTCATGTTGTTATTTCTTCTCTTTTTTTTGCATTTCATTTTATTTCCCTATATATAGGTTTCTTTGACATTTAAAAACTTCTCTTTCACAATCAATTTGAGACAAACAACAAATTACTTTTCTTGATATTTTGTTAATTTCTTCAATTAACTCACAAAAAAAATCAATCAAATGTTCTACTAACCCGCCCCCCTCATTCCTACTGCATTACAAAATGAGTTCTTAACAGAGTTGTAGTTTTTATGGTATCAACAGAATACTGTATTTACGACCATTATACAAATTTTACCTTTAAGTTGTAATGGTCCCTAGAACTCTGGAAATGTAGTAAAGCAAAGGTAATGAAAGAAGAATTGAGTGGATTATTATCCATTCCTGCCCTGTGTAAAAAGCTTTAAATCAACTCCTCCTTTCAAATGAAGAAACATACTTTGTGGCATGATTTACCATCAGCCCCATGCTGGGAAAGACCCCAGCTTCATAAAGCAAACAATCAGTGATTTTTGCTGACTAATTTGTTTTGAGCCAATCGGATGCAATGATTTCAGTAGCTTATAACCATTGTCAGTGAAAATCACTGACCATTTGTTTCATGAAATGATCCCCTGAAGAACAAAGATGAGCAGGATAATCATCGGAGCAAGAGGAAATCAACAATAGTACATGTTGGGGTAAACACTTGAGGCCAATTTCTGCATGGAGGATGATGTTGGTTTGGTAGAGGCAAAACTCTTTCTCGGCCTCCTTACAAGTGCCAAGTGTCCAGAAAACTGTAATATATCTTGGGGACAAATTTTTAAATGGATGAGACGGTCATCTCAATTTGGCAATGGAATAATTGACTTTAATCAGGACAAGGAATAGATAGCAAATTCTTTAGAATCCGGGATGTCTTCAGGGTTCTTAGACCTTTCTTGGACCTGCATGACACGAGGAACAGATGGAGAAGCGATTGATGCGTTGATTGTACAGCTGGTAAATAGTCTGGGAGTTAGCAAGACATGTTCCTGGTAGTGTAACCAGTGTTGTGTTGAAAGAGAACAACAAACTAACCTATGGCCTTCTTGAAGGTCTCCACTACTCACTCCAGCTCTATCAGCTCCGTTCCCCCCACCGCTATCCCTCTCCCCTGGCTAGCTCCGCACATACACACAAGTTCCTTGAAGTTGAAGTCCAGCTTGTTGAATACTTACAACTGATCTGCTAAAGCTATTATACAAACCCAGTAATGCTTACTTTCTGTTACCAAACTGACGTTTACAAATTACTCGTCTCTAAAAAGAGCCAAGAAGTCTGGCCTGGCAGCAGACATCTTGGTTTGCAGTAACTTAAAATAACCCTTACCGATGAAAAAAATGGGGGGGGGGGTAGTAGCGAACTTAAGATTTGCAAATCCGTGAATAGCAAAGAACAAATTGCTTGTACTTGATTTAGTCATTCAAAACTGCATGGTAATCATTCATCAGGAGCTGGTAGTTTAATCAATTCGAATTCTTAATATACATCCATTCGAAGCAACAACCTGCAATAAAATACACTTGTATTGCTGACCCCTTGCCATCCTACTTCATGGCATGTTTATCAAGACAGAAGGACCAATGACCTACCAGTACCACATCCATGTCATGTGTCTTTATGTTTACAAATAATATAAAGCTAGCAATCATATCAATGCAGAGAAGACTGTTATCTTAGTGATCCATGCGATGGCCAATGGACTAACAGATAAGTCTCATAGGAGGAGGCCTACATCTGTTGATATACACTAGCTTAAATTCACCACCTATTCTCAATAAATTTCTTGGCAAAATACTTCCCGACCCGCTCTTTGAAGGGACAGAATTGATGCTGTCTAACTTTCCACCCAATCTCCATCAATCTTCCAAGCTGTCCATGTAACACGTAATGAATACAAAAGTGAATCAACTATTTCTCAAACACAGATTCTTTCTATTAATTGAGGAAAAATGTTTTATATTTACATGTACACATCCCCTTCTATTCTCCCCACTCGCAAATTTTCATGACCTTAGCAGATGCCTGCATCGGTATGCTGCCCCCTCCGCAGTTCTAGGCCAAGGCTGATGACCGATGCAACATCTACATCACAACCCAGGCTCAATTAATAATCTCACATCAAACCTGTATGGGTGTTAAGTACTTGCTTGTTGGGATGTGATGATGAATCGTTCAATTAATTAGTGATTCCAGGATAGGATTATGATTGTATGTCAGGGATATGGTAGAATGTGGCTTCCACAACAATTACAAAGAATAAAGCACGGATGCCTGAAGTTTGCATTCAATGATATGAATCGATACACTTGGAAATTTGCTTTGCTTCAATACTTTCATACAAAAAGGACAATAAAGATGTTTGAAGGACTATGAAGTAATTTGATAGTTAATAACCACAGTTCATCTCAAGCGACAAAAGCTGATTTCTCAATCAGCAATAATGATGTTCAGAAAAGAAGGACACAGACCCAATGACCTTATCAATCCACCCTCCTTTATCTGTTTATGAAGGAAAATGAAAAATACTGTTTAATTCACTTCTTGGGTGGATGAGAATGTGTTGGTACAATTCCATACAGGTAAAGAGGATCATCATTATCATCATCTGTTCAAAACTAGAAAGGCAGTAACTTAATGTAATTTTGGTGACCTGCTGTTTCTAACTAGACATTATTAACACTAACCGAAAATTCAGATTATTCATGGGATCTACCTTGTCGGTAGGCCTACGCCTCTACGGAAATTCATTTGACACCAAACTATATCTGCAATTCATCTGCGAAGTTTGGAGAAAGTTACATGTTTAACCTTGGACCTCTATCACTCATTCAACCCTGAACTTCCTGACATACCATGTTCCAGCTCTGCAAGAATGCTCTGGTAAAACTTGGCCTCTGCAGACACATGTCCAAAGAATTGAGGGACATAATGGTCGACTCATTCTTAATAGGGGAAGGTGACGTTTACATCTGTTCTGGAGGCCCTTCATACAACACTGCCAGTTATTCAAAGTCGTCGGCAGCCTTACATATCGATCATGTGAAATGCCACTGCGAATATTGGCACACATTCATTATTACATCTTCAAGTGTATTGGGCAGATCACTTTAACGAGAGCTCACTTTCTTTCTCAAGCTCATGCGACAATATAGAGCTGTTTGTTTGCATAAGAGCAATCAATTTTGGAATTGCTGAAATGTATGCGGAAATGAGTGGCGAGAAAGATATGTCTGGGATGGGGATGTTTTGGCATTCCATAGCAAGATTCTTGATGTACCAGGATGATATAAAAGACAACATACCTTTCTAACCTCCTTAGAACCTTAAGTCAAGAAAACTGATTGCACAGGAAACCATGCAATGCTATGCATGTGATGGTTCCAGCATCCTTTGCGTCCTATAAACTTGACACTCATTTGCCGCTGCATACTTCTCACATAAAACTGTTACACATTTCAGGGATGTAAGCATTGAAACATATAAGGGAACATTATACAGGCCTGAGGGATACTTGCACAGACTAAAAAACCTTAAACACATTGAAAGACATCTTTAAGATACAGGATGGGAAAAGCATACAAATTCTGAGAATTGATAAAAGCATAGCTTTCTGAGTTTCTTTTGAAATTTGAAAATGTTAATATGTAGCACTCTCAACTTTCCGTAAGGAATAATAACAAAATATTTGATAAAAAATCACATACAGGCCTACATGATAAAACTGTTTGCATATATTGCATATGAAAGTCAGTTTTAATGTATCCTGTTATCCTTTATCTCTTCTTAAAGTAGGTCATAGATTTGCTCATTCACTAGGGAAAATTGCCAAAATATGTCACAATGAAGAACTCATAAGTACCCTAGTTGGGAATGCCATGAGGAACATAGGTAATATATGTACTTTCATATCACAACATAACATCATGTATGTGGGACTGGGTAGGCCCGGGTGTGAAATATGCAATAATTCTTCCATTCATCGCCCCTCACTTGTCAATGCTCCTGACTGTCTTTTCTCTCTCTCCTCCTATTCCAACTATTCTGGCCTTCTCAAGGGGGCCATACCACAGAGCCAAGGGTTGGCAAAGTGTGTCAGGGCGCTTGGCCCGACGTGTCTCGCTCCCCTATCGGGTAGACCTGGTGTCTCCCTATGCTTGACACCTCCATCAGTCTTGGCTCTAGAAACACATCAAGAAAATTAAACCTTTGAATTTGTACTTGCACAGGAAGAGAGAGAGAGAGAAGAAAGGATAAGAGGAAGGAGAGAGCAAGGAAAAGATATGCCTTTTGTGTACTTGCTAAGAGAGTTATTGGTTTGAGAGAGCTAAGTGATTTGGATCTTGTTTTTCTGCCTGGCGCTTGGTCCCGCCCCACTCTTATTGCCGCTATTGGAACCGAGGGTCCGCAAGGGGCTGGGCTGTGTCACAACGGCTTCTGAACTTTAGCGGGTGACAATTATGCCCTATCAAGGAAGAGATTTATTTCAAACAAGATGTTTGTGTTGAATCGATTGATAAACACATCACTGGTTTTCGGTAGATGTGTTTGCCTCCTTCCACCGTGTCATACTATGGGAATCACTTTCTGTAACTATAACAAAATGAAGATATGTAGGATGCAGTCAAGAAGGGCAAGCCTTAGAATCACAAAACAATGCAAAAATTTGCATATAATAGACCCCTTCTGTACTACTTTAGACACACTCAACTCAAAACAGTCATTTACTATGCATAAACAGTTAAAACTACATCCGCTTTACCTCAATTCAAATCACGAGTACAGCAAGCATAAAATGCAGCAATATATGTTTTCTGTACTCCTTGATCATAAATTTTGAAAAGTACAAACAGGGCTTTGCATAACACCAACACATTATTCCTTTCATTATAGGCCCATAGTATTACTATTTCTTTCTTTTCCTTCTCCCTTTCCCTATTGATTTTTTTTTAATATCACAAAACTTTCTACATAATTAATCAAATAAATGGGAGTATAAATACAAACTTTACTATTCCATGTTCAATAAAAATCACTAGCATTCCCAATTTCATGAGAGTTTCCTCAATTTGTCCTATACTTCCAATCTCAATCATTTCACTACAAACTCCAGCAATTCTGAACTATAAAGAAATAAAGACAGATTAAGAACAGGAAAAGGGGCTGTCAAGTTGATTTGTTACTGTAATTATGAAACAAAATGTAAATTATTTTAAAAAAGCAGGACAAAGACCGTGAACATGGAAATTGAACACTTCCCATTGACAAGTACTGATAAGCGATGGCCGCCAGACGGCAGAGCTAGGAGTCTCTATTTGTGCACAGCAAGGTTCATGCTAAAAAATTGGCATCACAATTATTTTACCTGTAGTTTATGCTAAGCCACCTTACATAAATCATAGTGCAAGGGACTGAATTAAAAAAAAAATGAAATATGGGTGAAAAAGATGAACTACTTATTCACACAGTGTCCGGAACAAATTGTAAAAAGAAAATATTACGACAAATAGAATAAACTCTGTGAAATATTTTTACAAACTCCTCTTATTTCAATTTGGTGTTAAGTAATTGATATTCGTCCTCATGTGTGGAACAGTCTTTATTTCATCAGTGGTATATCCAACTGAAGAGTATAAATTGTAGATAAAGACACCGGCCAACTTATACCCCTTTCATAAACCTATCCTCCAATTAGCCTCCTAATAGTAATGCGGATAATTCAATAAAAATTGCGTTCACAAACTCCGAAAATTATCCGCATTATTTTTACGAGTGCCCGTCCTGAAAAAGGCGGATAATCGTCATGACAACTGGACACGCCCCCTCCGATGCGGTTGTGTTGGAAAAGGGTGACCTTGTGACCGCACCATGGCAATTATCCGCATTATTTGGAAATACGTTCATAAACTCAAAATCTTGTCCCGATGCTGCTATTATGCGGATAATTGCAGCATCAAAATAATGCGGATAACTCTGGTCCTCCTCCGATTTTACGACCAAATTATGCTGCTATTAGCCGCATAATTGGGTTTATGAAAGGGGTATTACATCCAGTATCATATTTAATGTCAAATTAAACACCTGGGTCCTGTAACGCAAAGTTTAGCAATTAATCGCACACTTGACTTTCACGATTGATTGTACATTGTAGTCAATGCAATCAATTGTAAAAAAATATTCAACGATGATTGCTAAGCATTGTGTTACGGGCCCCTTGAATATAATTCACAATGAAGCATAAAAAGTATTATAAAAAAAATTGAACTAATTTCTGCATTTGGGGAGATGCTGTGGTTACAAAACTAGTTTTAATCCAAAACTAGTCAAAGCTTTGTATGTTGCATCGAATATTGAAATTTTATTTGCTTTGAAAGTTTGCGAGCTCTCTGCATTATGATTGGTAGATTTTTCCGTCAGAAAGTTACTTGTTGTTTTCGAGTGGGTCTGAAAGCGCTTTAAGAGTGCAAGTAGGAGATGATGGTTCCTTCAGGTTGTTTTATAAGCTCCATCAATCTGTCTCTTTCTATTCTATCCCTCTTAACCTCTTCTCTACCTAACACTCATACAAAACAACACAGTATAAATTGTAGCCTTCCCATTTTATGACCAAGCCATAACTACCAAATTCCCAAAAGTTGGCAACGCAACCAACCCCCTCTCTGCCCCCCCCCCCCCACTCTCACTTCCTCATTCTGATCCATTCTATAATTTGAGTAGGGGTCCTTATTCCTCCAATTCTGAGACACTTTTCTTCCCACATAATAGTTTTCCCTTACAGTGCATATAAAGAAATATTCAATCATTTTTGTTCTACAAATAACTTGATTACGTTTTATAGTTTATTTTAAATGTTTTAGAAATTTAGCATACTTATATGATTTTTCATATTAAAAGTAGACTGCAGGTTTTCATGATCATAAAGATCAAATACATTTTAGAAAAAAAAAACCCGCAATACTATCTATTTCAAATAATAATAATGAAGATGTAATGAGAAAAAGTACATAGAGGGGGATAGGTACATAAAAAATAAAATAATCATTGGGCCAAATTCTAATTTCTATCCATTTTTATTTTCCTGTGCAAAGTATATTTTTCATTATGCTACTTAAGTATTTCTTCCTTTTTGGAAAGTGTTTTCTATTTTTATTTTATAGTCAAATTAATCTGTAGGCTCCCAGTCATTTCCCTGAAGAAACTAAGGAATTATGATTCTTGTCTGTAGGATCTAAACAAGACGGTTAGCATTGTCAAATAGTTAGGCATAAAAGGCACTCCCTATTGATCTCGCACCATCCATCACAATCATCATACAGTTAGGCAATTCCACAAAGCCAGACAGCTTGCAACTGAGTGGGAAATCCCTGCACTCAGTGGGCGGAGTTATAAGTATGAAGTCATGAATATTCATAGCTTAAGAAACTGGAAGACTCCTGCTTCATTTAAGATGAATATTGCCCTCTATCGATGGGAATTTATATTTTTTCAATAAAAATGGTTAAACCTATGTAAAATAGGGATTCCTATTTGAGTTTGCACTATAATTGATAATGGTTCATGTAGATTTCATGGTTAATGAATAAACCAGTTTATTTTCCTCATCCTTTTTAAAAGAAATATTTTACATAGCTCATCCAAAAGCCTCTGAAAATTGTTCAAATGCTGTTGACAAAGCATACACACAGTCTACATTTCAGTAGAAATAAGAAGGAATGAATTCATTAAATAGCTACAAATATGCTGGAAATATTCATGAAAACATATAACACAATATCCATTACACTTTTGGAACACTTGTTACCACAAGTAACTCCCTAACTAATGCAATGTTGATTCAGATAGGATAAATAAGATAGTAGAAATAATGTTAGTGTCATCTGATTTGATGAGATGTTGATGGAAATATGTTTACGAGAAAACAAAGAAAATGATTAAAGTAAAATGTATCAAAAGTAATAAAAAGATATATATGAATTTATTGACCACTTTGTCGGTTCAGAGTATATTCAAGAATGAAAACAAGAACGTGTAAAATGTATCCTTACAATTGTTTCAAAGGTAAAATATTGGGAAAAATATTCTAATATTCTTTTTTTTTTATTTGACATCTTTAAAACATGGTTTTCTCTTCAGATAGTGTCTCACACCCAAGTGGAGCAGTAGGCTTCATCATTTTTTTTCTAAATATTTGGCATTTCCCCTTTCACATTAAAAAAAAATCTTCCTCTTCCACTAGTGATATATATATTCCCAAATCCTTTAATAATCACTTCCCTGTTACAGTCAACTAAAAACACCAATGCGCTTCTCTATACTCTGGCGATACTCCACATAAAAAATTGAAATCTTACCCATTTAATTGTATTGCTTGCATTCTTACTCTAATCCTATACTTTACATTTCGACATTCATAGATTTTCTTCATTATTCTTTAAAAAATCATTTTTATTGCATTTTTAGAGTAAATTGCCACCACTTTTATGATTGGCCCCTATGTGATGAATACAAATTAACAGTCTTGGGCTTCACATTTATCAGGACAAAGTTGAATATTTGAATGACGAAAATAATATACAATCGATTTTGATGGTCCAGACCCTTCTTGTTTCTCCAAAACCAACAAACAGCATAATTAATCAATGCAGTATGCACGATATTGAATAATGCTACATAGCGTGAGCACGGATAAGCAACTTAATTTGTATAAAAAGAAATAAAGAAAATGACAGATGACAAACGCTACATAGCAATGAAAAGCAGGGCTACTCAAACTGTCTGTTCTTGTTGTGTCTCTGGTAAATTTTCTTTCCCATCCTCTATTCCCTACCTTTTTCTTATTAAATTGAGAAGCCCAACATTGACTTTACTTACCCTATAAATCAGTTTCTTTTAGTTCTGTTCCATACATTCCATGAGAGTGGATGGATGGAAGTGCAAGCTCACTCACCAAGCTTAACGGAACCTTTAGGAGCAATGCTTGCAGGGGGTGAGAGCCAAAGTGCACCTATTAAACCAACGACCTTCATTTTTCCCCCTCAACAAAAATCAAGCCAGAGTAAAGAAGGACAATTTGAATTGTCTGGTTTTGTAATCATACATTAATTGATCAATAAGGCAGCTGTAACTAAATTACTTACATTGATAAGAGGGAGGAATCCAAGGAGATGGCGCAATAGTGTGGTTTATGATGGAGTCGTATTCTGTGATATCAAAACCCACTTAGTAATCTAGGAGTCGCGTTATGCTTGGTGACAGGGTCCTAACTCCCTCTTCACTGATGATAGCTGGAGAGCTTTTAAGCTTACAACCTTCATCAGGTTCAAACTTAAAAGGTGTAGGTACATCTAGCAAAGTATACATCAACATGCAAACACAATTCAACAGGTTTGCACTCTTGTTGGTGGCAGAAGGCTCTTAAAGCATGGTAGGTCCATGCTTAAACTGATAACATCTTCAAAGAATAAAAGGCCTTGTTGATTTGTATTCAATGTCACTTAGAATAAGATCTAGCACATAACTACATAACTACATAATGTATTGTATTTTTGTGAATAAACTTACATCATAAATCACAATGATTTTATAAACAATAAGAAAATGAAAGTTACAAAAAATCAACTATATCACTAAAAATATGATAGCAAATATTAAACTACATACCTGTAGGGCCTATTGTATTATTGATATTAATGCCTTTTTAATGCACTAGCAGATTTACAGAAGTCATGGGGATAAACTGACAATAATGAGAAAATTTTATCTGAAAAAAATAGGAAAACAAAAGCTAAATACAATAAGGATATCTACATGTACATCACAATAGAGGTCATATGAGTAGAAAGCCATACCCTAACCACTCACTCATTCACTCTCAAAATACATCTAACTCTGGAGTCAGTGATCGGCTTAGATTTCACTCCACATTCTTACAAACATAGGAAGTATGTATTACATTGTTAGTGTTGGGAGACAGACCATATATCTATTACTTCTATCTCTCTTCTTTCATTTACCACCACTACCACAACCAACGCTGCACCCCCCCCCCCTGAATACTACCCCTCACTTATCCTCTTCCAAAAACCCCCTCCTAACGATCCCAAACAAACACATTTTGTCAACCAAACACCCCCTGACATTTTTTTTAGGGGGGGCACATTTGTATTCCATTCTATATATGTCTCATTTGTTTCAGTTTGAATCTCTATTACTTCTTGGCCCCACCCACACTCTCTTCTCCCCCCCCCCCTCCTTCTCTCTTACTAGACATCCCTTACTTTAATTGAACATATAATGTTCCATGTCCCTTTCCTAATATATTGATGTGATTTTGCCCTGAGGCAATGACATCCTGGGACAGGAGGCTAGACAAGGAAAGGGCATTGGATACTAATGTCAAACTTAATTGGACTTCTATAATCCAGAGGTTGCCTAGACTATCAAATACAGACTTTCACTGATTAAAATAAGTTGATTATCATCAGCAACAATTTAGTTACATATTATTTTATAAAGTAGCCTTTAATGAGGAAAAATCATTCAGGAGTAGTCAATTTTTAAATTTCTAAATTATTAATAATCAATAATTCATAATTGAAAAAGGGTGAATTTACCAAAATATAATACAATGAATACCATTCAATTATTTGAGATGAAAAACATATGACCCTTTGTACCTTTGCGGTCTGGGGAAAGTTATTCCTATATCTTCCTAAAGATTGCGCCAAAGGTGATACAATATGAATCTACATATATCCAAATTTGAAATCTAATATGAACTTTTCTTTTATAATCATCATTTAAGTGAGGTATTCAACCACATGCTACAACAAAATGACTCTGAGGAAACAAAACTTCAACCAGTAATATTTAACAGAAAAGTTACTATAAAACATAACCTGTTCTAAAGACATGAAGTGACAAATTAAAAAATATCAAATTTTAAGGATATAAGTTGATATTTTTTAATTTCATTTTTTATGATTTTAAATGTCAAACACCACCCAAACTTCAACTTCCATTGGTGTACATGAAAACACCAATACAATGGTGAAATGTCAACTCAGGAATGCTGAAAGAGCATTGAAAAGTGTTAATATATCTGCATGCCCCCAATCCCTCCTAAAAAATGATCTTTTCCACTACTATAAAACTGGGTAAGCTATTAATTCTTTTAATATGCAATACACCAACCCATCATATTTATCTTCTTGGGGGGGGGGCAACTATGTGGAATAATTGAGGTCTTCTTTGTACTGACATCCATGTTCTAAGGTCGGCTGGGGAGGTGAGGCTAGAGCAGGACCTGTCAAGTACCAAGGACAGGACCTAGTGGCGTCTAATTGGGGGTCTTAATTGGTTCCAAGTCTGGTGTTTGGCCCCAGGTCCTAAACAAAAGGAACTGATATTGTTCCTGATAGGTCTACATCTCAAATTCAAAAGGATATAACTCCATTGCTACCAAGAGGTGGTACGTAGAATAATGAATTCATCATTGATATGCAGACTGCTATATTCTGACAAGATACTAATAACTCCAAAGTTTGAATAGCTCAATCAGTTTTGTTAAATTATATCTGATGGATTATCAAATACATATCTAGATTGATCCAGACTGTTTTCCAAAAACCATTACTTCTATTGCACTGACAATGAATTCATTGAGCTATCGGTTCACTCAAATCATGTTACCCTTCCTCAAAATCAGAAGGACAGCATCATTACAAGTCATGCCAGTATGGAAACCTATATATATATGACATCAGAATATAGGAGTACTTTCTCATCTATTCCTGAAAAGAAAACAAGAAGCACTTGTGCCTTTTTTGCACTGATCACTGCTTATTGAGTGTACGCAGACTGGAGAAGAAATAGAGTTTGAGAAGGGGGCGGGACAACAAACCATGTTTGATAGTTCTTCCGGGCCCTCTATGACCCCAAGGTGACAATAGTCATGTGACCTAATTGAGGTCACATGACCATCTATATAGAGCTACATTTGTGTATCTGGGTATTAATAAGCATGCTTGATCATATAAATTTAGCCTGTTTTAAAATTGCATGTCCGAAAATTCTGACAAACAATTGAACAAGGGCCTACATAGCTAGGGTAGCCAGAGTATAGGAATAATGATATAAAGACATTGTTAAAAAGTGTTTTGGTGTGATCTATGTTCAATTTCAGGCGCAGAATTTATCTACTTTAGATATTTCTAAGTATTCCTTTTACCTTATCTAAGAGAAATATCTAATTTCTGAAACATTAGGAAAATATCATACTTGCAAAAATGCAAAAACATTCCATGAAGAGGTCAATTTTCATTGAACGTGATATTCCATTTAAGGCACAAAACCCTCTCCAGCTGACAAAACCAACTACATGTTGTTTCGCCATGGTGGGCTAGCTTTACCTTCGCTATCTGATAGCCTATTAGCAAAATAACAATCATTGTGAAGAACTATAGCATGCAGAGGTCTAGATACCCGATACCCATTCCTCGCATTGGTATAAAACAAGTGACATTGATCACTAATTTAACAAAATGAAAATCATAGCACTAACAACAGACCACCGTAACCCCACTGCCTCCTGGCAATGCTCCCCGGGTCTCAAGACGAACATAAGCGAGTCGACCAAAAGATACAGAAGAATTTATAGGACAAGAAATAAAGAAATAATCATGTCTGAAAAGGAAAATAGGATAGGATTGTTTGTATTGGGATTGGCAATTACTTGGGGGTGTTCACCTGATTAGAAGACACTTGCTGAGGTTTGACCCTGAGGAAAGTATATCCTGGTTATTGCACCGCTCATACACCAACCCATACGTAGGAACCAAGTGGGAGTACATATATGACAGCGCAATGACATGGGCTCATATATTCGCACCTACTAGCAGCACAGAGCCCGGGGGTTAGAGTTTACAGTAGGTGTATGTTATTCTCGAGTCCTATATAGGGGGCTATTGCCGCCCCCTCCATCTTCCATTATGAAGGGGGGCAAACTCCGCAGATACCACATCACCTCTGGCAACGAGATCGGGGATGCTGATAGGCAGAGGATCAGAGTTTTGTAAACACAACCGGCAATTCAGCTCCTCAAAACGTTGTCGTCGTCTCTACATATTCAATCAAAGCATGGAGTCTAAGGACCTGTACACTCAGTCCAAGGACTGTTATCTTTTCAAAACTTTACAAGATTTTCCCTCATGCCATTGTTGTCCTAGCGATATTGATATGTGGGCTAGACGTACAGGGCGAGGGATTAGTACCATTGGCCTGAATGATTTAATTGCAATTTCTTGCCTGAGAACATTTATGATTCATCTTCTAGATCTCTCGTGATAAGTTTTAATAAACCACCTCTCTTCATGAGAGATCTAAAACAAGATATACAAATATGTCTCTATCTAACTGTCTGTATGCGTCACACAACAAAGTTCTCTCCTTATTCATGACTCATTTTTCAATCAAAATTGTATAATTGTGTTGTACACGTACCATAACATTTTAGGAAAAAGGAAGGATTAATCATGAAGAAAAATGTAAATAGAATATAAATAAAGGATAATCACTGGATACTTACAAACTGTTGTTGGCGATTCAATACCCATAAGCAACCAGAAGCCGGAAGAAAAGAATAGGAGACAAATCATGGAAGAAACAAATGAAAGAAAAACAAATATTAATCAATTTCATCATTATTTACAAATGTAATTATATAGTAGACATTTTTTTTCTCATTACAGATATAACTTAAGGACTAGCAAGCTTTCAGGTGAGATGTCTTAAAGGACAAGTCCACCCCAACAAAAAGTTGATTTGAATAAAAAGAGAAAAATCCAACGAGCATAACACTAAAAATTGCATCGAAATCGGATGTAAAATAAGAAAGTTATGACATTTTCAAGTTTCGCTTAATTTCACGTAATAGTTATATGTACATCCTGGTCGGTATGCAAATGAGGGAACTGATGACATCACTCACTCACTTTTTTATTTTTTATTGTTTGAAATATGAAATATTCTAATTTTCTCCTCATTGTCCTATGAAACAAAGTTCCATTTCTCACTGAACATGTGGAGTTACCATTGCTTAACATTATAGGGTTCAGTCAAGTTGGTCTTTAATGTCAAATCTGTAAAAATTGAAATATTGTATAATTCAAACAATAAAAAACAAAAGGAAATAGTTAGTGAGGGACATCATCGATTCTCTCATATGCATGTGACTAAATTGTGCATATAACTATTTTGTGAAAAATAAGCGAAATTTCAAAATGTCATAACTTTCTTATTTTACATCCGATTTTGATGAAATGTTTAGCATTATGCTTGTCTGATTTTTCTCAGTTGTTTCAAAACAACTTTTTTCTGAGGTGAAATTGACCTTTAATGAACTACTAGTATTGCATTGATTAGACATATATTTGAAAAATAAAGAATTGACATAAAATGGTGGGTGGGTAGGTAGGTATGTAGATAAATATATAGACATGCAGATAGATAGACAAGCAGAAACATGCTGAGGAAAGAACTGAAATATGAACAAGTTAGGTGCAAAACAAAGAGATTTCAAAATAGTGCAATACCTTTTATGATTAATCTTTTAAATTCACAATAATTTATTGATCTAATTCTCAATATGTCTGTCTGTGCAATACCTTTTAACAGTATTTCACCTTTACTCTTGCTTCACCTCAATATTTTGCAATTGAACTTGTCAAATAAATACTATTATTAAATTGAATTGAAATGACAGATCGATAGATAGGGAAAGAGTGGGGAGAGAAAGAGAGGGGAGCAAAAAGGAGCATGGGAGAGAAAGGGTGAGGAGAGAGGGGATAGGGGAGTGAGAGGGTAGATAGAAAAATAAGAATATAGAAAAACAAATGAATGAAATTAATAGACCTAGATAGATGTATGTGTGTGTTCAGCTATCTGTTCTCTATGTATATTGACAGTATGTTGGATGTTTGTTTCAGTAAAAAATGAGTATAATGTTAATAAAAAATTTCCAAAAATTTAAGCAAATAAAGAACAGGTAGAGGACAAGGACCACCCTTCGTTACCTTCCTTTGGGCATCACCCATCTCCCATTTACCCACAATCCATCATCACCAATCAATATCAGTGTCATCATCAGAAGCATTGATATGGTCTCATCCTCATCTATACCAGTTATATCACCAATAGTTAGGTTCACACGACATTCATAACTGACAGAGGTGAATGATTAGCTCCTAATTTATTTGAAGATTAAAAGTACTTTTGACCATCTCTCTATCCACAAGCTCAGGGGGTCTCCCTTCATAGTTTTGAATTAAAAATTGTACTCATTAAATATGAACAATTCTAACACTTTCACTTTTCAAACTCTTTATACTTTAAATCTGTCTCTTATTTGAAGTTCAGCATCCACTGTAGTCCAATATTATATTGCATTTGAATCCATTGATATCTCAATTTCTTAATCTATTAATCAAAAATAGAAAATTCTGCAATTAACCATAATCGTTATTTGAAATGTTCTGCATGTTTTGCATTCATATTGCCCCCCATATATATATATATATATATATATATACATTTCTTAATGTATATATACATTTCTTAATGTTTTTAATATTTATTTGTCATTTGTTATTATTTCTCACCATTATTATCATAATTATTATTTTCATAAGCATAATGTGAACAGGATACCATAAAAAGATCTAAAAATTTAGCATGACCTCGTACTACCGGGGTAATCGTGACACTTCCAGTTCTGTGATATGAGGTGTCACATGCACGATCATCGTAGTTCAAGAGCTGTTATCATTGATGATTAGCTATCATCGTTGATCAGCCACCATATGAACGCAACTAATATTATGACCCTCATCATCTTCCATTAACGCCTAAACCCTGGTGATGAGGGGAGGAATGGGGTCAGGATGGAGGCTGATTCATCTGACCTACATGTGTATTCAGGCATGACAATGGGATATACGGAACTACTGAATGATAGCTACTCATCATCACGTTCATTATGTAGGAATGTATCAGCAGCAAACGTGTGCTTGATCATCTTAGTGTACTAACTTACAAATTTCACATGTATACATTTCTTTCACCCATCAATTAATAGGCATACATATTTTGTTTTATCTACAATTATATACACTAATCAAATTCTTTGCATTCATAGTAGTAGCAGCAGCAGCTGCAGCAGTAGTAGTAGCAGCAGCAGTAGCACCAGTAGCAGCAACAGCAGTAGTAGCAGCAGTAAGAGCAGTAGTAGCAGAAGCAATAGTAGTAATAGTAGTAGTCGTTGTTGTTGTAGAAGTAGTAAAAATAGTAGTAGTAGTAGTAGGATTATAAGTAGTAGTAGTAGTCTATCTTTGGTCACATGACAAGGTTTAGACCAATCATCTGTCTAGATTATTATTATGACGGATATAAAATGCTATATTAACATTAAACCTAAATTTCCTATATATAAGAAATAATTTTGCTTTCTTTTGAAGCTTGTCCTTATAAATTTGGTCTGTATAAGATCCATCAGTCAAAATTCACTATCTTGTCATCTCAACATGTTTGAATGCATACTGATGGTTGAATAATTCCTCAGACTTCTCCCTTTTGATTTTTAAAATCCTCAACTTTTCAGTCAAACACAGAGGAGGGAAATAACTTTGGTAATAACAAGACAAGATTGTGGGGTTTTTTTTTCTAAATAAAATTCCGGTGAAATTCTGTCATCCTCCCCATTCATAAATGTAAGTTGAGTACGTATACACCATTCTCACTCATAGTCATACTTGTATTAAGAGATTCTGGATAGAGTGGGACATGGTTGAATTACATTCTCCTACTCTTTGCATTCCTTCCTATCACACTATTGCCAAGTACTCCAGCTCATCAAGTGTTTGCAGGACGAAAGTCCTAAGAAAAGCGTGACGTGACAAAACCAGGTCCATCGCCATGACAATTTGATGGTTTGCCCCTCATCTCCCAAACCGAATCTGCCAGGGGTGTGAGTAGGTTCGGGGATGAGTGCGGGTATACCACGGACTGGTTCCTCTCTTAATTGCTCAAGGAGTCGCCACTTGTTTGACCAGGCCTGGCCACGTAAGAAGCATGCGACGCACGCAGCTCCGTGTTTGAACAGAAGTGTGTAATCCGCATTGATCGCGCTAAACGCGGCCTAGCTCTCATCCTAAAGTGATGACGGCGTTGACTTATCTCTGCCGGCCTCCTCCTAGTCACTCTGTGCTAGGCAAGAGAATAAAACCCAATCATCAATCACCTTGTTTAGCGATCATCCCACAGAAAAAAATGAAACCCGGCTGGGGGGAAAACAACCCACATAAAGCGGGCCGTTGTCGTTTATGTCCAAAATCAATGGTTTCTTTTTGCAGGGATATGAATCCGAAGGGATGGAATGCTGTTTGAAGATGGATTAGGGGTTGTAGGGAGTAGTGAGGTTATTGTCAGATTGCGTGTACAGTGGTAGTATGAGTCAATATTAGAAAGTCAGGCAGACTTCCAATAGCAGTCCATCCTGAGATACCTTAGAGGTATGTTGGATCTTATACATCATCAACCAGTCTCGTCTCCAGAATTCAGATCAAGACGTTTCATTTAAACAGAACACGGTATGGTAGTTTCACATTCAGACTTCTTCAGAATCTTCTTTCTCTTCAGAATCTTCTTCTTCAGAATCTTCTTCTTATTCGTCTTCTTCTTCGTCTTCTGCTGCTCCTTTTCTCCTCCTCCTCCTTCTTTTACTTCTACTTCTACTACTACTCTTACTATCACTACTATACTACTACTACTACTGTTAATAATAAAATACTAATAATAACATCATAATGTAACTTCATCTTTGTGTTATATGTATCCTCTCCTATTCATTACTTTCAAAAACTTTGAAGTCTGACCATAAATATCAAAGAGTTAGGTTGTGAAAAGAGTCCAAATAAAAAAAAAATGTTTACTGACACTAGCCTCTTTTCCTTGAAAATGCTGATATCACGAGAAGGCTCAACTGTTCACAACTAATTTAGCAAACAATGTTGTTTTTGCTTTACACCAATATGAAACATTGAGTGAATATCCCAATGCAATTTATGAGATTAAACTTTCCCTAAATATCTAAATAAATTCTTCTTTATTCCTAAGTGTCCTTTTACCAAGCATTTAAGCTTTGGTATAATCAGTTTCACCTTGTTATAATGTACTTTGCCTGTAATAGAAGATAAATCAGCTCAATCCTATAATTTTGTTTCCTTTTATTCCAAGATTTTCTTTCAAATAAATCATAAGATGGAACATACAGGATCTAAGCAGACTTGCAATGCATGCAAATGCTTGAATCTGCCTTCACTTTAAAGACACAATAACTAATCTGACGACCACAAATTGACCACATTTGCGGGTTTAATTCTTCAATGGCCGCAAATTCCTTTTTACATCTTAACATAAAAAGGTTATTTTGCTACAGAAACATAAGATATGGATTGTCCATGTTTTTTGTGCGATAGATTTCTTTAAAAAGTGTTTTTTTTTAACTGACCATAAATTACTGGATGTTATAGCAGGAAGTGAAGTCATCATGTTACCTTTTCAAAAGTAAACTTGAATTGTCATTTCAATTTTTGTGTAATTTATTTTCTGTAAATTCAAAGTTTACTATAATTTCCACACTTCGTTCCCCAGCCTTGCAAAATTTTCATTGCCAGAAAAATACATCGTTGGAAAGACCAAGACAATTACTTGACATTGGTATCTTTATTTTAACACAAAACCAAGGATCAGAGAAAATATCGCAAAAGAGCTACATGCTTGTAATTTCAGTTTGAGCGGTTTAGATTTTCCCGAACAAAAATGCCATGGGGGATACAACAACCCTGACCGCGATAAAGCAAAAGGTTGTATCGCTCTTTCATGTGCAGAGTTAATGAAGTGCAGATACGACAGTTTGACTGGCCGCGCATTTGCATATTAAGCACGCGCAGCTGTTGTTTGCTTTGCTACATTACACCTTTCCAATGGGATTTGCGCATTTTATCAACAATTTGTATGGCATTGCCATGAAAATTCTCACATACCTCAGAAACTAAAATAAATTTCTTTATGTATGAAATTGTACTTGTACTTTAATTTTCTGCAAAAATCTCAAAATGTATTTTTTGGGACCAAAATTGACTGACATGACGGTCAATAAGAACCACCACTCAGTTCTCGGCATATACATAAATCACTTTTCAAATTTTCTCTACCATACCAAGTCTCCCTATCCCCTCTACATAAAATCATATCTCGGCCCTGTCATATATACCTCAGCAATTAGGGCTAATTTCTATGATAGATTTCAATGATTATTGTGTATGATCGATCATTAAAATCTGTGCTAAGCTTCATGTTACATGGCCCTGGGGCCTGCCTTACAAAGAGAGATCGATCCGATCAATCGCAAATAGATCTATGAAAAGCCAGCAAGGTCAACATTTAAATGCATGTTTGTTCAAAATATATTCCAGATTTGATGAATATTCATAAATTCATTGTTTTCTTGGTAATTCAGTGTGTTCCCCTTTGTGAACAAAGGACAATTTGCAAATTTCCTGTAGAAAAAATTATGACACTGATGGATTTCCATAGAGTTACGATTGATCGGATCAATCGTAACTCTTTGTAAGACGGGGCCCTGGTCTGTCTTTCACACAATATTCAAGGGACTCCGGACATCTTTATCGGTCATATTCTGTCAACAATCTTCTCAAGAATAAATCAGTTATTTCTCTCCTTGCAAACATTCCTGCTGTTTACAAAGAAAGTATTATCAAATTCTCAGGTGTTTCTGTGACCCTTCTTGTTCAAATTATCTGGGCTTTATTTTTTAAATCTCCCAAAATTAACCGATCATGTTTGTTAATTACCTCTAAACTGCACTTTGATTTTAAAAGATTTCCGTTCTGCTGATGAAATTAAATTGTCATTTTGAGATAGCAATTTGCTACATAGATTAACCCTCAATGTTTGATAAACAGTTCTTTGTTTAAGCATGTTCTACCAAGCTTATGATAATCAATTTGACCCTGTTTCAGTTTAATGTATGAATAATTTCCGCATTTTGTCATAATTACCATCACACTTTTTATTTCCCAAACTTTCTCAATTTTCTTCTGATTTCAATGCCAGCCTTCGAATTAAACATCAGCGAAGAATATCAAAGAAATCCAGGTGGCATTGCTTGCTATATATACAGCCCACTTTTCAATTGTAATTTGATTTCTTCTAATTCTTAATCTCTTAACATTTTACTAAACATGTTTGCTTAATACTCTACAGTCGCAAAAACTTCAAAAACATTTCCAACGTGAGAGAGTTGTTTTCCCCCATAAAATTCGATCTCTATACGTCCTGCATTTTCCTTTGGAAAAGCTGCAATTGAGAACCAAGGACACCCACGGCCAGTCACCTCTATTGAGATGGCCGTCAATTAAAGGTGTTCCAAGCAGTTAATAAATGAAAAGCTTATCATCCCTATTTACATTTAAAGATCTTTAATCCCTTTTGATCTAATTCTGAAGTATGGCAGTGTTCCCCCCCCTTCTAACCTCCCCCCTCCAAGCTTTTGTGTCAACCTACAACAGGCTACTTCAACCTTTTTGCTTCCTCCTCCTATAAAATCTCATCAAACCCATGTAATCCTTCATCAATGCTCATCAAAACATCTTCAGCAAAAGATGGCAAACCATTTCCTTGCAACATGTTTTTTTTTTCTCTCTTCATTTCAATCTCACCCTCTCTCTCTCCCTCTTTGCTTTTAAACTATTGACCACAATCATAAAACTTACTGGATTAATTCAATTAAAGACATCAAGACTACAGTGTTATTTCACACCTTCGAAGGCACCTAAATCGGCAATGAATGGCCAAAGGACAATTGAGCGATTGCTGCGATGCTCCCCTGCGCGGTGTATCCTAATCCATCTTCTTATGGAGGCACTCTACTATCGCTCACTGATGGACCCCCGATATGTTGGAGTAGGATGCCAATGTCCGGCTTATCCCATCAGTGATTCCATCCCTTAGTCCCAGCCCTAAAGCGGAAATGTTTGTGACGTGCCTTTCATGAAGAGTCCTTCACCATTGACATGTGTTCTACAATGCGGGCAAACAGGAGGATTTTCATCCACTTATTCTTGTCGTTCCCTTTTATCCCATGACCTGTTTGTTTGATTCCTCCACAAGAAACACTGCTAATCTATCAGTGTCTGAAGAACCGCACTTTTATATCAAATATAGATAATGCAGAATAGTCTGATGGATTGAAGGTGGGGAATACTTCTCTTCCTCTAATCCTTCTTCTTACCCCCCCCCCCCCCCCCTCTCTCTACCTCCTTCTCTTTCTCTCTTATTATAATGGGCAATTCCATAGGTTGGTGGACATGAGCTCAATGTGTCTTTGTACATATAGCCCATCTGAACCGTAACGTGAGTAACCACTTTATCTGCACCCCTTGTAAAAACCATGTGTTCTTTTTTTTTAAATTATATACAAATTTGTCTCCCTAATATACTTCTTTGAAATGGATATAATCAACTTTCATAAAAGCCTTGCATGAGGACACTTTTCACTTATGTCCACTTTTCATGTTATGCATGTCCAAATCATGTAACATGAGTAACCGACACATTTCAAAGATTTGCCAGGAGCATAATGAAATTTCCCAAGTTTTGTTTTTATACAAAGGATAGTCAGACTGCGTACTATGTTGTGATAAAGAGATGTTTAGTTCCTATCAATAACAATGGAGTTACAGCTCCAAGTATGAGTCAAGGTGTCACCAAATGTAACGTGAGTAACCGTGGAATAGCCCTAATGAAGATATTGGTGTTTTTCTAATTTTGTATGTTTAATTTTGCATGTTTAACATTGAATGTGACTTTACGTGTTATTAGAAAATACAGTGAAAACGTGAGACAGAAACAGGACACATAAAATTATAAAAAGTGTATGAAAAGAATTAAGAGATTGACAGGATATACATGAACATATATATATATACTAGAGCAATCTAAAATGCCAAAACTATTTGATCATTCAGAAAGGTTGAATTCTTAGAGCTATCCAGATTCTACCCTATTGCTTGATTTCATTTTATCTAGGATAAAGTGTTCTAATATATAACTTTTAAAGCTGAATCAAAGTAACCAAAAAGGTCAAGCCTAATATCCAAAGAGAGAGAGAGAAAAAAAAAGGATGCCATTTAAGAGATATTCAACATTTCAACAGGGTTAATAATTAGCAATCCTGGGAAAGCTCAATACATAAAATCAAATGAATGGGACTATGATAAGAAAAGAACAAGAAAAGGTGTGAGAATTGCCACTATTGCTGCAATAACAATTTGTATTGTCACAACTTTGCTGTTGGAGTCTCATTGTTAAGGGGTATGGGGGTTAGAAAGAGATGAATTCATGGCGGCTGTATAGATCAAACCTGCCCATGTTTTGGGGCTAATCTTGTTAACACCATGCAGACTTACTCACCCCCTGATGTGACCAAAACCCGCCAAAAAACGAGGCAGCACACAGCAACAATAACCAGGCCAGTCAACGGTTTAGAAAAGCCCAAAATCGAGCGATTGGTCAGGAAGCAGTCAGGTCCAGGAGAAGAAAAGAGATGAGAGAACAAACAAAAAGGGATATGATAAAAAATAGGAATAAAAATATACTCATGAACTTTAATATAAAATAGAGCACAAAGTCGTATATGAGATGAAAATCTATATACATTTTAATGAATAGGCCCTTCAAGATATTTTTATTTTTTCTATTTTTTGTTGTTCAAGGCATTATTTTAATTAAAAGTTGAAGAAATTATTTGATATATGGGCTTCCAAAGTGTGATTTTCTCTTATCATATTCTGGCTTGATAATCCAAGATATTGATTTTCTACTTCAAATTTAAGCTGAAGCAATGTAATACCTTTCATCCAAATATAACAATAAATTTACTAAAATAAAACATAATCAAATTACTATTCCAGCCAAATGGCTGAAAGTGGGTTAAAAAGCACCTGGTTTATTTTGAAATTGACTCATTAGAAATTTAAAAAAGAAAATAATAGTACTACATGTTAAATGTGAAAAAGTATGTTTTCAACAAAAAGTGACATCTTACAACAGTATATTACATCCAGGTAAACCGTAGCATTGATTAACTCGTTAAAATATTTTTTGTAAGAGTCACATGTACATTTTCTTTGTGTTCATGTTCTTTGTTGTTGTTTTTATATCCTGTAAATGACATCTGTTAATCAAAGTCAAGCAACTTAATTGCAAAATTTAATGGATTAAAAATATATTAATGGCGAAACAAAATTAGAAAACAGAGTTTCAGAAGGATAGAAAACAATAAACCCCAAAATGAAATGATTATAAATTTGGCAAATTCACATCATTACTTACGGTAATAAAGTCCTGTGGGTTGGTGGTTGATGAGGCGATAATATGGAGGGAACAAAGAGAAAACAGAAAAGGAAAACAAACATACAGTTAATTGTTTAATACAAATAGAAATTACATGTATATGGAAAAATGGGCAAAAATTACATATGATATTTTTATGCTTTTCAATTACGACTATGCATGCTTCAATAGTGGCAAAGAAAATCATTAAAATTGGCAGAAAGAACCATTTATGAGGCACATGATTTTGAAAGATTGTGCAACATATGAAGTATTGTTTCCTGTACCTGGAGTTTGTGCAAGTATCTAAGTGTGAGCACAATAATTAAATGATAAATAAAACTAAATTAATAACTTTAAAATGATCTTTCTCAAACTCTTCAAAGCAAGTTGAGACTCAACAAGTAAATTGAAGTAATATAAACTTCTTATTGGCAAATGCAAATGATAAATAACCTCTTTAATATCAGAATTTGTTTACAACAGTGTTGTAAATTAGTGACAAGAAATATATCAACTTTCTTCTTTCACTCATTTATGACTCATAAAACACTCTGCTGACCCACTCAAGTGAAGTTCCTATTAATGGTTATAGTCTTTATTTGCTTGACCAAACAATGCAGACACAGACAGACAATCAATAACCACTACAAATAAAAAAATAAAATTATCCTCTAGAGTGAAAATATAACATCTATCCTGTGAGAATATTTTTACACTACATTAGCTAAATTACAGCGTAACAGCCGTGTAAAATTGAATCACAAAGACATTCCCCTTTTAATCACCAAGATTTTGTAGAAGGGTAATCTCCGTTGAGGATGTAACACAGAATAATTTGTAGATGTTACCCCCAATGACAATCATTGTTGATCGAGAATGTGGAACACAGTATTTTACAACGACAATCAACTTGAGTTGATATGCCCTAGTTGCTTCTTTACATGGTAGTAGAGCCATGAAATGGGCAGAAGAAAAGCTATTACGAGCTCCCTGAGCAAATAGTCATTTTCCAGATTGTTTACGTGTTATTCTGTTGTTTTTCTCTTGCAAAACATACTATCAATCTAGTTGGGAGAAAAACATCTGTCAATGGTCTACGGAAGTCATTTACAGAGTTTGGATGACATGAATTAGAAATACATATCAATTAACTCTTGTCCAATATTGATATAGGGTCAAAAATACACCCCAAAATATAGTGCAATAAATAAAGGCTCAATCGTATTTTATGATATTCTGTTGAATAAATGTATTTGTTGCAATCAGAGACAATTTTTTTACGTATTTGTATACAAACATTAAGAACATAATTAAAATGAATGAGCAATTACAAATAAACTGCAAAACTTGCTCAATGTAACAACAAAGACTTTTAACAGTATTAATATATTAAAACCCTTTTGCATGTGGCACTTTTGTTTAGACTAGTGTTCAAATTAGTTTTGATATCAGAACTGAGAGTTAATTTCTACATAGTTTAAAAAATGGTAATCATGAAAAGTTATGGTTCAACAAAGCAACAAAAACAACAAAAAAAGCACGTTGTTTAAGCCTGTCACTCTAACAACAAGTTGTTTAAACTTTTTTGTAATAGTTAAACTTTTAAAACTACTTGTTTAAAAAGTTTAAACAATAGTTGTTAGAGTGGCGTGCTTAAAACAACCTGCTTAAAATTTTAAACAGCGTTTTTACAGTGAAAGTTATTGAAGAAAGAGTATTGAGTCTAATACAGAAATCCATGAAACTGATGCTTCCAGATCTTTTTTTTAACATCCAAATGATATTAAATCAATATTACAATTAAACTACTAATAGTTAGAAATATTACAAAAGAAATCATTGCTGAATCATTGCTAGGTAATTGTTATAAACCAGCTTGGCGTTTACCAGCAAAATGCTGTCCTGCCGAGTTCCTGTGGGAGTTACCATAAACAGAAACAGAAACCCACAATACTGCTCAACTGAGCACTCCCATGTCCTCCATTGCATGAAAATAACCTCAAAAAGTCAAGATGGTTGAATAAAAACTTTTAACAAAGAGGAAACTCGTAATGACAGGATATACAGCCAGCCAGAACTATAGCTTTTTAGGTGATACATAACGCAAACAAGAGATACGCTATTACTCTATCCTCCTTTCAACAATATAGTCAATGGATAGAAGCAAACCACATCCATGCATCAAAACCCTCTCATATCCTAAATGTGTTTTCATCAATTGCTTTGCAAAGCTTCTTCTTCAATGAGGGTGGTACTTTCCCACCATAAAACTAGAAGCCATCAACCTTTATTACAAATCCCTTTTGTGGAATATATATGTATCTTTATTGTATTATCAATCTTTTTTTTTTTTTGGGGGGGGGGTCATTTCCCCAATTCAACTCCTCCCCTTTTCATACTTTCTCTCCATATATATTTTTCACTCTCTATTCTTTTGTGAAAACTGTTTCTTTTCTGTCTCTATCTCTCTTTCTTCTTCTCTATCATTTAAAAGGTTATACATTATTAGAGAAGCTTTTTTTCTATGGAAATATACAAATGATCAAAGAATTATAGTAATTGCAATTTGCCACTCTCCACCCAGGTGTTAAATGGGTTCCCGGTAGGATGCGAAAGCCTATGTAGTATGCCGAGCGCTATATAAATGCGGAATATTATTATTATTATTATTAATAGAGATAATGAATATGCAAAATCGTATTTCGTTATGTTTGAGAAATAAAAAAAAAATGAGAAAGAAAACATGAATTGTTTTTTCTGACAGAAGACATAAACAAGTGGAACGCCTCTGGCAGTCTCGCCTGCATTACGCAATTTAATATAGCAGCAGTGCTAACTTTGAAAACTACTATAAAATAATCATTCACAAAAACACCATTCATATAATGACATAATACCACGTTCATTGACCATAAATGACATTTGAACGGTGACTTAAGACTTGTCAACTACACCCATGTCCACATTCATTCACTCTATCTATAAACTTTTAAAGTTATGATGGCAATTCAACAATTACCCCAACATTGCCTAAGTTTATTGACTTTAACTGACCTTTGACCTTGGTTTTGTGACCTGAAACTCACAAGGGATGTTCAGTGATACTTGATTACTCTTATATCCCAAGTTTTATGAACTAGATCCATAAACTTTCAGAGTTACATGTACGATGGTAATTCAACAAATACCCCCAACAAGGCCAAAGTTCATTGACCTTTAATGACCTTTGACCATGGTCATGTGACCTGAAACTCGTACAGGATGTTTAGTGATACTTGATTACTCTTTTGTCCAAGTTTTATGAACTAGATCTGTAAACTTTCAGAGTTAGGATGGTAATTTAACATATACCCCCAACACGGCCAAAGTTAATTGACCTTAAATGACCATTGACCATGGTCATGTGACCTGAAACTCCCACAGGATATTCAGTGGTACTTAATTAACCTAATGTCCAAGTTTCATGAACTAGATCCATAAATTTTCAAAGTTATGATGGTAATTCAACAAATACCCCCAACTTGACCAAAGTTCATTGACCCTAAATGACCTCTGACCTTGGTCACGTGACCTGAAACTCAAGCAGGATGTTCACTTTTACTTGATTAACCTTATGTCCAAGTTTCATGAACTAGGTCCATATACTTTCTAAGTTATGATGTCATTTCAAAAGCTTAACCTTCGGTTAAGATTTTGAAAATAATTCTCCCAACATGGTCAAAGTTCATTGACCCTAAATGACCTTTGACCTTGGTCATGTGACCTGAAACTCAGGCAGGATGTTCAGTAATACTTGATTAACCTTATGTCCAAGTTTCATGAACTAGGTCCATAGACTTTCTAAGTTATGATGTCATTTCAAAAACTTAACCTTAGGTTAAGATTTGATGTTGACGCCGCCGCCGTCGGAAAAGCGGCGCCTATAGTCTCGCTCTGCTATGCAGGCGAGACAAAAATCATCTTCATCAAATTTTCAAAGTCAAATTATTAAACTTTTAAAAATGCTACGTGCATTTAAAAAATGCCCACTAAATAGGTTTGAGCAAAAGTAACAGACTACATGAACTCTGCTTATCTTTTGGTAATAAACATAGAAAATGAAACAATCTTTTAAAAAAATATTAAATGTTTAAAACCCCATCACTCATTCCTAATCCATTTCCTGAAAGTCATAATGCAAAGTGCCTTTGCATTATCTGTGTGCCAGTTCCCAAAGTTTGTGAAAGCAAATGTAATGGCTCATTTGATTTACGTGTAATGAGCATTGAGGTGAAATTGGCAATTAATCTTAGCACTATCAGGCCCACGCAACAAAGTTCCAACATGCCCATCCCCCCCCCCCCTTTTTTGAAAAAAAAAAGAGTTTTTCAACTACTTTAGAGGTTGCATGCAAGACTAGACTGATTTTTAATAAATCATTTTTCAAACAAACAAAGATTACAAAACACCCCTCCTTCTTTTCCGGAAAAGGGATATGCTTTGTGTACTCTTATAAGATTGGCAGCCGTTAATGACCTGTGCAACAAGTTTACACAAGGTCAGGCCATTTGTGAGGTTAGGTTTCATTTTTCCTGCATGCCAAAAAAATAGTGATTCTTGTTACCCTGCCTTATGATCAAGGGCTAAAATCTTTTAAAGTCATTAGACAAATATTAGGAAATAATTTGTATAGACTGGTCCTTCACGGTTTAGATTTATGACCACAATACTAATTGGAAGCAGTCAATAGCACTTATAAGGATTCAACTAATTTGTTTCCTTTGTAATGACTATATGTATAGTCATGTGTGGACCTTCAACTAATTGCTCCATCACTTTAACGATTGTGTCTGGTTTTCACTAGACCAAACATGGGCCTTTTCTTTGTTTTAATCACCTTACACTATTACTAATTAAAGTACATGAGTTTTTTCATGATTAAAAGTAAGAAAGGAACTGTTAGGAATTATTCTAACATAAGTAATGAAGCTGTTTGTTTTAAGTCCATTATTCCAGTAGTCCACTCAATTAGCAAGGTGGTAAATAAGAAAGGAGGGTACCTTAGAAAATGTATTTTAAGATTCTTTCACTGCCTGGACCCTGTAATATGAGAATTGTAACTAGTTCACTGCAACTCCATACAATTAATTGCATCAGATTGATTTTGCAATCAAAATTGCTTGGCTCAGGAAATGAGGGATATATAATTTCACTCTACCTATCCATTATCTTGAATCTGAATGTAAAATTTAAGATTGTTCGGGGAACGGAATGGAACATTTCATTGTTGTGGATGTGACAAAAGCAAAGTATATAGTACCAACTCAACTTGAATTCCAACACAAAAATTACAGTTTAATTGAAACAAGGGTTATTAAAAACTTGAAATATAAATTTCAAATATTATGTGCACTGGCTGTTATCTGGAAAACTACTTTCAACGCAAAATGGTATCTAATAGCAATAGTTTCCTACAGATCGCACTGCTCTGGCTAGAAACCTGCCTGATTCAGACCATGGTACTTTATGGTCAATGAACTCCAGAGATAGGATATACTTTACGCATTATGATTTCAGAGATGGTGATAATACTCTATGGTCTATGAACTGCAAAGATGGAAATACAGATTAACACATGTCATTCAACTACATTTATTTGATCCAAAACTGAGATGCCATCTATCATATTGTCATACAAATATAAAGCATGCATCTGCGAAACCTTGTGATAGTAGTTTCTGATGGCAGTGTTGTTATGAACTTTGAAGAACCTTGAAGAATAATCCCTTTCAGCAGCTTCAAAGCTATCCCAGGATGAAAACATTCTGTGTATCAGTGCGAGGTGCCATGGTGAAGTTATTTGAAATTTCACTTATATACATTAAAAGTGAATGTGCACCGTGCAAGTAAAAACTGCCTCTTGGTTTACAGCATTAGAGACCCAACAGGAGGCTGCATCGTGCGGATGAATGGCAGCGCAGCCTCTTATATGACTATCGAGCAAGATGATGCTCACAAAGGTTTTTTACTTGAAAATACTTGGAGTATAACAGAAGGAAGTTCACGTCTGGATACTATCTTACGCATATCGTTCTACACTTTGATAAGCAAGGACAAATTCATGTTAAAACAAACTCTTGGGGCCAAATTGACTAAACATTAACCACACAGCAAAAATGCTGTAAACTATATGAACCTTACATTGGTTGTTTGAACAATACTTAATTATCAATAAAAATAAGCATGTTGTTTAAAGTGTTAAACAATTACTATATATGGTTTGTATAGTAAACAGAGTTGTATAAAATTTTAAACATTTTCACTGCACACTATGAGCAAATGACGTCTTCCCCAGTACTCCATGATGTACTGGTATCTCTGTCATCATATTGTGGTAAAGAGATTGCAATTATTTGTTTTCCTACACAGAATCTGGGAATTGACTTCACCGGACAATCTCTTAGTAGGTCCATGATCTTGGACAGCGAAACCAAATAGTAGAGTCCATCAGACTTTGATTAAAAGTACACCTTGTGTGTGTGTTCAGTGAATAACCACAGGAGATTTCTTTTGGTCATCAACCTCCTAGACCACTAAAGATGTTCATCAAGGCAAGTCCCCCTCACCTTGATTACGCCACCACTTTGATTGCATCTTCTTAGTGCAGTGACTTAACACTGCGGTCATTAAGGCAGGCAGCACTAAAAGACAATCACTCTATACATCATAACAGTCCTATTCCGTTGATCCTTAAGTACGTGCCGGAGACCTTGTCGCCCTGAATTTGGCTCCCCTAGATGATTATTCAATCGGAGGACCTTGACGCACACTGGTTCCTCATCATCATCATCAGCGTCAACCTCGTGTTCCTCGTCGATCCGCGGAACAACGGTTGAGCGAAAGAGGGGCTCTCCACTTCGGAAAAGGCAAGGACATGGCTCATTAGCCCAAGACGATACCAACAAATCAGCCTACAAGGAGAGAACACATGTAAGCTCGATTGGGATGGCTCATGTTTTTGACATCAGGGGACGGAGGAATATCACAAGTTGATGATGGAGAAATGATGGGGTGATTGCCTTCCAATCATCTCCCATTGTTGTTGTGGGTTTTGATGATGATGATAATATGATGGGATAGACAGGCTTGGGGTCACCCTGACATTTCCCTTTTGTTTCCAAGATGAGTTGGAAGCACTATTTCCATTTTTTGTACTTTGTACGCTGGCTGCACTCGTGAGAGTTTTCCAGGAGAAGGATAACGGGATGGTGTTTAGAGGCATGGTGACAGGTTGTGGGAATACCACTCTCAAACTTTTCCCATTCCTAATAAATGGTCAAAAACTTGTAAAACCAAAAAGGCATTATGTTCAAGATTGACTTCCAAACCATTGCAAAACCAATAATTACATCCATTTTTTTTTCTATTTTAACTGTTACTTCATTGTCAACAACTGTAACTTACAATATTGAAATTAAATTAGAAATGGAATGTATTCCATTTTATATTCATTTTACAATGCAGGAAGGTGTGAACCAATACATTCTGGATTTAAACCTCAAATAAATATGTCTCATTCAATTTTATTTCATAAGGTTTTAGGAAAGATGTGGATAAGAAATAAAGAGAAAAATGTAAAATCCAATGAATACTAAAGAAAAGGGAAAGGAAAGAATGTGATAACTAGGGGAAAAAATGCAGAAGCACCTTTTTATTTTATAAAAATCTATCAGGAAATTCTGTATACATTATATCGAACTGGCTTTAACAAGAAAAGCCAGTTAAAAATCATTAATTTTAAATAATATTGACTTCTTCAGCTGGCATAAAACAATGCAATATATCTCTAAGTAAAGGCTAAGTTCGAGTTCTGGTAAAGAAATGTAATTTCAATAGGAAATGGTTGGGAGCAATCCTTAAGTGTTTATCATAAGTCAGAATGCTCATTCAGAGTAACAAAGTTTAATTAAAATAATTCAGTGCATTACCATGTGCATCTCCTTGTGTAGATAGTACAGGCAGGAACTTATTTGACCACACAATAATCTGACAGGCATTTTCAGTAATTTTTCTTCATATGCATGCTCATCACTTTGTAATTATACATTTCCCTGAAAAAAAAATTGTTTGGCAGATATCATTTATTTACAGTTTTTAAAATTCTGTGTAAGTTCTGTTTTGATTCTGTGAACATTTCATTTTCTGTTGTTACCAGTACCAGAGCTCTTCTTCAAGCAAGAGAATAGAAGTGAAAGTAGCAGAATGGGAAAACAATTGAGGAACAGGAAACAAATGAAAGCTATTTAGGATACCTCAGAGAGGAACAAGATGCAAAACATAATACAAGAAGTGTAAAAATGGAATGACTTCTTTCTTGGTTGTCTGGATGAGGCTCCACTGAATCAATCACGCACTGCCTCGGGTTAAGATTACACGGGATGCGTAGGAAAGAAAATGATCGATTCAATATAGGGTCTTGAGCAGCTGGGTGAGATGACAGAAAGATAGAGAAAGAGAGAGAGAGAAAAGGGAAAGAAACAATTGAGGTTGTTGAGCAACAAGCGAAATATATCCATGAAAAACTAGTTTACTGTCTTGTTGACGTATAGATCCTAAAATAAAGAAGTTGCCTCATAAAAGGTCTATATGACCATGTTACCATGGTAAAATTCTCTTGCTTAGATTGACAACTATTCAAAAATATCAGAACAGAAAGACTCCAAAATGCATAGCTTTCATCTATTTTAAATAACGAATCGCTTTATGGTTGTATAATCATTCTATTATTAATCTATGATAATTCTATTTCACTCTTTGAGTAAATTAATATGCAAAATGATTTATCAATATAGATAATGCTAAACATATAATATAAGCAAAATTGAAACTGAAATGTGTCAATTTATCTCATTTGGAAATTGTTCAGACAAGGGGAACAATCGGTAACTATCCAAAGCAGAACCCCATAAGTTACAGGCAACAAGTTCTTCTATAGATTCAACACCTAGAAAATGTATTTGCAATTGTTCATATCATTCTTCCAATTCCGTTGATTCCATTTCAGTGATTTTCATTAATGAAAACCATCAGCATGGAGGCATTATCAATTCTTTTGGTCTCCCTAAGGAATCTCAACGCTCGAATCACAACCCCTTCAATCTCGTTCCAAACAAGAGCATATCTGTGCATGTTATCACACCCAGGACTTACAGAAATCATAAGTATGCATGCTGTTTATTCCAATTGAACAACGTCAAGCATGAAAAATCATAAAGCTTCCAGATCTTCCACAACACCACCCCCTCCGATCCTCCCTAAAAAGATAACAAGTCGATCCTTTTGTGAAGGAAACTTGCGAATTTAATTTGGCTTTTTCTCAAGGTCGAGATCGACACCCTGCATGAAAAGGAAATGCCATTGAGCACGATGCCCACTGTTTGAGTGGGTGTCGAACTGACACCTTTATCAAATTCTATCCCTTTTGCGACGACCAGTTTGGGACAGCTTAACAATCTCAGAATGAGAGAATCAACAAACACAATCACCCACTGCTGCTACTAGCGTGCTGATTTGATGTTGGAGAGGTGGAAAAACCAGCGTCAAATGGAGGTTGAAATGTTGGCTTAGGAAAGAGAAAATAGGAGAGGTTTGTAATTGCATTCTATCTGTGTGTAATGATTATTTATCCCAAGGTGGCTCTAAACCTCAGAATCAACCAAAGAATGCTTGCCGATGGCAATACATGAATCTTGAAGACTTAAGTAATTTAAAACAGAACTCAAACATTGCTGTACAGCCCAATCTTGTTTTTGTAATGACATCGGGGTTGTTTCGTTAACTAATACAAAGATTGAATTCATAAAACGTGGCTTAACTGTGAATGATTACAAGAGGGACAGAAAACATATATACATGATTTGGGAATATATGGTAATTTGATTGAGAAATAGGCATAGTAAATAAGCCAATCAATGAGAAAAAAAGAAACATAAAGTTGGGTGAAAAACGGAAAACAAGAGGAGAAGTAACAAGAAAGACAGGAGACAAAGAAAGGTGACGGGACACAGGGAAATTGGAGAGATAGAAGCAAAGGAAATGGTGAAAGAGAGAAACAAAAAAGTGAGAGGGAGAGAGAGAGAAAAAAAAAAGAAAAAAGAAAAGAAAACCAATTGTGAAAGAGAAGAAAAAGTGAGAGAGAGAGAGGGAGAGAGATTATGAGGCAGACAGGGAGAGAGAGAGAGTCAGGGGAAAAGCCTGACTCCACAAACAGTGTTTTCATATCTCCTTTGGATAAGGACCTTCATTAACATTCAAGTCGGCCATAGGCTCTATACAAAATATGGCCAAGTAGCAGGGTATTCCGAAAGGATGTCTAATGTTTGAATAAGCATATTCTTTCTATAAATTACATATCCTTTGTTAAAATGATCCCTCTCCAGCTGAAATCAATACTTCATTATGTTTATGAGATGTAACATACCCACCCTTCTTCATCGATTTTTCGCCCCCAACTTCCACATCGTGCATCTTCGAGAAAGAAGGAAACAAACGGCATATAATAATGGATCACACGCACACTGATGAAACGTTTTGATAAGGAGTTCCTGTCCTACAGCCCCTCCCCAGGCCTCTACTGTCCCATGCACGGGAGCCTGGGGAGCGCATGAACAGGGATGCCGGCTGCACCCCGGCTAGCCTAACACGCCGAGCAGCTTTGCCGATGCAGGGTTCCAGGGGGATGGGTGGGAAGTAGAGGTAATTAGCACAGTCGCTCCAGGGCAGCTCCCAGCATCCCATCCACGGAACAGACCACAAACCCAGTCGTTCTCAAGATGGGTACACAATAGAAGGGGAGGGGCGAGGGACAGGGTGCAGGCATAACACCAAGGTGTCACAAACAGGTGTCAAGGAATTTGGGAGAGGTGTGGTGGAAGCAACACTTGACAGTTGCAAAGCAACAACATTCTCTCCTTGTTGACTTTAACCACCACTAACACCACCAAAAAGTTCAGCTTAGAAGGGACAGGTGACAACAATGTGCTCATAAGAGTACAGTATCAATAATCAGAAAATTAGGGTGTCAAACTGTGACTCAAAAGTCCTTGAAAAAATATTCTTAAACATATTTGGCAATGTTCGCATAACATGTTATTAACCAAACAATAGTGGTACAAAATAGATATAATGCAATAGCAAATTGATTTCTCAATGTTGGATAACAGCTTAGAATTTTAGATATATTCAATATTATGAATTCTGAGAGAATATCCATGACCACATTAATATACTTCAGAAATATTAACATGTAATAAAGAAATTTCAGCCTGTCAATATGTATACATTTTATGAGAATTGTAAAAATTTGTGTAGGCCTAAATAATCCAAAACATGAAAAAAAATCTTGAATATTACTTCACTTGATTAAAAAGTGACAGGAAGCATTACATAATTTGAATACACCTGAAAGTCCCAATAAATTAAATCAGTCGGAATCAAACTGTAGTTGAACTCTGTGGCTACTTACAGCATCTTTCCAATATTATGAGATTTTTTTTCCAAACAAATGACTTTGATAGCACTTTTTCTTTGGTGATGAAAGCAAGCCATGTCAACAGCTAGCCAAACACATGTAAGCTTGATAAAGCGATCAAATCCCAGATCAATTTCAATACCTGTTTGTAAAGGTGAAGTGATTTGAATGGAATAAATTACATGGAAATCAGCTCGAGAGGATGTAGCCATGAACTAACAAACCCTTTTGTGATATATCGGATAAACTATGCTGGCATCAAAAGAAACCGCTGGAGAGGGAGCGAAAGCCGGTGGAGAAAGACGCACCATGGCCCACCTCCATGTTTGGATAAGCTAATCACAACAAACGTCCGGTGAACTTGATTGGGTGTATATTCTACACCCCTCTAAAGCGAGATACCGCTAAAGCTAGCACGCAGGATTACTCCCGCATTGGGGTGTCACTGAGCAGAAAATTCTAATGGTTACTCCTTTTGATTTGGACAAGAAAAGATCTGCAGCTACATACACAAATCACTTAACCTTGGAAGTTGTGAACAAAGACAGAAGGAGAAAAAAAATGGAGCTGTGAACAGAAATCTTTTCAATCTATATTGTAAGTTCCTTTGTGACAATCTCTTGTAAACAATTTAGGGGTACTACTTCGGGCTTCTTCACCTTACAAATTCTTTGTAGAACTGCTTCAACCCACATCAACACCACAAAATAATATTGCTACTCCTTTGTAGTTCAAAGTACTTTTCTGGTTCATTAATTTAACATATAAGCTAATAAAGCTATTGCAAAGAGTGAGGAGGCATGAATCTGGCATCATTCAAAACCTCAACTTTGTATGAACATTTTTTACGGTCACATGATCTTCAAGAAAAAGGATTGAGCAAGCATATAAATATTCTCAACGACTAGTATGAATATACCTAATAAGGTATATTATTCATTACCCATAATGACTCTTTTCAATGACTAATTAAATATTTCAAAACAAAACAAAAACAAAAAATTTGATATTCAGGAAGTTACTATTAAGTGGGCTCTGTTATCAATTATTCAGAAAGGTTCTGTTATAAATTTTTATCAATTTTAATATAAAAATTATATCATAATCACCAATTTACACCTTCTGAAACATAAATCAAAAGGTTCAGAAGGTTATTTTTCAGTGCACCATTATTTTTTGTTGTTAATTCCCTTCACTCTTTTTCTTAACCCCTCCATACACTCATTATTCTTTGTCTATCTGCTTTATTCTTTTTTTTGCCATTCTTTATTTCTTTTCCATCCCATCATCTTTTATCCTATCAAGAAATCTATCAAATAAAATCCAAATGCCTCCTCAAAAAAAATCAACCAATCTCAAAAGAATCGAGTGTAACAACAGCTTGAGGCCTGATATAGGTCTGTGTTAATTACACAGGGGTCAATTCAGGTTACTATACTTTTCGCATCAAATATATTTCAAAACTACATAATCATTATTGTAAAAGAATATCAATATTATATCTTTATTGTAAGAAAATATGTTTTAAATGCATGCTCTTATCTTATAAATATAGAGCACCATTCTTATTTAAGAAAGTTATATTATTCAGGTAAGCAATAGTACTTGGAAATGATACAAACATGAACATAGAGAAATATTACAAGGAATGTTATTCAACAAAGCAACCCTTGAAACCTCAAAAATCAATTAACATTCATCCGATTCATGTATCATATGGATTTCTATTCTAGCTACTCAAACAAAATTACATCATTTCAGACTAATTAGATTTATATAGCACTAAGCAAAATGCTATTCATCATTAATGACTTTTTTAACCAAATAAAAATATTTACAAAGCATTCTTCACTTCATGTATTGCTTTCCATACTTACTGGGCTAAACACTGCACGCTGTAACGCCCGACCATATGGTTTTATTTATGCTACAATTTGTAGGTTATTTGTCCACAGACTGAGTTCTTTATTAACCCAACACACCCCAGGGCTTACCCCGTAGCTCCACAATCTAGAATAATATTTTGAAAACTAGGTTAAGAATGATTGCACGTGGAACTGTCAAAAGACAAATCAACCAGACTTGATATGGTATTGTGATCCTCGGCAAAGATGATAGTCTAATAATATTGGTCATGTTGACCAAGTTCGTTAAGGGTAAACCTATTTGCAGATGATACAATGATCTTTTATTTATGAAATAAAATTGCGGTGACCTCATCACGGATCATACTCTTTGGCTCTTTGTTTGTGATGAGTAAGATGAATTAATTCTCCATTATTCAAAATCAAACAAAGGAAAATGATTTCATAGTGTGCTTACCCCAATACCTGCAGTTAAAGATAACTCGCCTCACTAAAAAAAAGTGCAAACATTCACATTTTAAGGAGTAAATTTACAATGACAGACATCATTCAATATGTGTTCTAAATTTGCTTTATTTTTTTTTAGCTATTCTTGTGGTCACTCTAGTACAGTAAATAATGATATTGCCAATCTATATTCATTCTTAACTAATTTCTCAGAAAAAAAACATTGTCACTATTTTTATACTCTCCTTTTTCTTAAATATATTTTGTAGAAACTGTCCTCCATAAAGGAATCTTTTACTTCCATTTTGAGAGATTTTTTATATGTGTTTTCTACAAAGTGTGAACAATCATTTGAAGTTGAAGAAAATGAAACAAACAACAAATGGATGATTCATGCACCCATGGTCACATTCACCTAATCATATATTAATATTCTCAATTTTTTTTTTACTTGAGAAATTATCCCTCATCTCTTTTGAATCACAAACAGCTAACAAAACTGTTATATGCGTTGCATCCAACAGAAAGAAAATGCGATGGATAGACTTTTATTATTGACTTAAGGAGTAATATGACGACTCTTCTCTGTGACTTGACTGAACAACTTGATGCGTAACGTAAGACATTTCCAATTGCAAATTACACCTCATGATATGTAAGAGAAGAAAGCCTCTTTACGACTGAAACAGGCCCATCTAATGTTAGCTAAATTGTTTAAGGCCTCATCTTAATCACTTCCTCTTTCGCCCAAACAACTCCTAAAAAACAATCAATGATGTGTTAAACACCCTACCCTGGTCACCGGGGAAATCAGCCCGCAAAAATTAAATTCAAACGGCTCCATAAATGTCATTTTCGGGGAGGCTTAAAAAGAGCCTCGATGCTGGCAGCGGATCTTCGGCCCTGCTGGAAGCGCGCAGGGAATCTAATATGGTGACGCCTTCGGGGAAATCATGGACAGATTAATATTGGTGAAAGCAGATCAAAGTAATCGTGTTAAGAAACTAATCTGGGTGAACGGTGAGCAGGCCGAACAGCGGTTTTAGCTGCTCCCAACAGGTGTAGTGCAGTCAGAGCCTCTGTTCTACACTAATAAGACATCGTCCATACTACCCGTTCTAGAGGATCATCACACAAGGAGGGTGGATGGGTAGGATAGGATAGGCCATTGCACTGACTATCAGTCAGGTATCTCTCCAAACTGCATCTATGAATGACTGCATTTTCCTTTCAATTCAATCTTATAAGTTTTCTTTGCTTTTACAAAGTCGTACTTAATCATTTTTTTTGTCAATCAGACAAAAATATGGTAAAACACTGTTTACTATTTATGTAGTTACTAATTGGTGATCGTCCGTTATCAACCGACTGTTGTTTTCTTCTGAATGAAAGAAATTCAAACAACAATCCGAAACTTTTATCAAAATTATGAAATAACATTCTGTATATGTGTCCTGTGGACAATGTAATCAAGCATCTTCCACAAACATCCAATGTTAAAAGTTTGACTCTAATCATTGGATGTTTTTAGATAACACAATGAGCAATTTATCCAGAGTCAATATTTTACATATTCATGAAGATGTTATTAACCACATTATTTGTTATTTTGAAACATATGCATATAGCAATACTTTGTTTCTGTCCCTTTAAATGTAATTCCCTTGAGGTAATTTACAACTGTATTGAGTGAATATTGTCCCACATAATATGTTAATGGCTTTATAAATGTGTGAAAAAAAAGTATTTTTAAAATATGCACCTTATGGTGTTTTCAGTCCAATTCCTTTTACAAGATAATGAAATGTAATGAAAGTACACTATCTTCTGTTTTCATGTCATACTCTCAAGATCTAATTCATCTAATTGCATTTATTCATGGAGATTTAAAAACCCAAACACCTCCCCCATTTAGTAATTGGTGTTTTGACTGACAGGTTTGGCAAAAAAAAACACTTTGAGTCAAACTTTAATCCCATGCATGGAGCTTTTTGGTAAAATGAATTAAGAATTTGTTGGAAAGAGGATAAAAATGAGTGTTAAATGAGTGGAAAGTGTGTGTGTGTATGTGGGATGATAATAAAGCAGGATAGAGGATTGAGGGGTAAGGTAAACATGGTAAAGATTTGTACCCCTTTTGGGAGCCAGTAGTGGATTACTCAATTAAATCAATCATGAGGCTGGTTTGACGAAACCCGACGACCCTCAACACCCTAAATCTACATCGTATCGCAGATCACTAAGCATACGAGAAGCGATGAGAAGCATGGAGCTACTACCAAGACTACATCTGTTGGAAAATTATTGCGAAGAAGCCCCCATGACTAAATCACATTTAACTGTGCATCACCGCAGAGATTCTGTGATTCCTGGGAAGGGGTTTTATTCTCCAAAGACTTTCTGTCATCCTGTGTCGAGCGTGGGCTCCGCTGCACAAGCCATCCGACTGGAAGAGCCAATTTTCCCTCTCCGCTGAGCAACAATTGGAGGTAAACGGGACTCCCTCGGTCTCCCTTGAGAAATCAGCAAGGAGAAAACCCTCGGGTCTACGGCCAAAATTACAAATTCATTGGATGGGCTCATGACGGTATCGCCGGGTGTTAAGCAGACGTATGGAGTTGGGGATTAGAGATCATATACCGCCGAGATTGCGCTCTTCATGGCTATCATGCCCGCAAAATCCTTGGATTGATTTCATATCCTCCCGATTCCAAGCAAATTACTCCCTTGGTCAAAACCTACTAACAAACCATTACCTCATTTATTGGAATATCTGTATCAAATATCTTGCCTGCAAACTGTGGTTCTTCAAGAGGAATGAACAACGACAAATGATCATATGTCACACATGACCTTCACTTACTTTGTTCTCTAACCCACAATGAAGGAAATAACATTCTAAAGAGGAGTAGTATGTTGAGCTCCAGAATGACTTTCACTGGCTTAGAACAAGAATGGCATTAGCAGTACATAAAAAACCCTATAATTTTCACTTTCAGCATATACAATCTGTTTACCCCCATTTTTAGAGGGGGTAGGGCCACTCTGGGAGGATAAAATAAAACTTGTTTACATCAACATCACATAAGTAAAAAATTTTGCCCAAATCCATGGTCTAAAGCTATCTCGGTAGTCAAAGGGTCTGTCCTAAGAAAGTTAAACATATAAAGTAACAAAATCCAAAGGTGGTTTGCACATGAATGAAGCCAATATCAAGTGTCAGAAATACTGAATAGGGAGGGGTCAATGAAACATTTGATTCTCCATTAGAATAAAGTATTTAACTAATTTTAAGCAATGAATACAAATGATATCCTAACCACCGACTTGTTCATAGGAAGAATGGCCATCTTGGGTGATAATAGGGAAGAGTAAAAGAAGGAGCAAAATCTGAATAAAAATACACACAGAAAGAAGTGTATAACAGGGTGAGAGGAGAAAACAAAGAAAGGGAAAGGGTGATTAAGGAAGAGGGGTGGCAAAGATAAATAGAATAGAGACAGAGCAAGCATGTAAAAAGAAAGTAAGAGAGAGAGAGTGGGACTAAACTAGATTCGTCAGGCACTGATAGGGAAGAGATGGATGAATAAATGATAAATAGGCAGAAGAAAATTTGAATAAAATTGTTTTCAAATAGAAAAAAAGGGGGAGAAATGGTGGGGGAAAAAACAGAAATAGAGATGGATACAGAAAGGGTGCGAGAGATTGAGTAGTCGGTGGGGGTAAAGAGAGAGAAAGAGTATGGAGATAGTTCATCAATACTTCAAGACTCCCAGTGCCTGGCGTTACCGTGGAGGAGTCCCATGGCGGGTATCAGCGGCTTCTGACTAATGAGAAAGAATGCTCAAGTTTCAATTTCTTGGCACCGTTGTGCAAATCCCATCACTTTCATAAATCACCCGAAAAAGAAGCTCTAAAATATGAATTTTTCCCTCATCAATGATTCAGGGGCAGCCGAGCAATAAAATACGCCAAAACCCATGCTTCCTACATGGAAAGTAGATGTCTGATACCCGGTTACAGGCTTGTATCTTGATATAGTTTGAATTACGGCCTGGAAATAATGATCCTATAAACAGGGCGTATATCAAGTCAAGGGTGAAAGGATTGGCTTGAGAAAAATGGATATTGCAGAGAGGAAGGTTTTCAGTTAACAAAAGAATCTCAATATACATGTATGAAGAAAATGCAGAATTCAACTTTTAAAGCAATGGTTTCATTTAATTTTAGTTTTTATATGAAAATCAAGGAGATTAAAAAAGACAAAACAAGCTGGAACCATAGCATATCTACTTAATAATTTCTCAAGATATTACATAATTACACAAAAAAACAAAATAGTGACCGATTATCAGCTGCTGCTAAAAAACACACAAATTTTTAGGTTTTAGATATTCTTCCTCAATATAAGATAACACAGAGCCATTTCTTACAGCCTTGCCAAATACATAATATATTTTGTCCTCTTATTCTTATATTCATTAAAACGAAAATAAGCACAAAAATTAATACTGCCTAACAATGTCAAAATTGAATTTTCACTTAGTTTTTTTGTAGGTTGTCAAAGAAGAAGTATATATGTAGAAACAAACAGAAAAAATATAAAACTGATGAATATCTTAATTGTTCAAAAGGGCAATTAAACTATAGAAGACCTTCAAAAAACTTATTTCTTTTTACAATTCATAACTTGAAATCAGCCCCCCCCAAAAAAAAAAAAAAAAAAAATGAGGAAGAAATATGAAACAGATTCTGAAAAATCATAAAATAGAAATCAATTCAAATTTATTTGACTGAGTTTCATCCAATAATTTATATCACTAGTTATTATTTGTAGCTTCCTTTGTCCCATAAAGTGATTTAAGTCATTTCAATATGGAATAAACTGATACTATTAAAGTGTGAAAATGGAGCCATTTTAGAAATTAGGCAGTGCAGGCCCGACAGGGATCCCCGCATTAAGTGAGTAAATTTCATTAGCAACTGCGTGGCGTGGAGAAGTGGAATAGAGAAACAGACATAATGAGCTTAACTTTGATAGATGAGGAAAGGAGAATCGTTGATGCAAACCAAAGGAAAAAGTAAAGAGGATGGATGAAGGAGAATGGAGGAGAGACAAACAGAGAGGAGAAGAAATAGGCAGAGATATGCAGAGAGAGAGAAAAAGAGAGAGTCAGAAAAAACAGAGATACCTGTACTAGACAAAGAGAGACTGATGACATAAACTCATACAGACAGAAATTTAGAGAAATGTAAGTGCATAGATAATATGCAAGATAGAAAGAGACAGAAAAGCAGAAAGAATGATAAACAGAAGTTAAAAAGAAAAAGGACGTGAATAAGAAAGAGAGTGGAAAAGCAGAAACTGCATGGACGAAGGAAAAGGAGATGGAAAAAAAAGTCCAAGGCGTTTAGCTGATCAGTGAGAAAAAAAATGGAGAGAAATATACCAAGGCTAAACACTATGGAAATAGATTTTTAAAAATAAATTGATTTAATTTGTTTTTCTTAATATGAAGGATAGCCTACGTGAAGAAAATAAAAACATCCCAAACAAAGAAACATAACAACAAAATTCTGTTAAAAGAATCTTGAAAATAAAGCAATTGTATCTTTATCAGGAGTTTGGATGAATAAATATTAAATCCTGAATATTTTGATATTTCTAAAAGAAGTTGAAAGACAAAGGATATTCGTATAAAATGTATACAAGATTTTTATCTTTGAAAATCTAAATCCCCACAAACAAATCAAGCCTAATTATAAGCACTAAAAAGTAGGAAAAAATAAGGAAGAATTCAATTTTTTTCTAATATCATTAAAATAAGAGCGCAGAAGAGTTACAATATCATATAGGAGAGAGGGAAAGAACAAAATTAGAAAGGATAAAATCCAATTGAATCATATGACTGAATTAAAAAGGTGAAGCCATTGATGACTACACCCCTCTCAACTGTACCTCACCAAAAAACCCAATGTTCCAGAGGTCTCAAGACCCAAGGGCTATTGGTGTATATTAGTGCCGATGAATATTTTGGATTGAATGAAATTATTTTCCAATTGGGGGGATTAATACGGGCCCATGGAGGCAATTACTCAGTGGGAGGGCCGGAGAGCGCGTCTGCCGAGCCGTTCTCTCCTCCACCACAGCTCGGCGATGCATCAGTGGGGTACAATCGGGGATGAAAAGAGCAAGCGTTGGAGAGGCGGGCACAATGACTCGGACACAGACTGGGGCAGAGTGAGTGTCTTTATGGGGGAGGCATTGACACATTTTTGGCTACGCTGTGAAAGCTTTTGTCCATTGGCACCTGAAACTTTACAAAACATCAAATTTGACACCAGGGTACTTGTTTTTGTTTCGCTATCTTTTTCCTCCTTCCATCCATGTTATTTCTTCAAAATTTTAAAGCTTAACATAGGTTCAGACAACGGTTTAAGACAGCTGTACATAAGGACACAATGCTTTTCTCAAACGACTGATTCCTCCCACCGCAAGAACTTTAAGATCAAGATTAAAGATGACATAAATGGGCAGTGATGCAGAATTAATACTACTCGGTAGAGAACATGTGTCGTCTCAAGTTTAAGTTCAACAAGCTATGATTAATTCTTTGCTGAGTCTTTGAAGTGCTCTCAAAATAAAATTCATCCATTGTCCAGAACATTGTCAAACTGTTTCCATTTGTTCCTATGAATCCAATCAAATTGCATTGGGTAACACAACTGCCATGGATACGTTCCTTTCATTCTTGTAGTCATACTCCACAGACATCTGCGGTAACAAAGTTCTTGTTTTCTTAATTCTATTTTTTTCAGAGAATTTTGGTTCATTACTAATCATACTCTCTACCTCCCTCTCTCTTCCCTTGTGTTCTATTATTCTCCTTTCACTTCATTTTTGTTTTCTCTCTCTCTCTCATTTATTTTCATCATTACTAATTCATTTCTTTCTCTCTCTCAAATAATTGAATACATTTAAACACAAATAATTGAATACATAAAAAAAACACAAACCATGAGAGGTTGGTCTTAAGAAGGGTACTTCCCATTGCTTTTATAACATACTGTTTGAACATTACTTATAGGTTGAACATGAAATCTCCATCGATTCCAACCTGAATGAGAGTACACTGAAATGGTACATGTGAACACAGTCATATTTACACATTCACTCCTGTCTCATACAACCCATAGTGTGAAGACACCTTCACGTTGCCTCGTAGGTCTGCACGTTGATTGATCACTCAAACAATGATTAATGCAGCCACTTATAGGAAAAGTCTTCCACAACGTGATTAATGGCTTGCCTAATTGTATGAACGCATCCAGTGATAGAGAGTCACTGACTGTGCAGTAAATTGATTCCTCAGAATTTGGGATTCGTTTTTATTCATGATTCAATCCTGGGGATCAATCATTGTATTTGATAACATTCAGTTCTGGCCATTCACAAGAAGTTTTCCCATTCACTTGGGAAAGTTTTATGTCTATAACCAGTTCTTCCGAATGAAATCATTAGAATATCGAACTCCTTTTGTATCATACTGAAAAATGAAAAAAACATTTTTTTATTACAATTTTCCTTTAATGTTGCACTTCTGATCTTTTTTGTTGTTGGAAAGATGGGACGGATCGATTGCGGGAGGAAACACAGGCAGTTTGAAAATAGTTGCATTTTTTTACCCCCAAATGTTTGTTTTCAAACTCTATATCAATATTCAAGGCATGTGCAAAATATTCCTGCAGAGAATACAAAATAGTAGTTTGCTAAAAAGATTAAAGGATCATTTCTGCTCCCACTTACGATTGTGACATTGCGTTACAACATCAAAGGTGTGCTAATTAAAATGCAAATACACCTTGCTTTCAACAAACATGTTAACACAACGACTGATTACCTTCAATTTACCTTGACGGTCGGTAAAGGAGTTATTGGAAAATGATACTTTGATGTTCAGAAAGGAATTACTGGAGAAAGATACCAACATTCAGAAATGGTCATGGATGTATGTCGGATTTCAAATCTTGTTTAAATGGATCTGGATTACAATATTTTCTTCATATTTGTGACTAAGGATGCCTCGAGACATGCCTACTATGGAAGGAGAACATCTGTATGTGAACAAATGCCAGACTGCAAATAGTCAAGCAGTGGACATACATACTCTGTCTCCTTTCAACCATCTCTTCATGCACTGACCTGTATATTTTCCTTTCCTATTCACATCTCAAATTCTATTCCGTCTTTTCCATCTTTCCCTTTTTTCACATCAACTGAGACGTTATAAACCAAACAAAGATTCGTATCGAGAATCTTTGATTAGGGGAACAGACTTTTTCAAACCACGTGTTCCCATGCGAAATGGTTAAGAAGCGTTTTGTCAGTAATATTCATTGACAAATTGAAATATAATTTTTAAACAAATTATTGTAATAAAAATGAGAAATTTGGGGTTTAAAGACACATCATACAAACCTGATTAGCACAGGGATGGCAAGAGAAGCGAGATCAAACTTTTAGCAGTAGTCATGATGGAAAGAAAGTGAATGGAGACATATAAGGTGTGAATATGTTGAACAAGACCTCTTTTGAGTTCAAGCAGACACTTTCAAAGCACTCATAAAACACTGGGGCATGGTTAAAAGAATGAGAGGATCAAATTTTGTCCCCTAATATTAATGAAAAAAATGAACGGCAGGGTGGTCTTCCCATAAGGAAACATTTTTTTTTCAAAATTACAAATCAATTTAGCCCCCCCCCCAAAAAAAAAAAAAAAAATGAAAAGTATAAAAAAATAAATAAATAAAGGCAAAATCCAGACTGGTAAGTGGTATCTAAGTTTCCAAGAAAATCAACAGCCTTGCTAAGGAACACAAATGTTAAAAATACATTAAATAATAAATAGATGAATAAATAAAAAATAAATAAATAAATAATGAAAAAAAAATAATAAAAAATAAAAACAAGTAACTTTGTCCGGAAGAGATATATTGATAATCAAAAGGAAGAGGTTGCCATAAAACTTACTGTCTTTCACTTTTCTATAGTCACTGTGATCCTCTCCCCTCTTTCTCCCCCTCTCTTTTCCATCCCCCCCCCCCTCTCTCCCTCTTCTCCTCCCTTTCTCCCACTAGGCTGAAGCGTTACCACAATGTTATATAGTTGCTTATATACATACCCGCACTGGACCCATAAAAAAAACCTTTGAACCTACAAAGGGAAATACCTATTGTGCAAACAACAAAATGTAGCAGTCTCCTCACAATCAGCAAAACCCAATATTTGATTCTAAATCTTTATAACAAACATATATTAGCCATTATAATCATACTTATTCCAATAATACAAACCACAAAGCATTCCATTCACCAACCACTTCCATGCACCAACCAAACCTCGGATCTACTTTTGTCAAACAAGAAGCTGCGCTTGTACCCCCTTTCCGCAGCTCATTTTCATAAAATTTCTTAAAATTCTGTTTTGCTAATTAAGCATGCACTGCTGGCGCCATTGTATGTTACGGATTAAGGCTAGAGGCCCATTGACTAGCTGTATTTCCTTCAACTACAGCGAATGTCTTTTCCCAAATCGTCATGTGACAGATTTACTGCTCGAGAGAGATTTATGATACAAGTGCAAGTCTCCAAACTTGCCAGAAGTAAAACTATTTGTTACCCATGAACAAAAAGGATATGTTAAAAACTTACTAAAGGCCATTCCTCATAAACTGACATATTTATGACCATTTAATCTGTATGGAAATCCTTCTAACTGCTCAATGTGCACTTGATATTCTCCTGCTATTGCTGGCACCATAGTCATTATGCTAGATTATTCAATTATTACAAAAAGCTTTTTTGAAAAAAATAATATGGAGAAATATTTTAGACAAGTCTGGAAGTGATTATTTCAAAAATTTAAAAGTTTGATACCCAATGTCACTGAAGCTTGATGATCTACTATGATCAATAGGTTAAACTCTTCCTTTTTAGTGTGAATGAGCAGTTTTAAAGGTATTGTTTAACTTTGTGAGCAGCCGATTTAAAAAATTCTCAAACCAAGATGAAACATGTGTACAAGTGCATGTATTAGAACTAATAAACCCTGAAAACAACCATTATTGAGAATGAAAAGCTAAAACTACAAGGCAAACCTTGATTTTGTAAATAGGCGTCTTATAGACGCCTAAATAGTACACATAAGTGTATGAGATGAAATTAAGGTGGTGTTTTCGGTCACTTTATATTTCAATTTTTGAAGCACTAAATAATTATTTTCGAACGCAATTTTTTTGGGGCTTCATTTTTGTAACGTATCACAGACACAGGTGACAAGTGTGACCTTCTAGCTCAGATTTTTTAAAAGTCAAACCAATGTTAACCAATCACTTTAATTAGTAACCAACCGGTACTTATTTTGATAAATTTGAATATCACAACTAAAATTTCAATAACATTCCTGTCATGATTACCAATAAATAAAGAACAGAATTGATTAGCAAACAGAAGAAAAATATAATTAACTATTAAAATGAAATAACTACTCCATTGTGAATCAAAAAGCACTATTATGCCAATTTTAAAAAAAAGAAAATTATACTTTTGATAAAAAGTCCATTTTAATACACTGAACCAAAATTGACTATTTCAATTTTTCTTAAGCAACTACATATAAATTTAGTTTCAAAAGTACACATCACACTGCGACCCTCTCATAATAATTGACCATCATAATTCTTTAAAGAGCATGATACTTTGAAACTTTCCCACAAAATCAGCATAACTCTCCGACAAAAAATAATCCATGCTTATTGAGGTGTGTTATGATGAAAACTAATATTTAATTTACCCACTTTATTCACAATGACCGTTGCCCTAATTTTCTTCTAATGAGGTTCTCATTATATCCCTTACATGTGCGTCAGAGTATTTATTGTCGCAGCATTTAAGAAAGGGAAGTAATGGATTTTCATAATTACATTGCTGAGAAGAAATACACACATATGTCATTTGGTAAATAGTCCACTTATCAAGTGAAATTTGATGGCTTGGCGGAAGTCAAGCGGAGAATGACGTTGGACCCGTTCCGGGGTGTGAGAAATCTCATCAAAAAAGATGGCCATGCTTTTCATTAAAGCCCACTCAAGCAGTCATCATCCGAAGATTTCAGATCATTCCTTCAAATGTGCAGTCATCACAGTCATCAATATGTCTGATTAAATGGATATCTTTTCATCCAAACGAGCCTCCAAAGACTCATTTGTATTCAGGGTGCAAACGAGGTGATATGAAGCAGTCATTAAGAGGGAGACAAACAGAAATATGGCTGGTGCTCTCTATGTGTAGCAACACAATACCCGTTGTTGACAGAACTGCGCGACATCCATTATAGACCCCAGGATTGGCTGTGATTTAGGTCATCTAATATTCATGATGTAACAACTCTGTATCATTTACAAAGCGCAATCAGAACAGAGATGGGGCACTTATTTCGCCAGTGTGAAGTTCAATGTGGCTGGCTGCTAAATGTACCATCAGAGAAAGGCAAATGATCTTTTCACGCTGCGCAAGCCAAGAAGTGCATCATGGTTTCTGCCATGAGGTCAGACGCCGAGCTGCGGAGATGCCATCCGACCAAACCCATCTCCCTCGAACCGCTACCAGAAAAGCCACTCCGTACAGACAATTAAACGATTCACTGTTTGGTATTCATGACGGCTCAGCCATGATCTTTTGAAAGACCCGGTAATTTAATTGCAGAATTGACCCAGGTAGTGACAAACCTGTAGACGTAATACTCTCCCTAAGACTTCTAGCTTCCATCCTCTTTATTGGCAGACAAAGTAACATTATGAGAGGTGGTGAAAACAGATTCCTCATCAATTAGATGGAAGACTTGGCATGGATTTAGGAGTGTCATGAAAGAATGCCAGGTGACGGGAACTCATTTACATCTTGATTGGGTGATGCAGACTAACTTACTTCCTAGAACTGGGCCATTGAAGTGTCAATGATTCCTCAGGAGGGTGAATGTAAGAATAGGTTAAGATGGGCTTAGAGGTAATTTAGAATCAAATTCAAAAGAAACCACTAAATGAATTCCTTCACTTCCATTTCCAAATATGTGAACTATCTCATTCGCCAACCTTGTTACAATTACACATAACAGTCACCTTTAAAAGATTAATTTCGGTCTTAGGCCTATAACATAATGCTTGGTCTTAGGCCCATAAAGCTAAGTATTTGCTTGGGGCTGATTTACACTTGTTCATACACATCAATCAATGCAATCAATCAAAGAAATTATCCCCATAATCAGTTGCTTAACTTTATGTTATATACAGGCCATGGTATGAAATTGAATTTCAGAAGAAACCACCTGAAAGTTATATATAGAAAATATTCATTCGAATGCATAAAAGAATAAGTATATGCTCTAAAATTTTGGAAGCATCAAAATGATTTGAAAGTGACTCTTATCTGCTGAAAATCACTTGTACTGCACACAAAAATTATTTCAAATATCATGAAAAGAACTCCAAAGCTCATCAATATTTCTATTATCCTTCAACTCCTCTATTTGGTGGGTGTTGTCAAAATGTGTTTATTGTTTGGAAAATATATGAAAGCTAAGACATCGAACAAATGTAGAAATATAGAATAGTATATATCAATGAGACTGTCAGTTGGCAATAAGATTGAAACAAAAATTACAATAAATTATGATAAAAAAGTGTTGTTGAGTTATTTATAATTTGCTCTTTGGCTGAATTATGAATTTAAAATGTAAATAGAAAAAGAAAATACTTCCAATATACTTTACAAGTCAAATACTACCTCCTGCTGCCATTTTGGTTTTTATCAACAAGATAGAAATTTAAGAACCAAACTATGGTAATATAACAAAAACAAATCATCAAAAAACTTGATATAGCATTCCAAAAATGTCTAGTGGTAAGCTTGACTAAGTCTGAATAGAGATCTCCACCATGCTCTTCTATCAAAAAAGAGTTCGCAATTTAATATTTGAGGACTGAGAATAAACACAAGAGCTCTTAAAGTACAAAAGGACAGGGATCCTGCTAGTGAGTCGAGAAAGGCAAATCGTCCTTGACTTGCCATGCTGCTTGAAGCAACCCGCTGTCCTAACACGGTTAGCTCCTCAGGAGTCCATGTGGGCAGGGTGCCCCAATCAAACGAATCGACAGGTATCACACCTCTAGATCAAGCATACCATCACCTTCACCATACCAGACCTACTCCACGTAAACAACAATCATGCCCCTCTGGTATCCGTCTTGCTCCTCAAGACCCTAACACCTCATTCCTGAACCATTGTTGACTCTTGTCCAAACAATCGCCTTCCTCGGCTTCAATTAACTGCCGATACTTTCCGGAGATAAAGCGGTATCGATCGACAGAGGAACAAGATTTTCAAGGCAAATGTGAAGGGAAATCGGGTTTGCAGTCAGATTCAACACCTCACTATCTGCGCAGATGTTTTAGGGGAGCCAGGACCATAGGTGGGTGTCGCTGTACGGATATTGGCGAAAAACTGCTGTGTAATTGAAAGCACGATGGTGGATGATAAGATAGGTTAAGATGCGAAGAAAAACGTAATGAGAAATGGAGAGGGTGGATGTCACCAAACAGTATTGCACAGGTGGTTCACTGCAAAATCATTCACTGCAGCAATAGGAACATTACATGCCTGATCTATATTATGATTCAATTGCCTTTTGAAGGTGGTAGAGCCTAAAGATCCTGAAATGCAACGGATAGACACTCCAGCAAGTGGTCTTATAGATAGGGTGGGAAGGACTTAACCCTCTCCTGGTCACACTCTCCTGGTCACACTCTGTACTATAATATGCACAAGGCAGTCGTACAAGCTGGATTGAGGTTGCGTGGGTTAATCTGGGAATGGGTGATACAATAGAAGCTGGTTTGATATCAGCAAGAGGTCTCTAACAGGTGGTTTGGTAAAGGATCTTGAGACGAGGGCGTGTTAGCCTTGAAAGGTGCCTCTTCCTCCTCAACTCCCTCATGTCAAGAAGAGAAAGGGACAAGTGAGATACAAAAGTGTGACCTACCCTTAAACAAAAACATAAAGGATACCTAGACAGAGGGCGATCAACCTTCCACACGGACCAAGGAAAGAGAGGCGACTTTCCATCAAACCGGAAAGAAAAGTGATTGCATTTCAAAGAAATGGATAAAGCGATGGAACGAGACACATATGATCGTCTAGTTTTCAGATAGAGAGGGGAACGATAACCGCTTATGATGAGCCTGGTTAAGATTGTTACACCTCGTATTCTCTGTGGGTGATGTGCTTAGGAGTTCAATATTATGGCGTCTAAGATGATGAGGCGTTAATGAGAACAAGCGGCGAGATCAAAGGGAACTCGGGGGTACCTACTGAGAAGTAAGTGTGTGCATCCTGAAGAGATGAAAAGGTTATGTGTGAAGCACACCATTTCAGAGTTTGCACAACGGACTCCTAAAATGACCCATTAAGATCTGAAATCAAAGTAAATAGGCAGGCATTAATTAACCCTATCCATGCCTGATGATTTGCAATTTATAGAAGGAACTGTCAATAGATAGTAATAAGAGGTAAAAGTCTTCTATGGGCATTTCTTTCAATACTCGACCATTCTCGCTGATGAAACAGCTGCCGACTCAGAAATGGTAGTTCTTGAAAGAAACAAAATTTTCATTGAGGTAACATATTTTCGATAATAAAAAAAAATATCTTAAAACATTGCAAGAAACTGAAGTTGGATTGAAATATTAATAACCTGACTATAAACACTCCTCTTGGGAACCAGCTATCTCTTAATTCTCTACTAAATCAAAGTATTCTTTCATATACAAAATGTAATTGATGTGCATATTTGCCACTGCGTAAAAATTTGTGGTCACTATGGAAAAAAACGCTCCAAATGTAATGCTTTCCTTCTATGCTGTCTTTTAAAACTTTTCCCTTGTATGAAGTGAAAACTTTTTTAATCACATTAGTAAATGGTAACTAATGAAATCTTAATCAAACATCAATTAATCTTTTAAAAACTTGAATTTCTTAATTGTTTTTCATTTTTTATCTCTTGGCCCTGAATTCAGTCCTGTCATGGGTGCTAACAAATCACTTTGTTACAATAGAGTACAAATCTCTACCTTTTCACATATATTCTAAATGAAACAAATTATTTTTCATGTACATTCAATTCTTTATCATAAGCCATCTTTCTTATATGCCATTACAATTTGAAGGGATTTATCTCTGTTCTAAATGGCTACAACTCCAGAGCAAAATTCAATCAAAATACAGTTGAAATTTCATAACAGATTCTTTAGGCAGTTGGGTGGAACATTTTGATGATAGAAATGTTAAATTAAGTCACAGTAAAAATATGATGGTAGAATTGGTCCTGAAGATCAGATGACTCTATTACAGTCACTTAATGATTCATGATCAGCTTCCACATGCTAGAAGCACTGATTCCTGCACATCACATCCCAAATATATGACAAAACTCAAGATGATAACAGCTACACTGACTTCTAAGTGGAAAACAATCTATTTCTAGGTGCTAAAACTTCCATGCAATTATCTCACTAGTGTCAGAACTCCTTTCTCATTACTTCACGTTCAATTTCAAGTTTGGCGAACCCCAGAGTGGCCGGTCGCCCCCACACCTTCCACGCGATTACACGGGCCCATGATGAGCTCTCACACGTCACGGTGCGCACGGCGAGCGTGATGCACGCCGACACTTCAGCCGAGGGGAATTCGCCCACCCCTCGCCAACGGGAGTGCCGTCGATTGGATTGGAAAAAGAGTGTTTGACGAAAGAGTTGGAGAGGATTTTTGTGTAATGGGATGGAAAATGTGGCAAATGATATTGCACATCTCTGTCTGCTCAGCCATATGTTATGAAAATATGATAGTGATACCAAGTTAATCTCTTGAGTATATAACAGACTAGCAAGTCAACAAGCCAACATATTCTTCATACCAAGAAATATTTTCTTTTTGTACCACAGAAGTATCACAGCTATCCCAGTAGCTATAATGAATATAAAAATTGGCGTGGATTTTCTGTTTTATCCATATGAAGTCAGGAAATTTGAAGTTCATGTATGCAAAACAATTGTATAGGCCTGAAATATTGGATTGAGCTTTAGCGGCAATCATAGTGGGGGGGTTAATTCAAAGTTCTTTTGTTAACTAAAAAGGGAATGCATGCACTCATTCAGTTCTGAAAAATAAACTGTTTTCAAATAAAACATTGATAACATGAACATGAGATGAAATTAGTTATTCGCTTTCATATCAACTGTAAAGCTTTATATGTGATTTTTCACTTTATATCTTAATATCGCATCCTAGTATAGTATACGGTGTCTTCACTTTCCATGCAGAGCTCTCAACATGGAAAGAGTATTTGGGTGTTATGAGTCAGATAAAGGAAGGAATAAAATAAAAAGAATAAGTATTAAAACCAAGGTTCTCCACTCATGTAGGTCAACATACCATGATGAATATAGACCCATGACATGAGATATCTGTCTAATTCTCTGATGAGTAATTAATCTCATCAAACCTCTGTAAACAATGACAGTTCTATCCTCTTTAAACAACGCAAGATGTCAAAGGTTGCATTCGCCAAATCAGGGCCCCTTTATGCGTCCCCGGGGACCGTCGTAATATTTCTGCTGGTGAAATTGGAGACATTGTTCATAAATTCAAGCGAGGATGTCATTACCGTCTTGAGGAATGGCCGCCCCGCGCCTCTGCTCCCATCGTTGACGATGACGGCGACAATGCTGCCCTCTCGTACCCGCTGATTCCGCCGCATGTTTAACACATGTACGGCCGGCGCTGCATGCGGGGAGCCCATTCATCACTTATTCATGTCTTCTGTCTGACTCTCCCCAACACTGCCATGGCCCAAAGTTGTGATTGCTGCCATATTGGATTACCGCTCTAATTTATCAGCCATCCGACGCGCATAGACGGCATTCTCAACAACACTCATCTCCCGTTCCATCTTCTCAAGCGTTTTCACACTAACAAGGAAGTGGTGAAGAATCTAAATACATACGATCAAACACCTTCAGTGTTATACACATTTGGATTTCATTTAATACTGATCATCCTATTTCTGAATGAATGGGTGTTTTTATTCAAGAGAACTTCAATGCAATGGGAGTTACAATTCTGGTGAATCTGGTGGATGGAAAAATAAGGCTGAGTTGTTTTAAAAGAAGTTGTATATAGAGAATTATTGTAAAGCAAATTATGATATTTATGTACCTCAAGTAATATCTCACTTAGAAATTGATCAAAAATTTAACTTGCAACCTATTTCAATCTAAAAAAAAAACATTAGTTAAAAAAATAACAATGAGCAGAAACACTCTGGGTGTGATCAGGGATTGATTGTCAATTACAATTTCTTCCTAACGTTCAAATCATACTCCTCCATTAACTGTATTACCTTACAAGAGATGGAGAGGCCTGGGTATAGAAAAGATTCAACTTAATTACCATAACCAGCAGGTCTTTCCCCCCAAACATATATGATGATGATGATGATGATGATGATGATGATGATGATGATGATGATGATGATGATGATGATGATGATGATGATGATGATGATGATGATGATGATGATGATGATGATGATGATGATGATGATGATGATGATGATGATGATGATGATGATGATGATGATGATGATGATGATGATGATGATGATGATGATGATAATGATGATGATAATGATGATTATGACAATGGTGATGATGATCGTGATGATGATAATGAAGATGATGATGACTGTAATGATGCTGCTCATGCTGCTGATAAGGAAGATGATGATGGCGATGATAATGATGTTGATGATGCCTATGATGATAAGGATGATAGTGATAATGATGACGATGATTGTGACGATAACAATAACGATTAATTCAAAATAGATCTTCATCACCCATGTACTACATCTTATGAGTGAAAAACTATTTTAAAAAACAATGAAATCCATAAATTGCTATTAATTCAATTCATATGCGATGTATTACACCTCTTCAGGAGTATGTCATCTAAGGTCAATTCAATCAATTTTGATTGGTAATGACCAAGACTATCGTTGCATGGAGAGGGGTAATGTCATCACTGCTTAATGAAGGGATCACCATGCATCTATCTAAACTACAATGAAATTATCTAGTCATTTCAAGGATAGTAACACATCTGAGTGAAATATGTAATATCAGTGTACCTTGATAAGCCTAGGGGTTGCCCCTTCCCCCCCCCCCCCCAATAAAAAAAATTGATTTAAAAAAAAAATATATATTTTTTTTTAATGCAATAGACACTAGGTGGGAAAACATTAAAAAATATGACTTATCCTCTTTTCATTAACTTTTATTTTATGTATCTTATCAGAAAGGCACCCCCATCTTTCTCTTAACTCCAGCTTGCCCCAGGATATACCTCTGATGAAAGGTGGTGAATGAGAGTCCCTTACTGCATTGGTAAAACAGCTATGCTCTGAATATCATGGTCATGTCTTTATCACTTAAGATCATCACAAAGACACCATGTACCAGGCACATAGGCATAATGACACTTCTGGGCCCTGTCTTACAAAGAGTTGCGATTGATCTAATCAATCACAACTATGGACGGCCAGCAACGTCAACATCTATTAAGCATGTTTATTCAAAATATTTTCTAGCTGTGATGTATATTCATGCATTCATTGTTTTCTTGAAAAATTCACTGCGCTTCTCTTTGCATACAAGGACATTGCGCAAATTTTTCGTAGAAAAAAATTATGACACTGATGGATTTCCATATAGTTACGATTGATCGGACCAATCGTAACTCTTTGAAAGACGGGGCCCAGGTGTCAGTTCTAAAAGCCTGGCCTTTGTTATGAAAAAAAGAAATATAAAACAAAGAGAATACAGTCCCCACTACCAAACTGCCACCTGAATTCAAAGTGTCAAGTGCCTTGGTAATTAAAGTAACTCAAACTGTAATAAAACTTATACATATAAAACTTTTCTAATATTTATCTGCGGGCTGTTATTTTTTTTTAACTTTAAACCACTATACAATTTACATCATGAAATATCCATCCACGGCCCAAAATATCACAAAATAACATTCTGCATATTTAATAGTCCTTATTGCCAAGGTTTAAGTACTGCCTAAGTTTTATGTGTGCCAGAAGAGTGGGAGATTTGGTGATATTGGGCTAGCAAAATGGTAAATATTGTGAAAAATGTTGCTAATTTGGTAGTAAATGAACTGGGACAGAAGGGATGAAGTGGGACAGTCGGGAGAAGGTGGAAATAAAACTATTCTAGCAACAATAATAGGGCCTGCTATGAGAGCAGTTTTCGGAACTGAAGTGGCTACCCTGGGTAAATATACCGTTATTACTAAATTGCTGAGCATTCATTTCTATCTATATTCATGGGGAAATTACTTTGATGTTCACAAGTACACCCAATCGAGATGTAAAAGATTAAGTGATCAAAATGTGATTGCAACAAATATCTTTATAAGCTAATCATAGTAAAATTGACTTTTTTACAATTTTGCTCTCATACAAGCATCCATCAAATACATCAAACATACCTGGAACCTCAATTATCATATTTTCAAGATCTCTTACATATTCCACAAACAAATCAGTAGATCTCTTTCTTGATTCTTCCCACGAATATTGGGCCCCGGTGATCTGTGTAATTCATGGGGTATCATTCGCCTCCCGTGATTTACAGCCGGATAGAATTTTCTACAACGACATCCCCGGTCACGGGGACGATGGGACCGGGAATGAAGAAAGGAAAACATGGCATAGGGATTTACATGTATATTAATTTCATGCTTGGTGTTAGACAGTTTCAGACCTAATACATCATGACTGACAACCCAGATAAACACTTGAATACTGATTGAGGCTGAATACGATTCTCAATTTTTATTACTATTTCAGGATTTCCCCATTATGATCGTCAGGATTTCTTTATAACTCCATGATGTATCATTTCATTATCAGGAGCTGATTTATTAGATCTATTACCAAAGAGAAACTATGTTGCTAAGGGATTTGATATGCGTATGGATTACAAACACCCTTTTCATGAGCAACTTCTGGTTGATTGGAACTCTGCAGCTATATTTCTAGTTCAAATTCTTATTGCAGTCATGTTTTGAACCCCATTTAAGCATCACTTATGTTGATACAAAATAATTCAGATATTCTAGATTATCAATTCACTTTCTCGTGGAACAAACAACAACAACAAAATCTACTCTCTTTTGAAAAGAAGTAAACCTAGGCTAGACAACCAAACACAGAAAGGGTGTTTGTAATGTATATCTCACTCAATTAGCAGTAATAAATGAGTGAAAAGTTTTATCCCAAATCTAACATTCAAACTGAAAAGTGTTTTGTAGATCAAATGCATGCATCAATAGCATCCCTTTTCAATAAGAAAAACCATGTGTATTACAATATTAAAAATGTATCTCTTTCTTTTCTCATGCTTTCTCAAATATGTAATCTGCGAGGGCTATGGTACTGACCTGGATATTTCAAAAAAAAAATCTGGCCAATATTTTCCCCTGAAAAAAAGATATAACATATAAAATATGAAATTTCTCTTTTTTAAAATTATATATTATTTCAGGTCATGGCACATATGAGGACTTTGTAAAAAAATGAGTACCGGTATGTCTTGTAAATTTGAACATGAAAGCATCTATTACATCTCAACATAATCTTTTTTCTGTTTGAGGCAAAAATGGCTCTTATTTTGTATCAATCTATCCCCCCCCCCCTCTCTTTCTTTCTTGGCCCATCTACAGTAGATCCACCATCGGAGAAGTCGAAGACGTACAAATACTTGGGATTTCTACTCCTATGGTGTATCTAATCAAAGCCTTTTCAGCCACTGACTGAGGGAAGGTGGTGCAGTGATCCTAGCAGACAAAACTAATTAAGCTATCAGAACTTTTTCATAAAATGCCATCTTCACAAGAAAATAATTAAATTAAATGACGAATCATCATTGGCTCTTTTTGAGTGAAAACTTATATCCTAAAATCTGACTTTCAATAACTGACAAGCATTTTGCAGATAAAAAATGCATGCATTTCAGATTTCCCATTGACATGGGAGGTGATTTGCAGCATGATGAGATACATTGATGCCTTTAAATGCCATTATATCACCACATACTTCATCCTATTCATTGCCACCATTCAAACCCTTTGTCTATTTAACCTTTAATACAGAGACCCCACCACGCTTATGACCGGCAACAAAAGACTAAGACAAAGACATGATGAATTTAACCTTCTAAGGACAGTTCCATTTATAGACCCAAGCTTGAAAGCCAGTCATGCATCCTTCCAGAAGGCCACAGCAGCAAAGGGAGGGGGTTTGTGGGGAGACCGATTTAAGAATGGGTGCCAAGATTGCCCCCTTGCTTTGGACAACCCCCATGGAGACGGACCAAACTGTAATCTAGTAAGACAAAGCCAAAGTATTGTGCGGTTACTACCCCCTCAATGCCAACTTCTACTCCAGTCAGGTATTGATGAGGTCTTGTCACCTGTTTGGAGGCTATACTGTTTTACAAGACCTCAGAATAAAGAGCACCTGCCCGTATCACATATCCAAATCACAATCGATAAGAGCGGGGGGGGGGGGGGGGGGACTCAAATTATAACATGATACCTATGTGCCGCACCAAAAAGAAAAACAGGGGGCTCTGGAACTAAACTTTGGTTCTAAAATGGGGGTCTCCAAAACTGCTCTAGGATCAATGATTGCTAAAAATGCAATGCTCTGGAAAGGCAAGAATTCTGTGTTTCGGAGCTTTGCATGAATATGCATGAAATTGGTCATGACGTTTCTGTGCGATGAACCAATCAGCGGTCTCCGAATCGCTGTGCAGAGCTTTGGCTATCCGTTGAATGCATCAATGGCAATTTGCCAATGTGCTGCGCTGAGTATGAGCGGGCACTGGAATGAGAAATCATAAAATTGGAGTCTCCATAAAGGGGAAAAATAGGAATTTCTATGGCTTTGGAACGGAAATTTAAGCTGAAAATGGGGGTCTCGACTGCAGCACATACAATATGTATCATACATTAATACTAAGTACCCCCCCCCCCCCCCCCCCCCCGTAGATAAGCCACATGGCAGATAAAGATGGTACAGTTTGAAACTGTGATCGGTTAGCATTCCCCCGAACACTTCACTTCTTATCACCAATGCTAATCTATAACTTTTCATAGCAAAAGAAAAGATTGTCTGAAGCTCAGTTAATTCTAGACTAGAAAATGATTAAATGGTACAAAACCAGCCAAAGAAGGAAGTAGAAATACTAAGTCACAAAAACATGAAAATTATTCATTTTCAGTATAACTTTTAAAATGTGTAATCGATCAATTTAAAAGAAGAGACCTCTAAAAAAAGAGAGCAAGGCAAGAAAGATGTCTGGCCTCATCCCTGGATCTTTCTGATCTGAAAGACATCTTTAAAATGAACTGGTATCAAAGGGGTCTGGTCACTTCAATGATAAATTAATCCTAATCCAAGGGGTACCTATTGTTCCTGTATTGATCCAAATTTTATCCAGAGACAGGAGAACAATTGCACTATACCCCCCTTACATCCACCCTAATCAATCTTAGCATGTGTTGTCAGTCTGTTGAGCTAGTTCTACCAAAGAGGGGTATCTTGTCATCTGGAACTTTCAGAACAATGGCACAGCCCGGTATAGATTTTTGATCTCTTGATTAATAATTCAGGGAGTACAGGACCAGTAGCACATTGCCCTATTTTGGGGGGCACTTCTGAATGATGATGAATGGTAAGTAATTGATGCAGAGATGTAACAACCTGGCGGGCAGGAACTCTGGGCATTAACACCATGAATAATCAACATGATATGGTCAATTTTCTCACAATGATGGGTGAATAATTAATGAGATCAAAGTTCCAATCGACTGCAGGAAGCTAAATGAATCGAACATCGATTTGTAAGAAATCACTATTACCACGGCGACTCACACTTGTTCTCACAAGAGACAATGGGCATTATTCTTTGCCGTTATGTCCTTAAAATCTACAGCCGATATGGGTCCAAGGTTTTGGTATCTCCTGTCATTTGCTGGGGTTCACCACCGAACACTAGTTCCAATAAAAAAGTGGTTCCACGAGCAGCGATTATTAAAGGAATCACTAGACATTCACTTACTACTTGTAGTCATTTGAATGTCGGAGGGTATATGTATACTTTACTCGGTGTCCATGCCATATGATAAAGACTTACTTTATTGTGCTTTTAGATTCATTTCATTCTCCTGAAGACAGCAAGAACATCATTCTCCTGAACACAGCAAGAACATACTAGTTGAAATAGTCAGTTAGGATGGTCCTTTCAGGATGAATAAGACACCCAAGAAAAATTAATATGTGTACCTTTACATCAATGAGCTTCCAAAGTTGAGGGTTAAACACTAAGGCAAAGATATATTTACATAATATTACAGTAAAATAAGAAGATTTTTTTTAATTTCTTTGTACTTGACAAAAATATATATCCACCCCCTCTATTGTTGATGGCTTCAGATTATACAACAAAATGACCAACAGTTTCCTGGCACTATTTGGGTAATTTCATGCAGTGTTTACAAACTATAAATACTCATGTCTGAGGAACAGGTTTTAAGAGGCATAAACCTTCACTACTGACAAAGTAAAAGGGAATTACTGACATGGAGAATACCCAGTGTCTTTAATGAAACTCAAGTACATCAACAATACCCCAAGAACGTGTGGCACCAACGGGGGTTTGGTGCATGGCTGGTAACTGGCTACCAAAGAGCAGCTGCCTTTTAAGATACTTCCCTCAATGTCACTGCTCTTCAATGCGACCAGTTAATATAAAGACACTAATGATGAGCCACTATTCATCTCGATGTATGGATTAAACCTCATCACTGTACTTGGCCCAGTCCCAACTTAAATCAATGTTTACAAACACTACGCAACAATGCCATTCAAGACAAGGTCTTTGCCACAACCGCCAAAGATAAAGGAACTTGCCATTAGATCAAAGAAGAGACATGCTCTCCTTAAGATGAAATCATAATGACATTTAGAAGAATAAAGAACATCAACTCTGGCACCTAGGGAGCCAAGTGATGAAGTGGGTGGCCCTAGACAGTTAGGCACAAGCATATCCATAACAATGTGGAGCAAAGATGGCTTTAATCTTGGGAATGAACACCCTTGTATTAAACTACTTGAGATAAAAAAAAACTTTCTATGAATTAAAGAAGAGTCCTTTTTTCCCATCAAGAATGGTAGTGGTGGTCATTAGAAAAAAGAACATAAAATCTGGCACCAATGGATCCAGGAAGTGAAGTGGGTGACATTTGGCAGTGAAGACACAAGCCCATCTGCAACAACATGGATAAAGGAATTTTCCATGAGTCAAGACCCTACCATCTCTCATTAAGAATATGCCTTAATGAAAATTTGATAAGAACGTTAAATCAGGCACCAACGGAACAAGGCAGTGGGGTAGGGGTCGGTTTTACAATGAAAACAAAAGTACATCCATAACAATGTAAATAGGAGAAAACTCTGAAGTTGTCATTAACACCCTTTAGTGAAACCCTACATGTATGTGTAGACATCATGGGACCACATTGTGAATCTAACTTAAGTACATAGGAGGTTTGGTATATTGAGAAGATGTAAATAAGTGAAGGAAAAAGTGGAAGGGGGAGAAAAGAAAATTGTCCATGAAGGAAAATGGAGGATAGAGAGTATAAATGAAAATAAAACAATTTAAGTGATAGTGACAATCAAAGATGGATAAGACTGAAAACTAACCAATAGTTAAATGTGCATCCCAGAAAAAAAAGGGAAACACATATAGATACCACAAACCTCAAATGTGTTTTGAATTGATATCAAATATGAAACTGAGTGGGAGAATACGATATCCACTTAGATTTCAGACCTAATTTTTAGTAATTATTCATGCAAGGAGATTGCAACTTTGTTGTATCCTAAACAAAGCTGGACCCATTTGTTGTTTGAAAACTTGGTCCTGGAATTGTAATTCTGAATGATTCTTTCTTATCTTTTCATGAACTTCCATATTATTTCAGGTAGATAAAGTTTGAATTGATTTCATGAAGATACATATGAAATATCATAAATTATTTGTCTGTGGTGAAACTAGATGAGAATCCCAGTTTTCTTTTTTTTTCTGAGGCACACTATATTGGAACAATGGTGTCATGTTCTTTTTCCTTTCTAAATATAGACACGCATAGTTGGGCTGTCAGTTTGTGGGGAGAAAAAAAAATAAAAAAAAAAAAACTGTCAAGGGTGCTTAGACAGACATCTAGGATTATAAAATACAATGAGACAATGACACAAAGGGACAAAAGGAAGCAGAGACTGCTACATGACAACCTACTTGACATTCAGTCTAGGCGTTGAGTAGTGTTAATCTACTATGTATAAAGGTGCTTATGGAAGGGGCAGGGTAACTAATCCACAGACACCAAGCTGTCAATATTGTGGAGTAGAATTTATTGATCAAAAGAAGAATAAAGTCTGATCCCCTTACAAGTAATTAGTGAGAGTAATAGTAACGACTTACTTGTAGCTAATACTCACCAAAGTTGTTTGATGCAGGCAAATTAAGATTACTACAGAGATATTTTTGTCATAGTAAAGTTGAACTTATAGATCAAGATTACCTATGATAGAGATAACTGTCTCTCAGTGTCATTTTATGTGACTTTGGATTCAGTCTTAAAATGATTTCCATGCGCAAGGTTGTGTTTCATAAAGCTAAGTTCTGCCCAACTTTCCATGCAATGTAACATGTTCTTGGTTGCTAAATCATATTCTCAATTCTTTTTAATTCCTATTAGCTGCAGCATATGATCTATCAACTTTCAAGGCTAAAGTTTTTCTTTGTTAACACAAATATCTGAATGTTAAGTTTAGTACTTGTTAAAAATTTGATTAGGGTTATCAAAAATCTGCTATCAATCAGCAAAAAACAGAAAAAATTGTGGGTATCTCATTGCACACAACAGGTCACCAGTTGAATGGTGAAACTGAAGTTAGAATCACATGTCTACATCTTAAAACACTTCTGTTTATATGGAAACCCTGACAATTTAAATAGCACTTTCAATACTTCTCTGACTTTTCTTGCAGAATAAGGATAAGATTTGTAGCCAGTAATACAGTTACGGCGCAGTCACACTTCGTCTACGATGATGGCCTTACGAGTACAAAACAGCTAGGTTTTTTTTTTTTTTTTTTACCATCTGTATGTGGTTTGTACAGAAATCCGTTAAAAAGGGCAGTTTTGGACAAGCAGTGTGGATGCTGCAGGGGAAATGTGACTGCAGCATCACCAACACTATCTTTACTAGGAACTTTTCAATAATTCAGCCCAAAAGGGAGAAACAATAATATAAACAGTATCCAATATACAGGTCTATGCCCAAGTCAAATATTTGGGGATCAGAGAAAATATCACTTTCAAAGAGGGATATAACACATATTTAGCATATTCTGGCCTAGATACTGCTTCAACTTTGACAAAAATTTCATTCATGGAATGTAAAATTATGGCAATTTAGCCGTAAAGATTACATCTCCTTTCACTCGAGCAGGAGAGCCAACAATTTGCAACATTTCAGAATTGTAAGCTTTTGTCATCTAGATCTGGATAACTTGCTAAAGCGGTGGACTACTGAAGATTGCAAAAAAATTGAGGATGGAATTTGGTGCTGCTCCTTTCATTCAATCCATGCCTAGTCAATACCTGGTCCACTGCGAGTGGTCATAAAGCAACAAAAATGTAGAAAAGTTCAGAGTTTTCAGTTCAGACATACAGTAAAATTCACAAACATTGACAGGTCCATACCATAACCCATCTACTCCTTAGGATTCACTCACACAACTCATTCTTCTTTCTCTCTGTGTTTGTTGTAGCACTCTATAGAAAAATTCATGAAGCATCTGAATCAGTCTTATTTTTCTAGAATGAACAATTTTTAAAGGTAAATACTTAAATTTTCCTTCACTTTTAGCAACAAATTGTCTTGCTTAGCCACCTCGTTTATATAAAATCAAAGATACATCAGAGGCAGTATGATTTTTTCCGGAATGAACAAACCTTTTTTGTTGCTAGCCCCGGTTCTTGGTCCAGTAGCCCCATGAGAGCGGGAACGTTGCCCTTGGCAGACTCCATCATCCATTGCCTTTCTAGAGGTTCAAGCTGTAAGGAAGAAAGATACTGGGCAGAATAAGTACATATCCGGGGGTTATGAAAATGCAGTACATACTTGCTTTAAAGACATTGGTATATGATATAGAGATTTTGATCTATGATGTGTATTGAATTTAGATTTGTCCATATGGATTTGATAATACCCAGGAAGAGAGGGGGGGGGTCAAATTCATGCATTTTCAAGATATCTGTGACCAGAAAATCAAAATTTTCAGGGCTACATTATTTACACACATATCACATACACAGGAAATATTAGAGATCTTATATACACCTCAGTTCATTTACAGTCAAATAAAAAAATACAATTTTTTTTTATAAATGAGACCAATGGAATGCCTAGTCATCTTGGGTAATATAAATTTATGATTCCACCTAAGAATAGTATAAACTAGAAATAATGAAGAATACAAACTGTTGCCATAATGTTTGTTACCGTGAGGTTAATATTCTATATTTAAAATAGCTTCATTTCTATGAATGATAGAAACACAGACATTCATTCATTCATTCATTCATTTATTTATTCATTTTTCCAACAAATTTTACAATGCAATAATAACAATATATAAAACATAACATCAGACAATATAGATGACATAAATATTCAAATAAACCAAATATATAAAATATACACTTGATACAGAAGATAATATTTCCAATTTGATAATAATATTATGCAAGATACATGAGATATGTTGGAAAAATGGAGTGGCCCACTAAAAAGCAAGCTTGTAGAGGGTGGACCACTCAAAAAGAAAAAAAGTATAACGTATAACACTTAGATCTATATGGACCGAAAAAAGCAGCAATACAAAAAAGATGAAATAAAGATATGAATAAATACTTATAAAGATATGAAAAAAATAATTATAATAAATGAAATAAATATTAAAGTGAGCAGAGACAACAAAAAAAGACACGGAGACACAACAAAGCAAAACAACAACAACAAAAGATAAGACACACAAAACAGAGTAAAAATAAACAAACATTGCTGCACAAACTGCGAAAATCCGAAGAAGGGAGAAATGAAGAGAAAGGCAAAGAGAGAGGAGAGAGGGAGAGAAAGAGAGAAGTGTAGTCAATCTAACACAATCACCGAGGGTAACCTGTAAACAGGTAAACAATAAATAAATAAATAAATTATAGAGGTAAAGGAATCAATGTGGGGTTTTGTAAGACTGCAACAAAATGAATTTTAATTTTCTTTTAAATGAATTAAGAGAAGGGGAAAGCTGGATATCAGGGTGAAGAGAATTCCAAAATTTTGGGCCACTATATATAAATGTATTTTGGGCGAACAGCGTTCTGAGCATAGGCAAATGAAGGTCATTGCGACGTCTTGTAGGGTAATTGTGTGAGGAGCTGTTTTTTAGGAACATGTCATGAAAAATAAAAGGAAGCATATTGTTATTGTATTGGTACATAAATTGGCCAAGCTGGAGTAGGTAAAGATCAGTGATCTTCAAAATTTTGTTTTCGAAAAAAATAGGATCAGTGTGGGAACGTGCGTGAGAAGAAAAAATAATCCGAAGTGCTTTCTTTTGCAGCAATAAAATCCTGTTAAGTAAAGTTTGATGTGTGTTTCCCCATATAAGAAGACCGTAGTGAAGATATGGTAATACTAAAGAAGAGTAGAGTGTGAGTAAGGAAGTCGACGGGAGGAACATTCTTAATTTATTCATGACACCAATATTACGAGAAATTGTTTTGCAAATATTGTCAATATGACACTTCCAAGAAAGTTTATTATCTACAGTGACACCTAAAAATTTAATATTCGATACACATTCCAATTGAAAATTATCAAACTTAATACTGTTGGGTAATGAATTTAAGGTGTTACTGTACAACATGTATTTTGTTTTTTCAATATTAAGAGAAAGTTTGTTACTTCTAATCCATTCGAGTATTTTAGATAGTTCTTGATTGATTGTTTGAACAAGAGTGTGTGGGTCTTTATCAGAAATAAATAAATTGGTGTCATCAGCAAAGATTATGAAAGACAAAATTTCAGATGATCTGCAAAAATCGTTAATATATAATATGAAAAGAAGAGGTCCCAAGAGGCTTCCTTGTGGCACACCGCAAGTAATGTCACATAAGTTGGAAGAATGGTCATTCAACGAAACAAATTGTTTTCGATTGGAAAGGTAATTCCTGAACCACTCCAAGGCCTTGCCACGTATACCATAATGAAAAAGTTTGCTAAGTAATATTTCGTGGTTGATTGTATCAAAGGCCTTGGAGAAGTCCAGGAATATACCAACCATATGAGAAGATTTATCTAAGGCATGAGCTACCTTTTCAATGAATGACAGCAGAGCATGAACGGTACTGTGTTTTTCTCTAAAGCCGAATTGAAAATTTGAGAATATATCATGATCTTTTAAGAAAGTGAAAGTTCGAACATATATGATTTTTTCTAAAATTTTTGAAAAACACGGTAGTAAAGAGATTGGACGATAATTATTAACACTCAGCCTGTCCCCCTTTTTATACAATGGGATAACTTTAGCGATTTTCATAGAATCAGGAACTTGCCCGTTAATTAAAGATAAATTAAAAATATGAACTAGGGGAACAACAATGAATGGAATAATTGATTTTACTATAATATTATTAATATCGTCATATCCAGAGCTTTTCTTGTTGCCTAAGTTAGAAACAATGTCCATGACTTCATGAATATGCGTTGGATTTAAAAAGATCGAGCTTGGGTTGGAGGGACCAAGAAAATCAGAGAAATGCCCGCGAGAGGGCGGTATATTGTTGGCCAAATTTGTACCTATGGAAGAAAAATGAGTATTAAAAGCATTTGCTATATTACCAAAATCTTGAATAACCATATCATTTGATGATATTTTTGTAATGTCAATTTTGTTATCCGCTATGTTCATGGCTTGTTTAAGAATTTTCCAAGTGTTTTGCATATCATGTTTATGTAATTCTAGTTTATTAGTAAAATATGTTTTCTTTTCTAAGCGAATTATTCTCGTCAATGTGTTTTTGTAAGATGTATATTTATCTCTATTTTGTTCATTAGGTTTTGATTTGTATTTATAATATAGGCTATTTTTTCGATTTATTGAACGAAGTAAAGATTTTGATATCCAAGGAAGTCTAGGAGTTTTCTTGTAATCATTGTTGTTGTTCTTACTTTGCTTTGGAAGAAAGGTATCCATGTGCCTATTAAGTAAAGTAATAAAATTATCATATGAAGAGTTAACATCAGTTGAATCAAGAACACAAGACCAGTCCACATTTTCTAAACTATCATTCAATCTGGATAAATTCCGTGCGTTAACTATACGTCGTAGAGGGCGGGGGCCGTGAATATTATTGGGTTGCGATAATTTGTAGGAAGTCATTATCGGGTAATGATCAGTTGTATCTGAAAGAATAATGTATGAATCAGGATGAGGAACAACATTGGAAAAAATATTATCAATTAAAGTACTAGATAAATTTGCAACACGAGTGGGTTTGGTAACGAGTGGCAAGAAAGAGGCAGACAAAAATGTTTCTATAAACTCATGTGCAATATTATTAGAGGCACATTTAAGAATATTTATATTAAAATCTCCCATAATAAAACAATCTTTATTTTTAAACATATTATTCCGAAGTATGTCCGATAAACGAGCAATAAAATCGTTACCATTAGAGCTTGGAGGGCGGTAAACAACACCTACAATAACATTCTTACCGCCTGAAACTTCAATTTCTAGAAAAAGAGATTCCATGATATCATTACTAATTGAAATTGTTTCGTGGACAAAATAACGGAATTTGTGAAGAATATACAACGCGACGCCTCCACCCAATCTCCCCTGTCGGTTTTTAGTAACAAGGTTATAATTATCAATAGAAAATGGAAGGTTGGAGTCCTGTGAAAGCCAAGTCTCTGTTAAACCTATAACAGATAATGGTTTAGGAGAGGGATTATTTAAAAGCAACTGTAGTTCATCAAAGTGTTTATTCAGGCTTCTTATATTAAGATGAAGAAGAGAGAGTGTGTCACAATTAAAGTTCATGGTAATGTTGTCAAATTGAGAAACAGTAATATATTTACTAAAATGGTTATTTGCTGGATCGTGTTGACCAAGATTAAGTAGCAACTCTACGGCCGATGAATTGATTTGATCAGCTATAGAATCATCATAAGTACCTAGAGAATTTGATGGAGTTGTGCTGCTTGGACTAAGAGAGGACCTGAACAAATCAAATAAATCATCGTCTGTTATAGAGTTAAAAGCAATATGATCATTCAGCGTAGCCATGGCAAAACGGTGAATTACTGAAGCCAACGGTGTGGTCAGAAGACTGGTAGAAAGGAAAAGAAATCATATCATTGTCAATATATATATTATATTTGTGTAAGGTTTCATGATAAGTAAACATTCATAGATAAAAGTTGAAATAATGGAAAGGATCCCCTTTTTAGTGTATATATCCCCTCTGGAATTTTCAAAGCATGATTTACAACAGGTGTATATTGATATATCAATTTAAATAATATTCCCATAAATTATATATGTATAAATATGAGTAATTGCATAGATTCAATATAGACAACATCTTTGTCAAGTTGGCATTAAACACGAACTAAATACCACTGCCAAGGTTTGATTAACAGTTTTATTCATATGTGCAATATGTTTCTACATTTTACTTTGAAATTTTCAATTTGGTAATGTGTTTTTTTTTTCTTAATACTTACCTACTGACACAAATCTATAATTCAAACAATTCATCAATATCATAATATATAACACAAAACTAGGAAGAATGATTAAAATTACATCACATTAAACATAGCAGTGGTATTCAGACTGTTTTCCAAGGAGGAAATATTCAAACATGCATTATTGAAGTTTGGTGATAGTGCAGTTGCCATAGCTGCAGTTTGCAAGCGATTGCTTGTGCTAAAGGGATGTGTAACAAGGACAGTAAGACATGGCTGTGACCACTGGCGGATCCGGGGGGGGGGGGGGGGGGGCACAGCCAGCCCGTGCCCCTCCCCCCCCCCCTTTGAGAAGCAAAGTTAAAATTTGTAATTTTAAGATGCCATTACAACAGAAATGTGCTCTCCCCCTTTGAAAGTGAAGACCTTTTTTTTTTGGGGGGGGGGCTTGTCAAATTTTTTTGGGGACGAAATATCATTAATTATTGGTTAAAAACCTTTTCTTTATTTTTTTTCGCGTCAAATTTTTCCTCAGAAAAATGTGCCCCCCCTTTATTCTGGAGGATTCGGGAACATCCGTGGGGGATTCGGCTCGTGCATTTTATAATGTTCAAAACCAGCCGAATACTCCCGAATGTGGCCATGACAAATATCATTCGGGCCACATTCAGGATGTATTCGAATGGAATTCAGTTGGATTCTGGTCAGTTAGTTCTTGGCGATTATGCTCCGATTCAGGACCTATCCCGGACCTATTCGTCTCAGATTCCGGGAGCTCCCCGAAACAGACACGAATAGGTTCGAATTAATCCAAATCAGGCCATATTCAGGCAGAACGGGTCCGAATTTATTCAGGAGAATTAGGTTTTGGTGAAACACTGGCTTAAGAATATTTCACCTCCTATCTGACAGTCATCAAACATAATGTAGATTACTCATTTCAAGTGTAGTTAGGATGGATCCAATTTACTATATCTCTGTAGTCACAGGGTAAAATTTACTTGCAATTGACCATGGATATTTTTTAAGATAAAAAAGTAGCAAACAACACAAGACAATATTTTGAAGGATGATCAGATAGAACACAATTCAGTGTAGGCCTTATAATTTTACAACAATCTCCCCCCCCCCCCTATCTCTATATCCCTCTCTCTTTCTCTGCCCTGTGCAATGACACAAAATGAACATGCAGGACTTTAATGTATTAGTAAAACCACGTTCAGTCATATTCTTCCTGTGCAGTAGAACATGAAATTGATGTGACCCTAATTTACCATCTACCTTAGATAACACACATGTATAGTCTGTATGTGGCCAAAAAAGGCAATTATAGGCACCTTCAAAAAAGTCTGTGGCTTGTATTCTGAACTCGGGTTTAACTTAGGCCATGGTCTAACTCTGTGCTTAAATTATGGGATGCTAAAAATGTCACAATTTTGTTAGCATGGTGTACTTATGTTTACTGTGATCTTTCCTAATCCTGTAGTGGTGAAGACATCTATCTTTAGTTTTCCTTCCTGGTGGGTGTTTCATAAAGCTGTTCGTAAGTTAAGAGCGACTGTAAGAACGACTGGTGATCCTTTCTTGCGGTAAATGGTATTTCATTGGCGATGGTTTAGCGCGTAAGAAAGGTTCACCAGTTCACCTGGCTTTATGAAACGGCCCCCAGGACAGTTAAGAATGACTTGGGAGTTAAATGAGCGGATACATCAAACCTCTGCTGTTAAAAAGAGTTATGTCTCAAATTGGCTCTCCATAGTTATACCACAACTTTAAACCAGAGTTTAAATTAAACCCGAGTTGAGAATACGAGCCTGTGTCTTTCAGCAGAGAATCTGCCTCAGCATCTTTTCAACTCTAATGACCCATGCAGAAATACTGGCGTGAAATTCTGCATTAAAAAATCACTGAAAGATGCAACTTAACTAAACTTGTTAAGGTGCCTGGTGCACAAAGAGTTGATTTTGTAGCTCTTTCAGCAATGGGCCCCTAAGCCCACATGCTTTTACACATAAATTGTGTCCTTCTAGCTCTGAGCTAGGCCATGTTGCATTTAAGTACTATGATGGTGACTTCGGCGGTGACACCACATCTGCTCCTGCAACATTTGTTACGGCCTTAATGTCTCAGAGAGCATAGGGTTAGAGTTAGGATTGTATTAGATTTTTTTCAAAATAATGTATTAAGATAAGGATTAGGGTTTATTTAGTTTTGAAGGTTAGGTCTTAGGTTTGGCTTAACGTGCAAATTTTCAAGTGCAAAAAAAATTGTCGCTGGAGCAAATGGAATGGAACCTGCTTTGCCATCCAAATATACTTACAATGGAATCCTTGGTTTTGATTGGTCATTGAGCATTGTAGCCACAGAATATACCATTGGATGACAAAGTTACTGTAAAAGCAACTTTTATGCAATGGGCCACAAGATCATTTATATTCACCATATATATTTTAAGAGAATAAATTAGTTGCTATATGAATTGGGAAGGTTTTTAAAGGTGATTTTTTTTCACCCAAGAATATATACCTACCAACAAACAATTTCTTCAAATGTCTTTCTTATGATGACATCTTTTTTCGTCAAAAAATTGGTAATTTTAACCAATGTGTTAATAGAAATCATGATCACCCTTCATAAACCCACACCAAGCCTTATTGCCATCTCCATATACGACTCAATAAATAACAGAGTGAGACCATGAATTGAAAAAAGAAAACAAAGAGAAAAGAAAGTATACAAGGAACAATGAACTAGCCTACATTTATATTCAATTTAAACAGGGGTGACTGAACAAGCAATCACAAATACAACATGTTCACAAAGATGAAATGCAAATGGATAAACAATACCTGAAAATGAAAGTTAAACTTTAATAAAGAAGCCTCAAAATATTTATTTGGTATTCCTTGGATATGTTAAGACTTTGTAGTTACCTATTCACATGAAACCAAATGTGTACAATTGTCCAAGAAGATTGGTTACACCCGTGATTATGTAGCCTTCCTTTTTATAACACTTTAATTGGGTTATTGTATGGTGTCCCCTTACTGCGGCAGCCCGAAGACGTATCGAGGTCCCCGGGGCAAGGTGTCCCCCTGAATTAAATGAGGTGCCCCCCCAAAAAAATAAAGATTTTCAAAACTTGTCAAAGGAAAAAGAAGGGCAAAAAATTGCACCATTATTCCAGCCTCTTGAAAGCCTACCCCCCCCCCTGAAAATATATATTTATTAATTTATTTTTGGATAACAGTGAATATACTGACACATATACATGATGAAAATGAAAGGAAAGAGCGATGAAAATTTCACATACAAAATTTTAACCAAAAAAGAGACATTAACTCAAATTAAAAGACAAGTCCACCCCAACAAAAAGTTGATTTGAATAAAAAGAGAAAAATCAAACAAGCATAACACTGAAAATTTCATCAAAATCGGATGTAAAATAAGAAAGTTATGACATTTTAAAGTTTCGCTTAATTTCACGAAACAGTTATTTGCACATCCTGGCTGGTATGCAAATGAGGAGACTGATGACGTCATCCGCTCACTATTTCTTTTGTATTTTATTATATGAAATATGAAATATTCTAATTTTCTCCTCATTGTCATGTGATACAACGATTTATTCCTCCCTGAACATGTATAATTAGCATTGTTTAAGACTATATGGTTCAGTCAAGTTGGTCCTTATTGTCATATAGATAAAAAATGAAATATTGTATAATTCAAACAATAAAAAACAAAAGAAATAGTGAGTGATGGACATCATCAGCTGACTCACCTAGTTGTGCATATCACTGTTTTGTGAAAAATAAGCAAAATTTTAAAATGTCATAACTTTCTTATTTTACATCCGATTTTGATGAAATTTTCAACACTATGTTAGTTTGATTTTTCTCTATTTATTCAAGCCAGCATTTTCCTGGGGTGGACTTGACCTTTAACAACCTTGTACAAAGCAGGTTAAAACAGAAAATAATCCAAATGAAAAAAAAAATCAGGCTTTTCAAAGAGATGATTAAAAAAAGTATTTTCAAAAGTTAAAGACAACAAAAGACAACAGTGAAAGGGAAATTTGAAAATTTGAAAAATTTGTATAACGAAAAAAAAAAAAAACTAAAGCACAGATTTTTTCCAAAGCGATGAATATGAAACTATATTTTCAAAAATGTAAAAAATGAAAAGGAAAAGAAGAACAAATGCAAATGAAATTTTGCATTAAAAATTAATAAATAATCAAAACTAAAATGCATTTCCCTAATTAATATAAGAAACTAATAAACAGAACAATGTAAAGTAATTTAAAAGGGAAAAAATAATTGAAAACAAAACTGAAAATTTGCAAACAGAAATCATACAATGGCAAAAATAATTAAAGCTCAGACTTTATTCTCGAATAGATTAAAAAAATGATTGAGGGAATGTAAAGAATTTTAAAAAAATAGAATATTGCGAACACCAATGCAGTTAGAGAAAATTGAGCTTTGATAAAAAGACTTCAGCACTGCAAAACTGCATTTAAACTTTAAAAAATATGAAAATATATTCACACAATAACTAAGACAAACTTTTTTCATATTCATCAAGAGCAGGATCTTGAAGAATAGAAAATAGATGTGTTTTAATACCCTTTCCCTTTCCAAATTGAAATCTATTAGAATGGATTAATAGCACATAATTTCATAACAAAAAGTATTGAGCTGACATTTGAAATTCATTTTGTTGGGGAAAATGTGTCAAATAGAAACAAGAATTTCAAACACAAATTTGAAAACCAAAGAATTATTTTTCTGTGTGTGAATATGTTTTCTAGCAAGAGATAACAGAGCATCGAACAACAGAACTTAAAAGAAAAAGAGATATCCCAGCTGTCAACATGTTGGGGTTTTCTTCTTTCACCAAAGCACCAAAAAGCAAATACCACAGTCTGCAGCTCAGAGAAAAAGAAAGCAGTGAAAAAAAAAGGAAATTGAAATTGCAGAACACTAAAAAATATCTCAAGCTTTGGGGTTACCTTAGCTGGTGTGTCTGGATACGAGTTTCCACTACTTGTGGACTTTATTGATCGTAATGTGTCCGATGAAACGGATTCGGTTAAATCCTTTGGGTAAGCATGAAAATAATGAGGTAAAAACAAACCATTTCATGAAGAAATTTTTTATAAATCTATTTGATACATTAGCTGATATAATTCAACACATTTTAAACAAACAGTTCAAATTTTGCAATTGTAATTAATAGTAGGCCTATGTGGTGCAAACAAATTTGTTTAAACGTCACTAAATCCTGCTAATTTAATTTCACGAAAATTTTGCAGCAAGATAAATTGGAAGCAGAATTATGATTAAGAGAAGTATGATTTGAACGTAAATCCGTAACTAAAATACATATATATGTACATGTATATAATAAATTTGTATAAAAATCATTTTTACAAATTGAAGACCCACAACATAAAAAGTTAAACATTTTCTAATAGAGAAGTAAAAAATCAAAACAAAATTTCTAAAATCTATGCCAAATAAAAATGTCCAACTAATAAAAATGTGTGAGTTATTCTTCAATACACACCTAACATGAAGACACTACATATCCTATTTCACTTGGTTATTTCAGTTATTTAAATCATTTCACTAACCTTTGCTTCACTGAAAAGCAAAAAAAGCACTTTCTACAATTATCGAGGCAATATTCATTTGAAAGTTGCAATCCTGTAATAACCAAGAGAAAATCCTTAACTTTTATTTCAAGACAAGTAAATGTTAGAGCGCCACCTTTTGAGCCCACTACCTTGCAACCATCAATTCCTTTGAGTGAAAGTTCTGTTAGTTTACAGAAGGAGAAGATGTTATTGGTAATGGATCCAATCAGCTGTATCACTTAAGCCAGTTGGAGGTGGATGGTCCTTATAAAATCTCTGTCAAAGGATTCTTTTTTTCCCCTTTCTTTCCTTTTTATTCCAGAGTACACAAAAGAACCTTTATTTCATAATGTGAACAAAAATAATAACAAACAAAATTCTTTTACATAATCATTTTACATATCTTCTTTTACATACACCAATTTTATATATTTTCTTCAAATTAAAAACATACAATTTAACATCTTTTTATAAATGAAAGAGTACTTGTGCTGCCTACTTTATCAAATAATTCCTAGGCTATACGACCCCCATTTCTTACAGAATTTCTTAAATTAGATTTTTTCACACAAAATGTACCTTTCAAGATCAAAATATCACTCTATTTCCTCTTCAAGGAGAACAAAATTTTGTTGTTTGTTGTCCTTTTTTTTTCATTTTCATCTTTGTCACCTCTCTCTCTCTTTCCTCCTATCACAGTGGAATAATTTTAACACATTTTTTGCCATTAACATTCATTCCATAGCCAATTTTTGTACAAATGTACAAAAATAGCAAAAAGGACCCACTCCCACCATCACCATAAAGCAAAAACTCAAATTAGCCTCTTGATTAATTCTACTCATTGTGTGTGTTTGTCTATTTCTCTTATCTCCCTCACGCTTCAACCAACTCTCTTTCTCTCTATCCCTCACTCACACTGCTTTGATTTAATTTTAAGCATGCTATTGAATGGAGAGAGACACAAAAAAAATACTTTCTTCTACATGTATAAGTATAGTTAGTTACATCACACACAAACAAGCACTCACTCTAAATTCCAAGAATTAAAAATAAATCCAGATCGGCTGTGAATAGAGACCAGCCGAATATTAGATTTAGATTTAAACCTTGTTGATTTAAATATAAATCTGAAAGATTTGAATTTAAATCTTTTGAGATTTAAAAGTTAATCCTTAAGATTTAAAATAAATTCGAAATTCTGCTGGTCACTATTCACAGCCAATCTGGATTTTTTTTATCCTTGGAAGTTTTGGAGTGTATATAGGCCTAAAATCAAACCATTAGTGTTATTCTGCCACCCAACCCTATCGTTCTTCTATCACAAAATTCCAAGTAATCTCATAATGGTGACCTATATAGTGCTGACACAGCAAAGTGAGTTCTAGGAAAATCATATCAATCATTTCTTTTCATAAATACAGAACATGTCACCCACACCAGTAAACACACTCTACGTTATTGAAAACATTAGAAGTAAAAATCGATATGTTTCAGTCATGCTGTATACATTACACAGCACTTGCTTGCATTATTTTATATTATATTATAAGAAATCATTGTGAATCCACACCCTATCACCTGTGAAAACACGATTCTTGAGATATAAATTGAAAATATACCTGGCATTTCATTAACTAAGTTAAAGTCACTGTGGAATACTTTTTAAAGGATTATGAAATATTCAATTGAAATCTGTAAATCAAGGTGCTTTTAGGAAGAATCATAACACATTAGTCTCTAAACAAATCATGTCTCCTGTCAAGAGATGATTTTGCAGTTGATTATAGAGGCAATCTTGGTGAATCATTCCATGGTGCAATAATCGGCAAGCCTTGTGATTGGTGCAAACGTGTCAAGGACCCTGTTTCATAAAACTTATTATTAATTACAAATGCTAGAATCTATGACAAATCTGATGTCAGCCAATCAAATGACAGCACATCAACAACTAACATTGGTAACTAGCGACTTGTCATTGATAATTAGTCTTATGAAACGGAGCCAAGTTTTGTGGAAAAGGGAGACTTGCATTACCTGCTGGACTTCATGGGCTAGGTCTTCATTACTATCACTGATGGACGAATCCTGTTAATTCAAGGGACTTTATCAATTAGAGTCAGGACATTCATACTGATGAAAAAATCATGGGTTTTGTAAACTTTAAACCTTTTCACATCATTATTCATTCATATACCATAAATGTAAACTAGTAATGTGACTGTTTGTTTAGTTATTGTTTGGGTTGCTATGGTGGTTGTCATTGTTGCTACTGATGACATTGTTGTTATTACTTATTATCATATTGCTCAAATTACTGCTGGTGCTTTTGAAAGATTAACGGCAATTGCCAAGTATTGTAGTTGAGTTTTGTAATGTACATGTGTGCTTACAAGAAAACATGAATTCAAGTAACATGCTGGCAGAAAAAACATTAGACATACAATGAGAAAACAGTTATTCTATCAAATATGAATGAAGAATTTGGTAACAATCATTTAATACAATGAGAAGACACTTCATAACTATGAAAGGAATTGGAAAGTGACATTCTTCACCAAAAGCAAAAAAAAAGGTTCATCTTTTCAGGAACACACACTTCAAAGAACTTCTGACCCCTAACAGTCAAAGTCGTTCTGACGTAAAAGGTAAAAATGATAACTCTTTCCTCATTCCACAATCTACCTCTTGATACAATTCACTTGAAAAACAGTTAAAATCAATCATTACACATCAATTCCATCTAAGAGAGACACAACAAGATATTGAATCAGTCTAAAGCTCTTAAACTGGTCTCTAAATCACAATTCTAAGTATTCTGTTTACAGCAAATCAATTCAAGCAAGCATAATTTTAACAAAAGACTCAGCCGTTTCTGAAAGCCAATCTGAATAGTAGAAGTGATTCTTTTTAATCAACAAGAGGCAATGATCTTCCTGGCTCCACATTAAGGCTATTTAAACTGATATGACTGCAGGACCTACATCACAGACTTATATTCTGTAAGACCTTAGTAGACAATCATAATAGAATGGAGTACTTGAGGAAACAGAGAATTAAGCCAGTGAATACCGAGTAATCTTAAAATTTGTCTTAATCTCTCTTAAAATCAATATAAAACACAAACTGAAGTAGTAATTTCTACTCCACAATATATAACCCAAATTTTCCTTGCATTTTCTGGAGATGGGGAATGGTTTGGGGTTGACTGATGTGATATAAGATTCTATAACACTGCTCAATATGAGGTTAATAATTTCTTTTCAACACAGGAGACTATCCAGCAGAGTTTGAAGAACTGAAGTTATCGTTGCATATTAAGTCTCATTTTATCTCACTGTTATATATCAATAACGTAGGCACAGGATCATTTCTATCAAGGTATCAAATTCCATTTGCCCCCCCCCCCCCCATGCATAGATCTGCATTGGCCACTCTTCATCCAGGAACCCATATGCAGATGGGACCCAAAAACAAAACAAGTACATGAAATAATGATAATGGCACCAAAACTGGGAACCAAGTCTTGGCAGCTGAGCCATTATGTAAGGCTCAAGCTAAATGGGGATACACATTAGGTACATAATGTGATTATGGTTTGTTTCTACCCACATGATTTGAGCATGGAGTGGTGGTGTAGTATAATCGAGTTCGTAGTTCTATAAGTTGAGAATTAACTCTCCCTATAACCCCCCCCCACCCCCCCCCCAAAAAAAAAGAATTGATATTTATGATCAGAGTAGAATAAAATTTAAAGTAAGCCCTATGCATTCTTGTGACCCAAATGTAAACAGTCTAAGCAAGGTCAAAGAAACTGATATCATAAACAATCACCCCCTAAAAGTAATAACACATAAATAAATAGACAATGAATAAATCAAATAAGAATGATAGAAGTCTTTACTGGCATTAATAATGATGAAGCCCATAAAAGTATGATCACTGTGTTCAGATCTAAGTAAGATCTGTAGAAGACAATGACTATTCAAAATCACATGCCATACCATTTCACAATTTACACATTTTATCAACTTGAAGTTCACTCAGCGAAATATCTTCTTGATGAAATTATGACCACAACTCACCCATACAAATGATTCATTACATGTACATAACATTATACATATATTTCTGGTTACTAACATCCAACTCATATTGTATTCAATCCAAGAATTAGATGGAACTCGTCTTGGCAAACACAACAAAGGGATTTGAAAAAGAAATATGTATGTTAGATGCAGAAAAAGGAATTGCTAAATAAAAGAATGAAAGAAATTGAACAGAAAATGGGAATTTAAAGCTGTGTAATCACATAAGATTAAAAGCTCAAGCATGTTCATCTTAGTAAGAATAGTGTGTGGGCTCAATAAAAACTATTCATCACTCTCTGAGGGGGGAAGATAAGGACCATTGTAGGGTGCTTTTAACAGGACTGGGGCTATTGTCTGACCGGTCTGAGTGGGGGGTTTAGACTCCCTGCTGACCGATACACCTCTAAAATCTATTCTAAATCAGAAAATAAGAATAATTCTACTAAGGTAAAGAACCTGCTTGAAATAGACCGGATTTCATTCCAAGAGGAAGGGGCGGAAATGCGAAAAACAAGAAATCATTGAAGAGAACAAGTGGGATATGTCTTACTAAGATATCAAAATGTTTCTAAGAAGTTAAACACTTCAATGATTATATACATTTCAATTGAAAAGCAGAATAAATGTGGAATACATTTTAATATCAAAGAGAAAATCTTTGAACATATCCAATCAATAAACTACTGAAAATTTACTTAATATTCAAGTCATTTTTTTTCAATTGAAACAGAAATATTCAAGTCCCAACTGAAAACTTATTTGATCTCCCATTAACAGTTTAATAGTGTGTTTATTCAGGAGAATTAAAAATTCTATTCTTTTCCATTTTCTATTATTGTTTGTGTGTGTGTTTATTTTCTTGAAGCGCCATGAGCACCGAAAGGTGGACCTGTGCGCTATATAAGTAACCACCATTATTAATTGAACACCACTAAATTTACCATTCTGGCCAAATTATGAACAATGATGTGCAATTCTAAATACACTCATGCAAATGTATGCAAAGCTCCAACCCAGAGGGTACAATGTGAAGAATACAAAATATGCATACCCAAAATAGCCAGAAATACATAGGGGAGAAGTAAAAAGTAGTGAAATATAAGAATTTTCCATCTAAATATAGTTGATAATTTAATAATTCTTCACTTTGATATGAACAAGTGGTGAACTTTGACAGGTCATACTACAAGAAATCCTTTAGAAGATGACACTTTGTGTCAAAACACATTATCAATAAGAAGCAGAGATATCCAGAGAGACTTTTGACTAACGGTTACCACACACTGCTTTTTGGATTGGTGATTAGTAGATATAGCCTCTTAACAACCTACAATCTGAGCCAAATACCATTACGCCTTTCACCACAAAGAATTGTTTCCAGTAAACAAGCATTAGAAGAAAACACAAACTCTTTTCTTCTTTTTGATTTACTGGAGAATTCTTTCTCCTCATCCCTCCCCCTGCTAAGTACCCCTCCACCTCCTATCCATTGGGGCACTCCATTAAAAGGATTAATCAATGGTCACCGGGGCACCATGGTCATTGACAAAGTTTCTAATGATGTCCAGGGACACTAATGGTCAGTTTGAAGGGGTCATTCTGAAATAATCACTTGGGATAAATTCACACTGGTCATTTTTTCTCTCTATACTTTAGGTTAAGAATCATAGAAGAGTGTGAGGAGATATTTCATTTGATTCATATACAAAAAAAATTATACAAACAAAATGAGTGTGAATGACTTAGTGCTCTGGATTCTTTTTTCTTTTTTTTTTAATTCTCCAAAGTTTGTCAAGGTCATACAAGAGATTGAGGAGCAACTAACGCTGCCATCTACAAATCCCTGGTGTTTACAAGAGCGCAGTTGCAATGCCATCAACACCTACATGTATTCTGTATCAATAACTTAATGATTCATTGATCTTGTCATGTTATGAAGGCTGAGCAATAAGGATGGCACAAACCTTAAGGGATCTGTACAGAAAGATAAAGCCTTGATTCTGGAAGGATCTTCAAAGTCAAAATCAGTTTTCAAACTAGTCAATGTGAAAGACTCCTTCTCTTCCCCACCTTCTATTGTCTGCCGTAGACCATCCCAAATCACTACCTGTCTTCCAGGTCCAGTGTAATAAATGATCAGCCGATTTACAAGCCCCTTTCCTATTCATCAACATCCATCCATCAAACCAAATACAATCCAATTCCTTATCTGCTCCAGAAGAACTATTGCAAAGATTAATGACCACATTCCCAAATACTGTTTTTTCTGTTAAGATCATAATGACTTCATTGACGACACGAACACTTGAAGAAATGCCTTCCACGACATCTCCCGATTCCTTGTTCCTGTCTTTCCCATTCTTTCTCCGATCTCTTACACCCTTAAAACCCAAACACAACACAAACGAACCTAATGATAATCACTGCAGCCACACTTGAATGCGGGATGGGCACCCATTTTTCTTCTTTTCACCGGTCGTGTAGAGACACTAATGATGATTACAGAATAATTTGGATTAGGTGTAGCTAATACCTTTGGTCTCCGCCAGGGCAAATTATGCAGTTCAACTATAGAGGCAAGCAAGATTTATGATATTGCCTGTCTGATACTTTGGTCATATATTACTTGTTCCAGGACTGAGAGGGGGAGGTAGAAAGGCCGAGATACAAGGCGTGAAAAGCTAAAGCAAAATTTGGTGAAAAACCGCAGAAATGGGAGACAACTCAGTTCAATAAAGCAGAAAATAAGTAAGAATGGAGAAACAAGGCGAGGTTCTAAAAATATTGATACAGACACAACTGCATTTTGATGGAGGAAAAATTGAAAAATGTAAATAAAATTCTAAACCAGAAAAAATGTTAGTGATGATTTGAATGATATATATTACAGTGTTGTCAGTACCATTTTTCTAAAAATCAGTATAAAAAAAAAATTTCTCCCTTGAAAAAGAAAGGTTTCAAAATCTCAAAGAAATTCCTTCCATAATGAGGGCTTTAGTTACAATTTTTATTCCTGATAATGTGCTAAGGAAGCATGGAAAGTGTATATTAGCAGCACAGCATGAACCATGTGAATCAAGTGTGAATCTCTAAGGATGGTAAACAATGTAGATCTCAACCATATATTGTGTTAAAATATTATGATCAATTGAAAAGTTAAATTCTCTTTCTCAACCTGAATCAAACGTTTCCTTCTCCCAACTCTCTAGATTAATTATAAGCTGGGCTAAGCTGGGCAAGGTGGCTCAGTGGTTAGCACACCCATCACATGAACAGGGGGTTGTGGTTTCAATCCCTGGCAGAATCATTCAAAAGACATTTAAAAAGGGTACCTTGCCAGGTGCTTGGTGTATAAGAATAGAAAATGATAATAATATATTATCTTAAGCAGGGCCTGCTGGAAGAACAGCTCACTGCTGAAAGAGACAATCCTAGCCGCCCTTTCACACAATAAAAAATTGTAATTTGACTAATGATTCCAGTGAAAAATAAGGCGAATGACAGATTTTTAGCACATGTGAAACCAAACTAGAATCACGCACGCTAATCACAATAACGAATTCAAATTTTACTCCAGAGGTGAATTCCAGTCAAGTTTCACTCAAATTAAGGGAAGAATTTTCCATGTGAAAGGTCCGGTGATTCTAAAGACGAAATGCAATCATCGTTACAATGATGATTCAAGATTCACGTGTGAAAAGGCCCTAGGTTAATCAGAGTTATATTCATTATTGCTATCATTATCAATTATTGACAGATAAATTAAAAGAAATAATTTCTTATATATTTTGTGTGACACCAAGGAGGCAAGGACTATAATACAATGGCCAATGAAGCACCGCTGGTATCAACGGGTGAAGAAATGTTCACCAACAAAATGTATCATCATGCCACTCTGTCCAACATCACCTTTTCATTTTGAAATACCACCAAAACATTTAGGACCACCATGGTAATTTGGTTCTATAATGTGCTAAATTTCACAAGCCCAGTAAACTTTAGCAAGATTCTTTACAATAAAATAACAAGAGGCATTTTTAGGGTCTTTCTGACTGACAGAGTATGGCCGTGTCTTACACGCAGCTACCCTGAAGAGAGTTTTGAAGTGTTTACAGCATTTCAGAAGCATCAAGCACATCTGGACCACCCCTGCACCACTTGATCATGAAAAGAGAGGTCTGAATGGAAATTGGAAAAACACAAATCTTAAGATTTTGTACATAAAAGGAAGGAATTCAATTGAATTCAATTTCCAGAGCAGGACAAGTTTTATTTGGTACTATTGGTTCTTTGATCACGGGAAAAACACTCCTCAACACGGTCCTGTGAATAGGTTATGGTGCATTATCGGACATCTGCATTTCAATTAAGAATTTTTTATATCTTTTTCTCAGCAAGTAACTGGCAGAGGTTAAACCGGTAGAGTGGGATAAGGAGGTTGTAAATATATTGATATCAAGGGGAAATGAAAGTGACGAACGAGTGAGAACATTTGCAAAAGGGAGGAAATAGTTTCCATCCTTTCCCCATTTAACAAAGAAACGTCACACATCTCGAAGGCCTTCTTATTTGAACCTTCGCTTAACCGTGGGTGACATAATCTTTTCCTTGCCTTGTCACTCATCGACCTGGCCTTCTAAAAGCAACAAAATATTTACATCCCAAGTTGGACTAAAATCCTTTTTCTCTCACTTCTGCCTCACAATGGTAATGAGTATGTGGGCAGGCACCGCGAGGCCGATTAGAGCATGCCGCACAAAGCCCGGCTTTTACCACCATTCACGCTAGGTGCTAACCCAGGCGACAGGCAGAGACAAAGTGGCTGAGAAGGTGTGCGCGGAGCCCTGGCTTTAGAGGAGCCCGGCATGACCGATTCCAATCCACTCTCTTACTCTGAAAACTTTTCAATTTCTCCACTCTTCTGGACTTTTACCCCGCTAAAGAGGAGCTCAGACTGTTGTGACAGATTTAGAAGCTAATCCGCCTACTAATCCGTCTGTGTTGGTACAACTGAAAACAGTTAAATCCCCGCAAGACAATGGATTGAGGAAGAAAGGAGGTATAGTGAAGAAGGGTGCAATGGAGACACCCTTAACAGGATTTAGAAACCAAAGCGGTTTGTTCCTCGTCAATTAATCCATGTTTGTCCCCCTACTCTACTCTAAAATCGTTTCCGGTCACTCGTGTCATAATGCGTCGCTTCCATGAAATGCGTGGCACATTATTATGACAGCTCTGGTTGCACTATTTGGCCCTGTACCATGGATCAAAGGTTGAGTTGAAAACACCAAAACGCTAATCCCAGTGCCTCAACATGAAAAATAACATGCTTTCTAACCCTGGAGAGTCCAAGTAAAGGCCTCCAAGGTACTTAGATAAAATAAAGCGGCATTCAATCTACAGTCAGCATGCATAGATTTATCTTTTTGTAGACCCTCAATAACTTAAGTTTGTTTTCATCTTCAGAAGTAGACATAAAGAAGATGATGCAAAAATACAGTTTCATTTCCATTTCAGTCAAGGAAAAAAAAGAAGACATGAAATAAATTTGTTGTCTCTTGGCCAGGAAACATAAATCCCAAATGTGCTTTCATGAAACTAAAAACAAGTGAGTACCATTTGACGAATGTGTGTGATTGTGAATATGAAGCACTATACGAATAAAGAAAAGGGTCAAAGGCTCTAATGTTGGTAAAAAAAAGCTGTTAAGTAATTATTGCAGAGAGCACAATAAAACAAACCTTCCAATTAATATGCAACTGAATTTTCAACCAATCATGAATGTGCACTTCAGACTTGCAAATTATTTTGTTTACATTGTTTAAATGCACCCCTTTCTTCAATGGTAAAATATGGGACTTGATTCCTACACGTATCTCAATTCATACCGTAGACAGGTGTACTTTTGTAAAATATCAATTCCCTTGGTATTATGGATAATTAAAAACTATTAATAATAAAAATGAAATAACAAAATGATAAAGGGGACAGTCAATCATATCACTGTACAGTCACACGCGTGACTTTTTCAAAGAAATCCATTATGACAGTTTTTCACACTTTCTTTGTATGGTTAAATGATTTGTTTTCTATTTTATTTGACCTCTCAGAGTTATAATCAAAGAACACAATCTTGAAAGTAAAGGTAGTGCACATGTTTTTGATACTGACAGCTGACATCTAAAAAAGAAACGAGGTGATTCCTTCATACACAAATGTAATTACATAACAGAAGAGAATTTCAAAAGGGGCAAAAGTTATGTGGGTGTAAACTGAATCCATTAATGACAATTATGTACAAAACAGCATGGTCATAAGGTATAATTTGTGGGGGAGATTATAGGAATAAATGGGTGGAATATTCATTGTTTGAAACATTGAAATTCAAGGAAAATTGATATAGTATGAGAAGATAGCCAAATAAATATTTGGAGGACGAAGAAATAAAATCTCAAGTAAACTAATTATACAAATAAATGATAATGGTAATCATACATTTTGATCAAATTTTATATACTGGGAGTGGTCCATCTTTTCATGTGAAACAAATGGAATCATGTTAAAAAACAGATGGCACATTGAGGTTTCATATATTATATAAAATAACTTCCATCTATTTTAAGAAAAAATTAAAAATCACTCAATTATGACCAATGAATCGAACTTCTTTCTGGTATCCATAAAAATGCTTGCAACAAACAAAAATCATCAATTATTTGAAATATTGGTTGACTGCCATATCAATTTCCATATCAAATTCAATATTCACACACTATTAATTCCCAAGAAACAAATTTCTTTCAGTGGAGATTGTGTTTACATATTGAATGGGGGTCAAACATATTATTCTGAAAAAGGGACATTTGAGAAAACTGAATGGATTTTGTATTCATAGTATATGGACTTTATCTGCCCCATGGTGACAACTAAATAATTCATGCCTTAATCAAATTATTGATATTAATGGTAGAGGTTTTTTGCATATGTATGTGTTTGCATCAATAGCCCATGCCAAACACCAATTCAGTCAAATAACCAAAATACAACTGGAATTATTGTAAATCATATATTTTTTTACTAATCTACTGTTAAAGGGTACAACCTGAGAGAAAAAAGTAGTTCAATAAAACATTGACATGTTTTTAACACTTTAATATAGATATTAAAAACATACCTCTGTCCATTTGTGGCAAACCACAGTCTATCACTTATATCTATATAATCAAGAAACATCCACGGTGGTCATGAAATCCAAAGAACTCACCCTAAACCCTACCAGAAAGATCTTTAGAAAGAAAAGAAATGAGAAATGAAAAAGAAGAAAGAGCACACGACTGGGAATGCCGTTCACCCATGTACCTCGGAATATGGGCCATTAAAGCTACTGTAATTTATATAAGTAATGAAAGAAGTTAAAACTTTGGGAAAAAAGTATTTAAAAAAAAAGGAATTTCCCGACACAGTGTGGGATAGGTGTATTTGACTACATTGAAGTAAAAATAACATGCATATCACGTGGGTATGAACACATTTGATAAAGGTAAAAACAGTGGAGATGGAATATTCTTGGACCCAGTTTCATATTTGATTTTTGATGATCAGACCTTTATGGTAACTACCAGTGTTATAGCTACAGTGGATGGCAGTGGTCAGGCCCAACTGGCACAGAAGATTTCTAACCACCACTTATCATGAAAAACACTGCTTGTGTTTCAAACACAACTCCTTGCAAAGAGGAGTTGCACTTGTGTTCATTTCCATCTTTAATCTTGTTTTATTTGTTCAATTTACATTAAACATCCTTATATTAGATAAATATTTCTATTTTCAAAGATTTGCTAATGTCAGATTGTTATTACATTGATGTTCCTTCACTTTTGGCTTATGACCTGTAACTGGCCTGAAAAAAAAACACTTTCAATGCCGTGAAGTAGCGACCACCACTAAAATGGGTCGAGCTGGACACTGGTAACTACCATGGAAACCTTGATTTTTATTGACTGCTTAGCCTTTGTTAACATAGAAGTTACCATAAATTTGCATTGTTGTAAGTCTTCATATGCAATGGGCTCCATATAAATACTACTTCACTTTTTTAATTTTATCATATTATAAATTGCATAGCGTTCATATCCTTCTGTATAACAAATTCAGGAGGTTTTTCTTCATAGTTGCACAGGAAAATTACCTCAAGACAGATGTAGACTACCATAGAAATCAATCTCATTCTTTTTTTATACAAAAAATGTTAAGACTGTCTCAAAACTTGTTCAAAAAAAAATTCAAGGAAAAACACATGCATGTAGACAAAAAAGCTGTTCACAAAAATTGAACATTGATCGATCACTAGTTGGAATTTGAGTGGAGGTAACTGACCGACCTATAATGAGGTTAACACACACACACAATCATGACTATAAGACAGACTATCATTAATATGGTAAATGCACATTATGACAAGTAGATAAAAGACTCCTTGTTTGTTTCTTCTTGCACCAATAACTTGATGGCAAATCCCACCAGCACTTTAGCGACCAGACTACTTTTATCTGTTTCCTTCAAGGAAATGTTCTTCACATGTAGAACATCTCGCTTAACATCAGCAGAAAGCTGTCTTCACCTAATTTACACACGCAATCCCCAAAGATGATGAAAATGAATAGAAAAACAAAAACAACAATTGACGAAGGAAAAAATGATGAATGAGGAAGACTCGATGACCTGTCAGCCAGGATCATTTTTCAAACATAGGGTAATCATCGGGGCTTAATCCACAAGTAAGGCACCGGGACTATTCACAATTGATATTACCTATATGGCCTTAGTCCATGAGTTAATGAGAAATCTGTTTCTACATAAATGTTTTTGTTATGGATCCCTCTCTTGTTGAAATTCTATTGAAGGAATGACTGATAGCACAGGAATAAATCATTATCTAATCTCGGGCTGTGGGCTACCACGATACACCCGTCCACCGACGAAGAAAAGGAAGAAAAAGCTCTTACAAACGGAACAAAGGCCGGAACGACTAACATGGGGAAATTTGTCAAAAAGGGTAATGGATGGGTGCTGATGAGCGACGTTCTCAAATACAAGGGGATAATGGGATGGTTATGACAAGCAAAAGTCATAAATTGTACAAGTTTATTAATGTGATGCACTCTTCAATGCTTTATTTCTTCAAAGGTGTCATTGTACACATGTCATTTTCAGTTTCTTTCTTTGCTCTCAAAAGGTAATCCTTATTCAAAACTCTGTTCAAAGATATTATATAAAGGGAATTGACCTGAGGTTTAAGATAATCTAGAATTTACCATAAACCAATTAATGCAGGAAACGTTTGCAGCATCATTACGCTACCTTTGAGTATTTTATGCAGTGTTTCCCACCCTAAATATCATGGGAAACGAAAATGAACAAGAAAGAACAAAAAAATGGGGGAAAAAGGATTCAAATGAAGTAATAAATATCCAAGTCACATCAACGAAAAGCCATAGAACCATTGTAAAGCTGATTTAACTTCTTTTCCATTTTTCTGAAGTATAACAATTTTACGGAATTTCCAGTCATGTTTTGGTGTGTGGAAATATGGACGAGAATGTATCCCACAATGTTAGAAACTAAGACCAGGAAGAAGGAAGAAAATCAAAAAATTTGATCTCCTATCTAAATCTCAGTTTCAGCTTAGTTCATTCCACATATTTTTATCTTTTATTTTCTGTATCAGAAAACACATCAGAAAATGCAATATGAATCAATATTCCTTCAACAATATTTGATAACATATCCATTCCAATCTTTTGCAACCTGCTGCATCAGAACTGCATGTATACAATATCCATACTGGTGGATATGAGAGTAATGTAGTGAGACACCATATCCACAAAAATCTTCAAGGTAAAGGTGTATATTTGTTGTAAAGTATGTTGTCCCTTGGTATAGAGGAGATTGCTAATTGTAAAAGGTAAATGGAAAAGAAAAATCAACGTTAAGACCCATAGGTCATCTGGATCATCTGGACGTAGAACAAAAGATGAAGATGTGGCAAATTAACACTAGATTCCAGGGGCCTGTTGCAGAAAGTCTCGCAATCAAACGCAACTCTGAAAATCATTCACGACTTGATTTTCAACCAATCAAGAGCGTGCATTCGGGACTTACACTTGATCTTTTTTTACTTGAGTTTAACCACAACTCTTTCTGCAACCGGGCCCCTGATAAATGATAGCTCAAGAAGAGAGTAAATAATTGTAGGATTCTTATATGGCAGGATATACAGCATTTCCACATGTTACTTTTCTACTAATAATGGTCAATTCTGACCATTTACAAACAATCCTCTCTTATACTCCAGTCACATTGATGGAACCGACTCTAAACTGACCGATGTTATGTCATTGAAAATAGTGTAAAACCTTCGGTCGGACAGGAGTCGGTTTTGCGGGTGTGACCGTAGCGTTCCAAAAATCTGGATTCAACACCAATCACCGACATCAAATTGACCTTGCATTCAATATAATGATTGGTTGAATATTTCTCTCTATTTGGGGGGAGTTGGTGATGGCGAGACGGGAGTCTCAGGGGACCTGTTATGGTCCACTGTAATCCACTTTAAACTGACTGGTCATGTGATTTTTAGTTTGACGAGAAAGAAACCCTGAGATGAGGTTTCCATTTGATTGATCTCAAAAGAAAGATTATCGCTCCATGTTGAACATAAGGACTCAATACACTATAGATGGGACTAAACAGATAACATACAAAACCTCTCAAGTGGATTTCCATTTCAACACGAATGAAAGAGATGGAAGGGGCCCTACCCATTCTCTTTTCTTTCCACATTTATCTTTCCTTTTTCATATTTTTAAAATCTCTCCTGAGACTCTTAATTCAGGATGGGATCTTTTTTGACAAAACAGTATTTTGTTCTCTCTGGTATTTAAGCGGATGTTTGGGGGATTGGTGGCCGAAAAACAAGTTCCTAATCTCTCTGTCTCCAAAAGCATCTAATGCTGTCTACCATTTTCTCTCATTGTAAAATAAAAGGGAAGGACAATTATTTCTGCTGCCAGAGATAAAGAGAATTACATCAATAAGGGTTCTTTTTAATCTGTAATAATTCTTGTAAACAACTTCAAATCAACTAAAAATGTTGAATGCTCTTGGAAAATTCTTACTTCTATCGTGATATCTAGTTCATAGTTTGTAAAAAAAAAAATTCTTACATTTCTAGACATCAATTTTTTTTGTATATTCAAAAGCACTACAGTGTTCTTTGAAATTTCAGGTTAAGTCGAGATTGGTGAGAAGAGCTCTAATAGATAAATAAAGAGTACTTATCAAAACAAAATATAAAAAAAATTATTAAAAAATAACAGGACACACAAAAATATTGAAGACCAAATGAATATCAAAATGCATATTGATTCATTTCTTGCTTATTGCATATTCATGCCATTTTATTTCAACATTTATTCAACCTTATCTAAAACAGACAAGTAGGCCAGATGCAATCTGGTATTAGGACTATGATTACCATGAAAAAGAATGAATTCAGGGAATCTTTCCTGCACGCACGGGATGAGGCAATCATATATATGATGTTAATAAATCCTTGATGACAAAGACCATCAAACCAAGAGTGTATCTCCACAGGTTTGATGACCTGGTGACACAATGGTTCAAACGTGGCCAACATTAAACCTAGGAACAAAAGATGCCACCGAACTACCCCCAATCAATAGTCAAAGAAGCACAATCTGATCAATCACACGCAATACATGTTCAACTTGTCACTTCAGATTCAAAGGACGAACACAGGTGTCTATTGTGACAGTGAATGGGTCCCTCGTTCTATCCCGCGAGCATCTCCCTATTCTCATCTTTATGCCTCCTCATTCGGGGGGGGTTACCAGTGATAAATGAACGTCAGGCTTCATACAAATGAGGAATTTGGGGTGAAAAATGTTGGACAGATGTAAATCTAAATCTAGCTTAGGGGACATGAAGCAAGCTTCAATGGTGGAGCTGTGAACCGGGATAACCGGTCGGCTTCAAGCCAGGCAGACACTCTAATCTTTTCATTCCAATCTGGTACAACAAATTATATCCTAAAAAGACGACTGCCGTACTCGTACCCTCTCCCTCTGCATCACATTCCAAACAAAAATAGTTGAGGGCATGCTGCAAGAACCTGTGTTCTGTCACAGTACGAAACTGGGGGTGCTTTCTTCAGGAAAGACTCTTGACTTGACAAAAGACAAACTTTTTGACAGAAGAGCATTCAATTTCAGAGGGGGCAATAAAAAAATCCACAAAATTAATGCACAACAAACGGTACAATGGAAATAGCTACTGTTAATCTCTGAATAAAGAATGAGAGAATGGGGAGATAGGAGTATAAAGTTATAATCGATTGCAGGAGGCCCGCTTCTTTCTTTAATATTTATTTTTATTCCTGCTAGATTGTCTCCAAGGATATAAAGTTTGCTAGCTTGTATAATGGGCAATTGATCACTTGGGGGTAATTTATGAGCCTTTCGAGTGGCATTAGGGGTGATGACTTGTAGAGTTATAAAGAATCAAATAGAAACATGCCTCAAATAAATGCCATCCAGCAATACATACCACCCAACTGGTAAATTGATGAGCTAGGATGTTAGCATTTTCCCCCAAATATAAGCTTGTCTTATTTATGAGCTCATCATAACATATTCAAATACGGCTCCACTCCACTCGTCATCAAATGTTATTTCAATGAAAACATCCAGAAAAGGCATGGGGGCGGCATGATTATGATTATTTTCTCACAAAAAAGTTAAAACCCCATGAATACAAAGTAGACCAATTGGCATGCTGGTCCTAAAGACTCACAAAAGTTTATATTGCCCAAATTGTGCAGAAATAATATGTTCATGAGGATCAAGACAGCGGCACATGAAAGGTTACGACAAGCCAACATTCCATGAAAATTAACTTCTTATCCATAATCGAGTTATAACCATTCAACCTAGAGATCAGCAGAAGTCACATTCTATAACAAAGCAATCAAACATTTTCACAGAATTACAAAGATCAAAATTAGCCATTACACACTCAGCTGTAATCTCAATTCTGAACAGATTTATGGGACATTTATCAGACTTTACTGTCTATTCTTCAAGAATTATTACATTGTGGGCCACATTCACAAAACCTTTTAAAAAAGGAGAAAGTCAACCACTTAATTTATCTGTTTGTTCAAGAATTAAGATTTGAAAATGTGGACAACCTCACACAGACAAAATGGAAAAAAGTATCATTCCTACTCCTTATTCATCTTCAAATACATGTACACAGTATTATGATGATGTATGTGGTTGAATGGAAATCATAACAATTTTCTCATCATTCTGATAATTTTCCTGATTAATCGGTAATATCTCTATATCCTATTTTTTAAAATGACAAACTTATTGTTCAAAACATTATACACATTACAATGGCAGCACTATACCAGTAACTTGCAAAAGAGAGAGCAAACAATCAAGATTGTTATGTACCATTGAAATCTTCATCAAATGAAACCTTGTATTATATATAAAAGAAATAGTGTATTGCCGGAACAAATAGAAGGAAAAAAATGGTATACTTACTGATCCAACTAAGTTATGTTCTTCTTCATCATGATGATGAGCTGGAGATACACCATTTTGAACAAGTTTCTATGAATAAAAACCAGAGATATAAATCAAACAACATCATTTATCTATATCATTCCAATCAAAGCAATATCGGCTAATTACAAAGGTCTTTGATCTTATTCCAAGAGCAGTCAAATTTCTTTCATGGTCATACGTATTACATCGGAATGCTATTAGTAAAACCACCATAAAATGATAGTTATCAGTGGCAGCATTCATGGTTTCATCAAGGAGCAAGTGGTTCCATGCATTATATAAAGATTAAAGTACGAGAGCATTGTGTCTCACTTACTTCAAATACTTCGTCATCATCTTCATAATAATCGTACTCAATATGGTTAATATTTTCGGCGTCCTTTATTCCGTCAGAGAAATTCACAGAAAAATTGCAATCTAGCACATCATGATTGTTTCTTTCAGGCAAAAGGCACGCCATAGTTAAAGAACAATCCTCGGATGTTTCTAGTGTAACAGTGAAACTGTACAAATACAAATTTTATGTGCATACACACAACCACTATCAAATACATACAGAGTGATTAATCTTCGCAACAATACACTGAGACAAAAATATCATAATGGGGCCATCAATCGATTGTATTATCTTACAAAAGTGATGAAACTGAATGATTCAATTTTCATGAATAGTAATTTCACCAGGAAAACTCATACATGTCACATAAATGAAACCAAAACCAATTGATAATCAATATAGACTTACTTGTAGATAAAGCACTATTAATTATTAAACTAGATTAATGTGAAAATATAAACAAGTTTAAAGTCATGTAATTATCTATTTGAAATTCACTTCCTTTTCCTCTCCAATAATTCTGAATAACACATTTGTTAGTACTGTTAAAAGATGAAAAATTCTTTACTAAAATGCACATCAGATTTTTAATATATTAATTGTTTTCCCTCCCATTAAGTAAAACAAAACGATCAATCTTTAATTTACATATAACAATGTCAAATAATATTAAAATATGGTACTAATTAATTGATTAATTTTTAGTATACCTGTTACATATTAGTATAATTCATACATTTGTATATATAAAACAATTTGGATCTAATTAAGTAAATGAAACTATCTACAAAAGTTCTAAATATAAAAAAAGGTAAATGTTCTATGTATATGCTGCTCAGTACAAAAGGTTTACAAGTTACTTATCAAAAGTGTGCATGATGTAGTTATTATTAATAATTGAAATTTATATCACTAAATATGCATATATAAGAGTTTTCCTTTAAGAATACATAAAAAGACAGTTTGCTGGAATAAAGAACCTATATTGATTTAAAAAACAATTATATGAGTATGGTGCATAATTTAGAAGAGTCGATGAAATTTGATATTTTGTTAAATCCAAATTTTGACTCTCATTCCCTCCTCTACTCTACCACTCCATCCCCGCCACCTTTCTCGATTTCTATATCTTTATTTTCTGCCCCCCCCCCCTCCCCTCATTTGCAATTCACCTATTTTCTTCTCCTCAGATCTCACTATAATCTAGATCAGTCCATAAATTTGTGATTACAATTACTTCAAATGTGGAGAGCAGGCAGTAGTATTTCTATCTTCACACCAAAGACCAGATCGGAGCCTTCTCCAACACGGTCTTGTGTCGAATGAGTGTCAAGGATTAAATTCTCAAGATTTGTTTTTCATTGACAACACTCCCCGAGTGTTGTCACATAATCTGGATAAGCGTTGGAATACCACTCTGCTTCTATCACTCTGAATTCACACTATGATTTGAAATCTTAACAAAAGGTTCTGACCCAAATCATTGCCCTTGGCCTTTCCATGATTTTTTAACAAGTTTTAAAACCTTGATATTCGTATTTCTGACAGTTATAGAAATCTAATCCTTTTCTCTTAGCTCTTTGTACTTGTAGGTGAAGATTTCAAGAGACGAGTTATCACTATGGTGAGTCATATTTAAATAATTACCCCCCTTTCTCTCATTTTCCCCTATCTCTCGCTCTCTATGTCTCTTACATACTGTATATGCTTTTCACACTGCATTTCCTTAACCCCATACTATCCTTTACCCCGGACTATCCTTAACCCCATACTATATTTTTGGGGTTTCACACTGTCTTTCTTAACCCCATACTATTTGCTGAGCTGGGGTTAATGCCTTAACCCCGGACTATCATACAGCTCATGAATATTGATGATTTTGCCACACAGAGCGTGATTAACGTGCAATTTCAACTTCTGTGATTGGCGAATGCTTTGCCCCACTTTTCCTTAGCCCGGTTTCGTTTCACACAGTTATCTCTTAGCACCGCATAAGCCGGCTAACCCTGCTCTTTTGCAGGGCCAGATAGTACCGTATTATTTACTGTGCGAGCCCACTTTGCTAAAACGTAGTGTGAAACCGAAGTGGGCTAAGCTTAACCCAGAAAATTGGTGGGCTTAGTCCACCCCACCAATTTCCCGGGGTTAAGGAAAATATGCGCAGTGTGAAAAGCATATTTGTCTCCCTCTCTCCCTCCCTCTCTTTTTTTTTCTTCCATTTTCAGCTTCTCTACTTCCCTGGCTCCCTCTATATATCCCCTTTTGCTATCATCAAAACATGTGTATGCACAATGCTTACATATGTACAGTACATCTGAAAATTAAATATTACTTAGAGTATACAATAAACTTCTGCAAAACAGAATCATAATTTTGAAATTAGTGAAGTACTGTGAAAAGACAAGCCATCAAAATTCAAAATCATGCACTGTCACACTTAATGAAGCTACAGGCCTACACTTACCAAATCTGATTTCGGAATTCGAATATGATTAGAACACTCTTTAACTGGCATGTAATTGAAATGCACCATTCCAAATTCGTCAAAAGAACATAGTTTCAAAATTGATTTATATAAAATAAAGAATTTATATCATGCAATAGAAAACAATGCATTCATCAAATCATAATTGCTAGTATTCGCAAGACAGGGATACATGGCTGGCTTAAATTTGAATGCAGCCCCTCACCTTTGATAACTTGGGTGTGCGTTTGCCCCCAAGCTTTGGGGTTAGTTGAGCTGCTGAGGCCGCTTCTTTTTCTGCTTCTCTCTCAAAGAGCTTTCTTGCCCTTTGAACGCTAGGAGAACCATCTGGTTTCTATAGCAACCAAGTACACCAGCAGACAGGCAAGTGCAAGAAAACAATGAAAGAGCAACACAGCAATAAAGGAAAAAAAAGCAGGGTGCAGGTTAAAGTAAGAAATTTCAAGCAAAGTTTGGTCATCATTTAGGATAAAGGGAAAACACAAATGAGAAAGAGTCAAGAAAAGGAACATTATTTGGACAAAACAATACACACAATATCATGGTGCAATTAAACATTGGCCACATCAAAATCATGCAGGAGAACCACCCCCCCCCCCTCTCTTTTTTTTTTACTATCAACTAAAATCATTTAGACTATGCTTTCTATTTCTAAAAGGACAAGCTGAATTGCTGAAAGATTATAAAGTTCAGTTTAGATTTAAATTTGTTTATCTCAATCTACAGAAAGGCAACATGAAACATGTATGTAAACATGAGAGAAGGTTACAGTACTAAAGGATTACATAATTCATGACTGGATTGAAGAAAAACATGACATATATAGGATGTCTAAATGCATTTAGAATAATAAGATCCAATACATCAGTTCATTATTCATATATCACCAAAACTAATCTCTGTGTTCATTTCATATTTCATGTTACATGAGTATAGTTACAACTTAAATATTATTGATAAATATAATAGGATAGGATAATGTTGAAATATGTACTTTTTAAAAAAGGAACTGTCTCTGAATCAAAATAAACCAAGAAAGATTGGTGAAGATAGGTTGTTCTAATTTATTTTTATTGGATGTAGGTTAAAAGTAATATGCAACAAAATAAATAACATTGTGCCAATAAATATAAAACATTGTTTTTATAAAACTCATGCATTGCATATTAAAGCCCTTTGTTATATTCAATACTTTCAACAAAAAATCTTTTCTAAAGTAAGTATGAAGCAGATATAAAAATGTAAGCCCGAGTATGATCGATACAGATCTCACTCATGCATGCAGATTTTGAGTTCTCTCAAAAACATACAATAAAGGATATAGAAACCAAAGCAATTTGATTTTCGAAAAAGAAAATCAAGATATTGAGCTTTATATGTCATGCATTTTGCATCTTCAATCAAAGGTATGAATCTAATAAGGAGATATTGTTAACTTTAACCTTACATGCTCGCTGAGTAAGTCCCATTTTTTATAAGAAGAAAGTGTAATAATAGCAATCAAAGAGTAATAAGCAAATTCATCAACACAGTATCTAAGCCAAGTTTACTGTAGGTATTAGTGAATTTGTATACACATTATATAAAAGATAATTTTTGGTGATATCTAGAATAGGAATAGAATATCCAAACTGGATTCAAATTAAACCAACGTTAATGCACCAATCACATGGTTTTAATACAAGTTTCTATGCTGGTCTTTGATTCTTTCTGATTGAAACAATTCATCATCCGCTTTGATGGGATATTGTTATTCATGAAGCTTGTATTAAAGACTAGAAAAGATTAGGGTTGTGGGCAAATACAAATTCAAATCATTTGAAAATTTGCAAAGGGGATGATAAAAAAAATGTGGTGTGGTAGGTTAACAACGCATCATCCTCTGAAATGACTGTGATTCGGTATCATATCATCTGAATACAATCAACCCATCCGTCAGTCAAGAAAAGATGATAATCTTTGGCACTTTTGGGTACAAAAAAAACTGAAGAAATTGAGTTGCATATGTTGAACTAGGAATAACTGCATTCACTCTTGTTAAGAGGTACTTTCAGAAACCTACAAGATTTACTTTCATCTGTTTTCATATTTGAAAGGACAAACTGTGGACTGTTTAATATGCCATTTCTCCTGAAAAGAGAATGGCATCCCTCCCTTAACTAAACTAGATACCACCACCATCCACTACACAGCATATTTTCGCGTGAACTATTATGGAGTTAGTTGGCAATATGAGAAGTATGTGCAAGAGATTGTGATAGCTTTCTTTTTATTCTTAGCAAGGAAGCGGCGGATGATTTTGAAAGGACTGTCTGAGGGGATCCTAACCTGCATTTCTGAGACTGCTTGTGACACAGGTGGAGCAAGAGGCATGGAAGAAGGAGGGGGCGTCGGCTCCTTGGAAGGTTCTGTCTTCTCAGTAATCTCCATGGCCACAGGAGTCTCTTCTTTCTTATCTTCATCAGTAACCTATCAAGGATAGAATGTAAAGATTTGATTTAAGGGCTGTCAAATAACAATTTATTAACCTTCAAAGTTGGATTATTTCTACTTAGATTGCTGGCCAAAGGTTATCTGCAGATATATTGTATGGACTGTATAATAGCATGCACCGCATGGTCACCTTCGTACTGTATGTAGATAAATGAAAGAAGTAGTTTACTGGTTGTACCTAACCTTAAAGATCATATGAACCGATTGAAATTATAAAGAGAACAGAAAAGATGGACAGATAATTCCTCAACAGTAATGCTACTGATTTAAATTGCAACATTTAACCTCTCCCCACCAACTTCATGGGGTTCTTTTTTTACAGAATTAAAAAAAAAAGTTGGTCCTTCCAGCAAAATACTGTAAAATTTGATTCTAGGAGCATGAAGTCAATACTAGAAAGCATTCTGAACGGAATGGGGATCATTTCAAGAAGTGTCTTGTCGATAATCTCTCTCTCAACCAATCAGATCAAAGATTACAGCTTATAACAGTTGTCACTGAAAATCACTGGTAAATTATAGTGAGCAATTGTATTACCGTACACACGCATCATACGCGGCAGAAATAATTTCATACGCTCAAAACTTTGCAAAGTCCATTCAAAGGGAACTTGAATGGAAAGATGATGAAAAATTGTCAAAAACACATTTTCACAGTCCTTATATTCTGAAAATAATAATTTTGCTGTTTTCTCAACTTTTCTCACAGGAAACACACTTTTGGTAAAAAAAACGATACCATTTTCAAGAGGCCAAAATATTTCACATGCAAAGAGGAGTGAGATCGGGGGCTGATTTCTTAAAAAGAAAAATTATTTCAGCAACATTTTTGCATCTTTATATTCTGTAAGTATTTGTCTATGTATGGATGAAGTTTGATGAATTTTATGATATTGTGTTTGATATGACTGAATTTATGAAAAGTGTTTGGTAATACGATCCACTACCATACTTCATGAAACTCTCTCCTGGAACCCACTGCACATGATACATTATCAATCAAAGTATTAATGACTGTTTTTTTTATAATTCAATTTGCCTCTGATTGAGAAGCTATATGAATAAATAATATTATCATATGTTTACTTCAATTGCAGAGCTTTATGAAATATTCTCCTGAACATAACAGACCTGTATTTCTACCGGAGGTGGATGTCGAGCCTCAGGCTTGGGAAGATCATCATCAGGAGCAGAAGAGGCGGAGGCAGTGGCAGTGGTGGTGGATGAGGATGGGGAAGGGGAGACAGCAGACTGTCTAGGAGGACTAGCTGCTTGTAACCGGGACTCCTGCTCAAATTTATCCAGAGCATCCTTCACTCCTTCAATCTGACTCAGTTCTTCTATCACCTTCTCTCCAACTTTAGTCTGAAAGGATAAAATAGAAAGAAATGAGTGATATATTAACAGAGGGAGAATCCATGATACAAGGAATGACTATCATGAAGACTGTCACCATGTTTTTAACTCATTTCTTACTGGGGCACAGTTATCCATGTATACTATATAGTGATGAATTAGTCGAAGGAAAAAAGACATGAAATAAATTCATCATTGTAATTGGTTGCAATAAATATACCCCTACTTATACTTAAGCCTTAAATAAAATCAAACCAGACATGAACTTAAAGGGGTACTCCAGGCTGAAAATAATATAATTTGAACAGATAAAGCAAATCAGACAAAAAAACACTGAAAATTTCATTAAAACCAGACAATAACAAAATTATGACATTTCAAAGTTTTGCATTATTTCGGTGAAACAGTTCTCTGCATGTCTTCATGAATATGTACATGTAATAAGCAAGGTGATGATGTCACACCCCCAATTATTCTTTTGTATAAAATTACATTCATTCAACTTTTGTCCTCCAAAAATGGTACAAATTTAATTGACTACTGATCAGGGGTGTGAGTGGTCACAAATAAAAAGATCTGAAAAAAGCTGAAGAGTGTTGAAAAAGTCTGAAATAGAAAGAGCTCCCATATTTTTGTACAGAGGAAGGCCAAAAATAAGCTGAAATTAAGCTGAAAATCAAAACAATGAAATCTGAAATCAGATAAAAATCTGAACTCTTACACCCCTGTACTGATGTAAGATGTGAGGTGGTGTAAGATAATCATTACTGTACATTATTTTGTTACAAGGGAGACTAACATGCATACATGAATATATGAAATTATTATGATTTCATTTAATAACATGAGAAAAGGGAAAGTTTTCACAAAATATTGCTAAACTTTAAAATAACTTCCTAATTTGTTATCAGATTTTGATGAAATTTTAAGTGTTTTACTTGGTGAAATTTTGTCAGGTTTAATTATTTTCAGCCCAAAGTACTTGTACCTCTTTTAATACTCTTTACGTAACATTGATTGACTTAAATTCATTCTCATTTTTCTTTGTATCTTTCAAACAAAAATGGAGACCTCCATATGTTCACAAAATACTTTAAAACCATATCCTTAAAGGTCAAGTTCACCCCAGGGAAATGCTGACTTGAATAAATAGAGAAAAATCAAACTAGCATAGTGCTGAAAATTTCATCAAAATCGGATGTAAAATAATACCCCTTTCATAAACCCATCCCCCAATTATCCGCCTAAGAGTAATGTGGATAATTCAATAAAAATTGCATTCACAAACTCCGTAAATAATCCGCACTATTTTTTATGAGCGCCCGACCTGAAAAAGGTGGATAATTGTCATGGCAACTGCACACACCCCCTCCGATAGGGTTGTGTTGGAAAAGGGTGACCTTGTGACCGCACCATGGCAATTATCCGCATTACTTTGGAAATGCATTCATTAAGTCAAAATCTGGTCCCGATGCCGCTATTATGCTGATAATTGCACCATCGAGATAATGCAGATAACTCTGGTCCCGCTCCGATTTTACGACCAAATTATGCGGATATTATCCGCATAATTGGGTTTATGAAAGGGGTATAAGAAAGTTATGACATTTTAAAGTTTCGCTTATTTTCACAAAACAGTGATATGCACAACTAGGTGAGTCAGTCGATGTCCATACTCACTATTTCTTTTGTTTTTTATTGTTTGAATTATACAATATTTAATTTTTTATAGATTTGACAATAAGGACCAACTTGACTAAACCATATAGTATTAAACAGTGCTCATTCCACATGTTCAGGGAGGAATTAATCATTGTATCACTTGACAATGGGGAGAAAATTAGAATATTTCATATAATAAAATACAAAAGAAATAGTGAGTGGATGACGTCATAGTCTCCTCATTTGCATACCAGCCAGGATGTGCATATATGTATAACTGTTTTGTGAAATTAAGTGAAACTTTAAAATGTCATAACTTTCTTATTTTACATCCGATTTTGATGAAATTTTCAGTGTTATGCTTGTTGGATTTTTCTCTTTTTATTCAAATCAACTTTTTGTTGGGGTAGACTTGTCCTTTAAACCAAGGATGTATTGCACATCCGAATGATAGGATTACACCAATGATCATCAGTCTTCTAGGTTTTATGATTCCGCAAAACTTGTTCTAAATAACAAGTTACAATCTGTGTGACTGTTACAAGCTATTTTGTGCATTTGATTGGCAGAAAGCCAATCCATAGACAAGTGCAAAACTTCTTCAACAATGAGCAACCCAGTTCTGTTCTTTTGTTTTTATTCATCTATCAAAGAACAAAACAAAAAATCTAATTCCTTTAGAACTCTTCTTTTAGTCTCCTTTGTGTTTAAGGACAAAAGCTCAGTGTAAAACAAAATCAAATATATAATTTTGTGTCTAACAATGACACATAGAATTTTAGCAACAACAGTGAAATAAAAAAATACATGGATATATAAGCACAATGTTTAAAAAAATTAAAACGTAGTATTTTCATAAATGAATGATAAAAAAGCACAAATATAAATCCGAAGATACAAAATTTATTTTTTTCTCATTTGGAGATTAATCAATTTGATCTCACTGATAAAGTATCTTATTTGTTACCAGGCACAGATACAGAGTCAGATTTTAACGGGGTGCGATTTGGTCCGAAAAATTTGACAAGCAAAAAAAAAGGTTATTGCTCATTTTACAGGTGCACAATGAAGAATTTCTATGGGGTTCACCACTACATTTTCAAATTTTAATAATAGGGCGCGCCTGCAACTTCTGCCACCCCGGCCTGGATCTGCGCCTGGTTACATTTACCCCCTGTCATCTGCCTTCAAATGGATAAAGCAAGCCATATAGTATATCATCTAAATAGCATTATGAATATGATGCTATTTTGGGTCTAATAACATGATGCACAAAATAATATGACATACAAAATACAAGCATTTAGGTTATGACCCTCTTTCCATTTCCTTTGCGCAAACTGTATAAAAAAAAATTAATATTGAGCTCTAATTCAGGCATCAATCTTTATGAAGTTGGTGTGAAAGAATGATTTTTGATAAACGGGGCCATTTGTATTAGATCAAAACAAAAGAAATAAAGGGAGGAGAGACAAAGATAGAAACAGAGACAGAAGGTGAGAGGTTGATGGTTTCCGTCGCCTGGCTCCATGCCTATTTATTGATAATTGTAGGCATTAATGGGAGCAGGAAGGAATGGGTGATTAAGCAAGTATTTAATTCCTTTTTTTGAATTCTATTGAGGATTCTCTTCACCTCATTTATCCAATTGGGAGGTCCGTTCACATATCATGGCTAATAATCTTGTATGATCGTGGTTTGTACACATATATGTGCCACTATCGCAAATTCTTCTCATTATGCATGTAATTTTAAATGTTTATATTTGTTTTAAGTTGTCGTTACTGACAGTCAGATTGTTATTGGACTTATGAAATAGGCCTACATGTACATGTAGGTTTAGGGTATGTTAACTTCTTTTCATTATCATACCAAGTTTAAATTTCAAAACTTTAATTGTTTACATACAAGTAGATAAATGAGATATTAAATTGTGAATTGGCAAAAAATATTTGTGAGAGCTCATTGATTAATTCAATCACCATAAATGATACTTTGAACAAGGGTCCCATATGATTTGAGCAAAGTTCCATATGATAAATCAGATAAATCAAAAAATTTCCATTCAATGATTTGTCTCCAGTACTGACTGCAAACCAGTCTCTGTGTCTTCACCCATATCTGATTTTCAAAAAAATTGTGTTCCTGATCGACAAATGTGAACTGGCTCATACTGGAGTGCGTCTTGTTCTGCTCCATTTGATCGTATTGACCACAGAGAGATTAATAGTGTATGAAATCACAGCAGAAGTCAACATTCATTTATTTGTGTTTTGGAAGAACTTAAAAACTCCCCCTTTTTTCAGTCCGTCATTGTTACAGCACCCACAGTTATCTAAGCTGGTATAATCGACCCTTTCATCCACAATTACAAGCAGAATAGAAGAAATTAAAAGGAGGACAAAGTGGGTAGCCTGAATGGTCGGATGCTGGTTGTCATGGTTTTTGCATGGCTAGCCCTGTGTGCCAGGATGTACAACAAAAATAATCAGAAAGAAAGGGCACTGCAGGTGACTGAACATCCAATTACCATTATCTTTTTATCCCATAATGAGCCCTGAAAAACACATATTGATCTTTTCATCCCCCTTCCTCTTCCTTTCTTCTCTCTACCACTGCACTCATAATTTGTTTATCTGCCGTGCATTTACTTTTGATTGAACACTAAATAAATTTAGAGTTATGTCTTTGGAGGATAATTTCAACTCATTCACCCCTCTCCAAAATATAATCGAAGGGTCTTCTTCAAATGCACAAAACTTAATATAATTGAGAATGGTCAACGCAATTTCAGATCCGATGATACCTTATTGTTATAGTGATTGGCTCCTCCTATTGATGCTATGTCCTTCACCTTCCATTTTAACTTCCCATAATCTTTCCTGTTAAATTTCTTTCCTCTCTCTCCAACTTTCCAATAATTTTTTTCCCAAACTGGTATCACTGATTTTTCTTTGTATTTCTTTTTCTCAAGAAACTTCATTCCAGTGTCACAAGTGGTAAATGGTCGTGATTTTGACCTGATTGCTAAGAAAGCATGAATGCTTGCAAGCAAGCAAACAGAGGACAGACATCTTAAGGTCCTCTCCGAGGGACCTGGTAATGAGGATACATGCCTTTTCAAAAGGCACTAGCGCACCAAGTGGGACTCAAACCCAGGTCACCGTAATCTTCTGACTGGTCACTGCTGCATATATTTTGTGATAGATTACAAACAATTATAGTTATGGGTCCCAAACATAATATGATTTGCAGTTTTTTTTTTTTTTTTTGGGGGGGGGGGGGAAGGGGGGTAGTTTTTACTAGAGTTTTAACGCAAAATAAATAGACTGAATTGAATTGAAAAAATACCTAATTGCTATCTATAGGAAGACCAAAATATTTGAATAATAAGGGTGTTCAAAAGAACATCATAAAATAAGAGTATTCCAATACCTTCATTAGATGTACATAAAATGATGGCTTTGAACATTGAAGATAGGTTATCCTCACACTATCCTCCACTCCAAAATACTGCAACTCTAAGATAATCCTATGATCATACTTACACTAACAACAGAATGTTGGTCCACCGGTCCTGTATAGATAGGTGCTGAAATGGTAGGTCTAGGACTACCTGATCCTTTGGGCTTTGGACTGCTCCTTCCACTCCCCGATGATCCATTCTGAGCCGAACTGTGATCATGTGACTTCTTTTTCCTTCTGGTGGGTGCAACAGGCTGGGTCTCTGTCTCCATGGGTTGTTCCGGAGCCGGTGGCGGCCATGACGGTTTGGGAGCACGCGACTGTGCAGACCGGATGATGACATGTTTGGGTTCTATCCATTCCCGATAGAAGTATTCATTCTTAAGGACCAGGAGCTTCTCGCCCTGTGTGAAAAAAAAGAAGAAACAATAAATATTCAAAATCAATGTATAAAAGACAGAGAAAACTGTGCTTACATGTAAATATTTATGCCATTAAGTCAAGTTTGTACTCTTTAATTATCTTAAATACTTTCTAAAATATTTTCTAAACTGGCAATACATCTAGATTCCTAGCTTGTAATAGTAACATGTTCAAACATACATGTCTGAAAATTTAATATTGAAATTTGGTATGACAAAACAAACAAACACAGGAAACCATAGACCAAAATAATCTCGTAGAAAATATGAATTTGAAAATTCCACATCTAACCAGTTATGCCAAGAATGTTTCCCTAATCCTTGTATAATACATATTGGTTAATGACTTCAGATATGATTTCTTGAATAGTGAAAATGGTATGATTTTGGAGGCCTTTGCTTCATCAGTTCCCTTAAATAGCAACGGAGCAGCTGTTTAGGTTGCGGTTTGGATCATGGTCAGAAAGTTAAGGTGGATGGTAGTGGTAGCAGTGGCTAGTGCGTAAGGGGAAATCCACCAGGATTTATTCTTGTTTCTCCCTAAAAAGTTCCAATCTCCTCACTTAATCATGTCTAACCTTAGCTGGAGGGAGATTAATGTACTTATTTAATGAGCTTGAGTAGTTCAGGTTTAGTAATATTGTGGTAAATTGTGCTAGAAAGGGGGTTTGCTGGAACAAGTGCATGTTATGAACATTCTTTCTTATTTCTTTCTTCATTTTTTTCTCATTTAAGTCACCCTATCCCGGTGGGGGGGGGGGGCTTTTTTATTACCTCCCCTCATCATTTTTCGTGATAAACCTCTAACGTGAAAAGATTGCGCCGCGACATTTCATGACTTTTTTCCCTTTAAGTCTTGTGCAACTTTTAAGACCAAATTCATGATGCAGAGATGTGCAGTTCTGAAGTTACATAACACTTTGTAAATGCATACATGTCACATCCAAAATTGCTCAAAAACGTGATTTCCTGTCAAACTCCAATGCAAATTGTGTCTGTAGGCAAAATTCATAAATGTATCATTATTTTTAATTATAAAACTTTCAACAGCAATGGATTTCACATCATTAAAGACTGAAAAGTGTTGCTGACAATTTCCATTGAAAAACGTAAAAGTCAAAAACAAAAAAATACATAAGTTTTAAAAACAACAAAATACATATGAAAATATAATATTGCCATCTTTTAATATATATGTGATAATAAATTTAAGAAATGTCCAGACCAAAATGTAGCAGTTTTGGGACTTTTTTTTAAAATTTACAATAAAGTTATGATATCACGCATTAATTAGCATAATTAAAATTTGAATAATTTTGGTACAATTGACAATTCAATTGTGGAGATTACGTCATGGGTGATGTGCGTGCCAAATTCTGTTGCGATCGTGCAAGCAACAGCCGAGATCTGAGGGGGGCTCTTTTTGCCCCCCCCCCCCGAACTATGCAATTTAAAAATAGCCAGGACTATAGGGTTAAGTATGTTCAGATGTGATATCTTTTAATAGCACTGATGACACAAAAATAGTAATATACATTAAAGTGGGGCTTCAGTTATTTCCTTCCCATGGGTTAAGATTAATTCTTCTTCAAATCCTTGGTCCATATGTATTTATTTTTCCTATTTTTGTCATTATTTTATACATTCAATTATTTATCAATATGTGGTTCACAAAAATTTTACAAAGACAATGCCCTTTTTTTATATCAAGTGAATGTACAACTGTACTTTCATCTAGCAATCTTTCATAAGGAGACGATTATATTCATGACCTCACATTTTACAAAGACGCAAGCCAATATGAAATGCATGTTCCTCAGAAAACGTACAAATATGGCCAACATAGGACAGTTGCTCTACTGCCCACCCTCGCAGTCTCGTCCAAAGAAATTAGTAAAAGGAACAGAATGTAGAGTCTGCAACCATCGATTAGATCAAATATGGAATATCCTGTTCTACTAATCTTCAAGACAAACGTTACACATGTAAAACTGGTTTTTTCTTTTCCTCCAGACCCGTCACTTTCCATTTTCCCTTGCGTTCCGGCAAAGGCTTGTCCAAGCAGAGGGTGCTAACGTCCATAGGGTGGAGTCCAAACGGAACTGTCTTTAAGAGTGACAAATCCTTTGACACTTGTAACAGATCAGTTTGGGATTGCTTATTATCAATATGGTGTGTTCATACTTAAGCTTATTCATACTACATAACTTTGTTTAAGATGTTACATTTATGATTAGAAAATATTAACTTTATGTTAGAATAGATCTATAGAAGAGGAAACAATTCTCAAACAAAGAGGGCAATAGATTTCATTGCAATCAATCAGGAATTATCACAGATAATAAAAAAGGACTGAGAAAGTCCTATATTACAATTAGAGTAGCCTACTAACAAATTGTTTAGATTTAATTTAACCAAGTTTGCGCTGCAGTAACATTCAATAATACATGTGCGTACTCAGCTCAGTACTATGAGAGGCCGGAGTTCCAGATAAGGTTTCACTTACTTTTAATTAAGAGAAGCAAGTGATCACAGTAAATCAATAACTTTCAAAATTCTTTACGAATTGTATCCATACTATAAAAAGTCAAATTAGCTAGATATCAAAGGAAATTACACAAAACTATGATGTCAAAAAATTCATAATCATTCAACAAAAAATACCACCTTTGTGAAAGGGAACCATAGCCTGATCAAGAAAGTCCTTACTTCAACACAAAAATAAGGCTATTGTGCTAACAGAGAGAAAGAAAATTTGATACATACAGTATATGCTGTAGCAAATATCATAATAGTTTTTAACATGACTCATGATACACTCTTAAACTTCAAGAAGAATTGCATTTTTAACCCAATTCAAATTGTTGTTGTATTTGCCCCTCTGTCTCTTAAAACAAAACCTCCAGGGAGGGTTTCAAATTCAGGACAAGAATGATACATGCATGAATCAGGATTTCTGGCATACTTGCAAAGTGAAGTCCGTTTCATTTTCAAGAGTGTGAACGTGGGTACAGTCCTGCCATGAGATCGCTGCTGGGCACAACATCACAACCCACGGACCAAAGTCTCAGGGATACAAGCACTTTTGCCTCATTTGTAGGCTGTCGAAACTACTTAGGGAAACAAATGCTCCGCCAGAAGAGATTGCTAGACTTGTTGCGGGGGACCTGATCGGGCAACCAAACCCTGGATAGGATGTAAGCCCTTCCTTGTATCATCCTTAACAAATTACCTCGTAAAAGTCACACCAACAAACATTTTGATGTCAAAAGGATCAGAAACAGATGATTGTGGAGCAGTATTAGGGGGTCTAATTAAGTGTAGGAGGAATAGGAAGGGTGGAGAGTGTTTTCTGGCAAAAGTGACAAATTGCTTTCTATTTGTAACAACTTGTGATGAATATTAATCACCTCATCCTTCCATGTTGAACATGATCTCGATAAACATTTATGGAGCTCATCTGATTGGCCACAATCCAAGAACTTTTTTTTTTTTCGTTAAAACCAAACTGATGTCAATCAACTATAGCATTTGGGAGATTGCATGACGAGAGAAAGAGAGAGCCTTTGCAGAGTTGGACTCTTTATTTTTTTCTGATCCCAACAGGAATGGTCAATGATCCCAACATGTACTTCCTTCTTTATCTATTATTCTTAAAACTTGGGGAGACCCTTTGCTCATGTGTACCCCATACTTTTGAACAGACATCCTGAAGACAACCAAATTTGTATCTCTGTTGAGTTTTTCAAAACTGTTCCTAAAAACCTTTCTTTTTGCTTCTTAATTTCTTACGTGCCTTGAGCACTCTACAGGGAGGATTTGGCACTTTAAAAGTCATATGTAATATTATTATTATCATTATTCCCTTTCTTTTCTTTTTTGTTCTTCAAAGTCTACTACCTTCATGGTTACTTTATGTGTAGATAGTAGAGAAGATGGAAATAGGAAAAAGAGAGGTTCATGAACAGAATCCAACATACTTATTTGCCAATTACACTGCATAAACTTTTTTTTTTTAGATTGCATAAACTTGATAGTTGAATAAATGTTTTCATTTTGAGATTGCTGTAGTGTTTGCTGTTCTTCAAGGCAATATGCCTGTCCAAATATTAAATATGTTAAGTTTTCAAAACTTTCTAAAAAATATTTCTCCGGTTTGATATACTAATACATGTATACACATAATTATGCTGTCCAACATGGAGATGGATTATCAAGTCCAGTTTTACCAGTAAAAACATGTATACATGTATATGACATTATCAGGATCGTACATTTTGAAGCTATACACCAAATAAAACTAGGCAGTACAAAGATTTGATATACATGTATAGAGGAAATGGCTGAAGTAAAGACCTTGCAAATACATTTCCTGCTTTCAACTAAATCCATTTCAAATGTTTGTGTGGATCATCGCTTTGCATGTTTCTCATGGATGGAGAATGAAAAGAACATGTTAATGTGATTGATCAATCACCTTTGATTGCTGAAAGAGCTGTCAAATCAAAGGGTTCCATTTCTTTCTATTCTGTTAGCAATCCCTGACGTGTACAAATTTGAAAAATTGCCGTGTTGAGCACTTCTGCGATCATAGAGAGAGAGGTCGGACACATGTTGGTGAGGGGTCTCTTTGCAGGGGGGCACGAACGTACATGCCAACCATAAACGCCAATGTGTTGGGCTAATTTTTCTCCGTCAGGATTTTTGGCGGGATGTGACCGAACGGGAAGGGATGATCAATTGTTTTCTCCATCGCAGCAGGTGCGCATCTTAAGACCCTAAGAGTTCTGTTGGTCCCCTTGGTGGTGGCTCCTACCAAGGGGATGCCTATCCTGGATCCCTGGGTCTACAGGTGGTACAGACGTGAACAAACATAACATTGATCGATGGCTACCCGTATTGGCATTGGCTGCACAATGCAACTCCACAGATTGCATTTAATCTTGATTTCTCTTTCTTCAGATTACCAAAAAGTACAACTGGTACACGTTGTCCTCAGCCTCTCCCCCTCCCCAACCTTCCTTCTCTCTCTTTCTCTCCTTCTCAGGTAACGACTCTGACCCATCTTCATCCTCACCTTACGTTCCACACCCTCTATTCTTCTAATTCATCATCCATTCTCTCTTCCGTGTTCATCTTTAATAGCAGTCACCCTTAATCGCATCTCAAACGGATCATACCATTTACCTCCTAAAAATTCCAGAAGGGCCCCAAAAAGAGAAACATTCCTACATGTGTACATGTTGAAAAAGTAATTCCCACATCCCCCTCTGGTGTCTAAATGCATTTGTCGTATGTACACATGTATTTGCCTCAGCATCAATTGCACGGCACTTCATACTGATTGTTAAGGATGTTTAAAGGCACACACTAAGAAGACATTAAACTATTTCAACTTTTTTTTTCTTAGAATTTCTAAGAGAAAGGGGACTAAACATTTGCACTGGCTCTTTCATTGATGTGAACAATATCTAATTTCAGGCCTTGCCAGTTTATTTGATTGTGCATTCATGTCATGAAGTTTTTCCCAAAGGCCTGAATGCTGAATTACATGTATCTTGGTTCATACATAAAATAAAGCCTCGACATTATACTATGTACATGTACTTGCATAAATATGATCTAAATTTAATTTCCTGTCTATAAGAAATCTCCTTTACAATTACATATAAAAAAGGTTAACCCTATTAAACTGGATTTCACATACATTAAGCTCTACAGTAGGTGTTAAGTTGCAAGCTAAGTGCAATATGATATCTTTGAGAAATACAACTCCATTTAAATCTACACGTATCATCTAACTGGATCCCAAAGCCACAAATTAGCAGTCCTTCTGCCCCATGACTTTCCTTAATACTGAAGTATAATTACATGTAGCTCATATTCAGAGGCAAGATTTTTATTAAAAAAAAAAAAAACAGACTGGGTGATTTGAAGTTCAGGGATGACCTTTTGATGTTGATCTTGCGCTGTTTGTTAAAAGCAGCACAAGTCGCCCTAATCTGAAATAAAGTTAGTCCTGTGATGAACCACATTAAGTGTCAAGATATACATAATGTCATTTGAATAATTTCTGTAAACCCAGATGAGGTGTAGGAGCTAGGAAGGCATTGTTAATTTTACTTCCAAAATCAACACAAAACTTGAAATAATGATAATGGTGTGAATTTATAATAGTGCACAAGCCGTCCTACCATGCGCTCAGCAAGTTTTCCTGGATATTAACAAGCTACAATATAACATCTAGATATTAATCTAAAATAACCAAATTAATACAAAAATAATAACAATAATGTCATATTTTACCCAGGGTAGCCACTTCAGTTTCGAAAACTGTTCTCCCAGCGGGCCCTGCTTCACACGATAATGTTATTATTACCCCGGCTTTAGCTCGGCTACCTTGATCGGGTGCTCGAACATTCAAGGTATTTCTTCCTACCAGATACCCATTCACCTCACCTGGGTTGAGTGCGGCACAAATAGCAAACATTAGCTAAAATTTTGCATCACTCGTTGGAATTCCTACATCCTAAAATCACCTAATATTCATTTTCTATCATTTCACACTCGGTCAAAAAGTTCTACAACTTTTGAAGGTCATAAACCTGAAGACTACTGATTGTCTTATAGCTCAAAATATGCATTAAGGCCACTGCATACCGTACGACCCGACTGGTCTACGACTGATCTGCAACTGAGTGAAGGGAAATGTGAAGTTAAAGCTCTTGTCAGCTTGAGACCGGTCAGAGATAAATCGCAAAAAAATCGTAAGGATTTGACATGTTGAATCTTTACAACTAGGTCGCAAGCTCAATCCAACTTTCAGCCAATCAGACAGCAGAGTCGTGCTTAGACACCGACACGTAGATTATGCAACTCCCATACGCAGTGGTAAGCATCATTTTCTCAGTTGATATGTCAAAAAGCAAAAAGCGTATGCGTGAGTCGCAGACTATAATGGTGGTCGGATCGCAAGGTGTGCGGTGTCCAGGCTTATCACTTCCTTGGAATTCAGCTCACCCCACTCAGTTGCAGACCAGTCGTAGACCAGTCTGGTCGTAAGGTGTGCGGTGGCCTTAACAGGTACCTAGCCCATTCATTTAACTTTATTGTGGGAGAATGCAAGTGCCCATCATGACAGTATACATTGCACCTGATTGTGATAAAAATTATTATTTTACCCTTTTTAATAATTTTATTTATTTGTTTATATGAAATGAACTTTACATCAGGCCAGGACTCGGGAACATTTCCTCTATAATACTAAACCACTATCTAATACAACAGCATACATGTACATGGATATTATAACTAAAGAAATATCACTTTTATATAAAATTTCTATGATCAATGACCCCAACAATGTGGGTGGTATATTTTCTGCTATTTTAAGAAAAGACTTATGTTAACCTACAGGAATATAACTATAACCCCACAGATAATAATAAACATTTCTGAACTTCAAACTCAAATGCACAGATAAAAACATAGTAATCTGATTGCAATCCCCGAAGCTTTGTGGTTTACACATTTTATGACCATTTTGTTTGTTTGCTAGAGCTGCAGTGAACTCTCGAACGACATTTGAAAATGTTTCGTAAGCATTCATCCGCGTCCTACAAACGGAAAAAAGGAACATATTTGGCACGATGTGAAACCGTGAGACCAAGAGCACATCTGATTTTACGTAGCCAGAATCACAGACAACCAAACCCCTGGATAGCAATAAAAACATCCTGTCTAATCCGTTGATTATCGATACTGACTTTCAAGTTAGTAGTTCCAGATTTGGTGATGTCATCCAATGTACTTCACACTCCCGGTTGATGATGAAAGATTCTGTACTGTTTAGACAAGGGGGCATTTCATGAAACTAACAGTCAGTCCTTTTCACTGACAAATTTGCTACGAGCCAGTCAGATGTAAGGATTTCAATAGCTTATAACAGACAGTTAGTGAAAATCATGAATTATTTGTTCCGGGAAAATTTCAAAAGACATAATATACATAACTAGGTTGGGTTGAACACTTTCAAGCTTATTCTTGACATTTTTGTAATTTCACAAGATAATTTGTTTCAAAGTTTCTCATTTATTGATTATCTTTACAAGAAAATCCAGATTGCTGAATATTGCACGCATGTATAATGTGTTTTACAGTGGAGACATATGACCATGATTTTCGGATATCCTTTCATTTCATATGACAATTATGTTAACTTTGAAAAGGAATTAGTGTTGTATTCAAGATCAGACAATCCGAGACCAAGAGCAAGACCAGACACCCCAAGACCAGCATATTAAAGATAAATGAAAGTAGTTGCAGTAAACACTGATTTCACGAGAAAGTCAGTAAAACCAGGCTTTATTGTCACTATATCATCGAGGATCTAGATCTGGTACAGTTACATAAACTGAACTTTGTGAAATCTTGAAATCTACGCTGAAATATGTTCACACTGAAGATCACCAACACAGATAAGCGCACATGGGACAGTGTATTATTATTGCTTTGAATGTTGGCCCGACGCTTGACCCGAATCCCGTGCTTATTTGCTAATTTCTCAGCAATTACACAATTTCTTCCAGAATCCTTTGGCACATGTTTTTTATTTAAACAAACAGACACTTTGGTGGTCATTTCATTGGATTCTGTATGAACTCATTTTGAAATCGTCACTACAAACTGGTATTTATCTTTAATTGGGCACGAAGACAAAACCGTTTACGTAAGCCTGCACTGAATTTTTAAGGTACGACGAGCATGTGCTGACAGCAACAACAACTTACTCTAGCTCGATCATACATGAGCGCGCTCTGCATGCATTGACAGCATCATTTTATACTACACTGGGCTAGTTGGGGCCCTTACACATTGCGCAGCACATGCATGATTGATAGCAGTTCTTTGAATGTTGCAAACTAATACTCTGTGTATACGCACGTACGTACGTACTTCTGCATCTTGCGGCAACGCCAAGCTGCTACAATCAGGCAGGTGACTGACCAGGGCACGGTAGAGATGATTGCGACTGTTGAGATTTATGTGCAAAACGATTATTTTACTAGCTGCTCGGGGGGGGCCACTTACATTGACGAGTGGATACCATGTGCGACCCAAAAAAAATGCAAAAAGGAGGTCTTTTTCAATATAGGGCACGTTACGTACGTAATGTAATAAGGGTGTCAAAAACACTAAAATAATGAAAAAAGGTATCTATTTTTTATAGAAAGCTACGTGTTTAGGGTCAAATTTGCGATGGTATCAAACATTAAGACTAAATTGTTTTATAAAGGATGTACTTTTTGCCCCAAGAGTCAACACTACGTGTTTAGAGTCCCGGTTTAGAGTACGATTGCGCGAGGTGTGGGAGCGGTTGGGGCTGTACTAAACCCAACGATGTAGGTAAAGGTAAACCCAACGACCGACGTCTGTGACATAACAATTAAAATATCGCTGTACTTGTTTAGGGGTTCAATTCAGGGAATACTTGCCAAGAGTATCGTTTTGTTTTCATTACTTGTTAAGGGTAGTGTTTCACACGCCAATACTTGTTAAGGGGTGCATTTTCAGAATATGGAAAATACGTGTTTAGGGTGCTTTTCGAGACCCCATGGTCGCGCATGGTATCCACTCGTCAATGGAAGTGGCCCCCCTACCGCCACCCCCCCCCCCCCAGGACTAGCTGGTCTCATGCTGGTCTTGGCCAAAAAATCAGAGACCAGGGGGGCGTTTCATCAAACAATTCGTCGGTGGTTTTCTCCGACTAATTTTGATTTTCACCGACTAATTTCATTTTCACCGACAATTTTGCCATCACCGACTAAATTCCATTTCATGAAAATTTGTCGGTGATTTTCTCCGTCAAATTATTGGAAACCACCGACTAATTTTGTCGGTGGCCTTTACCTACCGACAAAACTCATTTTCACCGACTAATCAGCCTTTTGTGGACCTTCGCAGCTAAAATTGATCAATTTCAGTTGATTTTCAATATAACATTTTAATAAATTGCTTATTTTTCATTTCATTAAGAAAATTCAAAGAAAATGTATCTATTTTTAGTCAATGACAAATAAAAAGTAGACATTTCAAGAATCATATTTTCATCTTTAAAACTATATTTTCATAAATATTAATCGATACATAAGAAACATCTTCAAATGTACACATTTTTTCAAACATAATTTTCTTCAACCGAATAAATCATTGTGCATTTTTTAATCGATAATGTCTGATAATGTCTTAAAACTGTGGCTTCATTGACTTTTGTACAAGTTTTTCAATATTCATTAGTGTTGTTGGTGTTGCTGCTGTTGTCATCGTGGTTGCTGGAATTGCAAGTGTTTTTGCTGCTGCTCTTGGTGTTGTTGGTGTGGTTGTTGTATCTCTTACTGCAGTTATGGTTTCGGCTGCTGATGCTGTTGTTGCTCCTGCTGCTGTTCATGTTTATTGAAGTAACTGAAATGGAATAAATTTATAGAGCATGTGATATTCTATTAATAAAGATATTAATTTCCATCATTATTGATATCAAAGTCATTTATTCCTAATTTATCATTGTTAAAACTTACATTTTTTAATTTTCAATGTTTCAAATAATAACTTTAAGTTCTAAATGGTTAAAGTATTGTCACCAAAGCCTTATTAAACAACGAAAACAAACAAGTTAATAACAAAGAAATGCATAAGAAAATGATTTAAATGTACATGTATACACAATTGATTTTAATTAATGACTTGGGTTTTTCTCATTGGTTTACCAAAGAAAGGGAGTCAAAATCCAAAATTATCACATTTGGTCTTTATTTCTTGATTTAGAGCAAAATGCTGATTTCATGCAAGAGTCATGTTATCATAAATAAAAAACCAACATCGGGAGCAGCAGCATACCTGCTGATTTCTGAAGTGAGTGCACAATCAACAGGCAAGATCCTGAGGCACGCCCCCCCCCCCCCCTACCAAGATCATTTGAATTAGTGAGGTTTAATGACTGCTTCTGTAGTCATTACATTTATCTGATTTACACAGGCCTACAAGAGATATTAAAAAAAATTGTGTTCTTTTTGGGGTAATCTTCTGGTGTTCCTCCCTGACAAAGCAGATGGTGATGGTGTGTGAGTGTGGGGGGGGGGTCTAATAGGAATGCAGAACAATGGAACATTCATTTACTACTTTGGCAATAGAAAGCAAGTCACACCATCTAGCATTGATTGATATTGGCTGTTTTACAACTGTCCAAGAAATATCACCATTAATAATTTAAGCATCTAAGCACTTTTAGATGTCATTGTTTTCAAATATTGACTGGTAGAAGACCAAATAAAGAAGAGAACAGTACCGGTAATTAAATATTTTTTTAATGTGACTTTACTTTCTTTGCCAAAATGAGGCAGTAATAATTACGAGTGTTTACCTTACAAGTGACATCACATTTCCTGCCTTCTTGTCTGGCTCTCCTAAACCTTCAACCATTTATACTTGGGTAACTTTGTATCTCATGTCTGTCTGAAAAGTTTGGGTAAAGCCTCCACCTAAAGGAAAAATAGCATTGAAATAACTAATTAAAATATTTGCCATAATCTTGTATTTCTTCTCACATGTATATGTACATGTCTAAAACAGGAAATAAAACATCTTTTGATAACCATACAGAAGGGGGTAAATAAAGGGTTCAAGTTTTTATTATGTTAATCAAAAATAAAAACAATAATAAATGACATGCTCTGGCTGAGAAACTTAAATAGAGAATATATTCCTCACAATGTAGCTTGTATGTACATACACATGAGAAAGTAGTGATAAATGGATTGAGGGGTGAGAGCAGGGGCTGCGGAAACAGGGGGGGGGTTGCATGTTAGCTGCAGGGTCAGCGGAACATTTTCTAAAGTGAGCGAGCTGACCATGCAAAATATAACCAGATGGTCATTTTCCATTTTTCACCCCCCGCATTGTTTTCCAAAACCATGTACAAAAATGTAAAATTTACCATCTGCTAATGATTTTTTGCATGGTCAGTCCCCCCCCCCCCCCCCACTTTCGGCTCACCCCCTTCACTTTCAAAACCGTTCTGCTGACCCTGCAGCTAACATGCAAAACAAACTGATTCTTTTATATGTCTTTCATGTTTATGTAATGTTTGCATTACAAACTTGGTCACAGTCTGATTTCATTGTCATTGATGTGGGTTTTAATGATTTAACATTCTGCAACCCCAAAAATATCCTTCATTATTTTATAATCATTATCACATTTTACTAGTCTACATGTTACCTAAGGTTGCATTTCAATCTCAGTATTTCTTCACCCATTGCCAAATCTTCTGCCACATGTTCATCAGATTGGCCGCTGGCACATTCCTTGCTGTAGTAGACCAGTCAGAGCCTAGCTTTCTAGTTCCAGACCCGTCTTCTTCTGCATATGGTTCAAATGTCCATAGTCTGAAATTAAAATATTAATAATATCACATTGTTATACATGTAGCAAAGAAAATATGTAGGTTTACAGTGATCATTGAAAAATACTGCACTTTCAATGAATATTGTTGACATTTCATAAAGGGGAATGATCAAATATACCAATCATTTTTCTTCTTTTATTATCCTGAAATTTCTAGAATTTACCAACAATCGGTCAACAATTTATCCTTGTTAATTCATATAATTTTCACTTGATTATAAACAAGACGGTCATTAACACATTAACCATACAAAATAGTAAAACAGCTTTTTTAATAATTCTTTTTTTAATTAAAAAATAAAAAGAAAAGTTTTTTTCTAACCCAGTAGCGCTTGGATACCTTGCCGGTTAAAAGCCACAATCAAATTAATAAAAAAATATGAATAGGCTCCTAATTCATAACTGCAGCAAATTGCATCCCCATCAAATTGTCAACTATTTCTGGACTGTGACCTTTGTTCAATGGAACTTTAATATGAGATTCAAGGCAGAAAAATATTTGGGATTGATGAGAGCTATCCATTGCATATTCTCCTATATTTTTTTCTAATGAAATATGAAGAGACCTTTAACCTTTACATGCTATTTAAGGTTAGGTGTGACTAGACTCTAACTTTATGTGGTACGACAATATTTTTCAAAAAAAAGATTAAGAGACATTATCAACAATAATTTAATTTATTAACTCCAATAACACCGATGCTATTGCAGATTCATGCTAAATACTAATTTGTCTAAAAAAATTGACTAAGAAAAATAAAAGCAAAACAAACTTCATAATCACACACAAAGGAAGAGCATTATTTTGTCTCCCATCCAAATTGGACGATCAATCTTTTTTTTTAAAGGGAGCTATGCAATGGCTCATTTCACTTGGGTGCGCAAAGTCAAAGATAATTTAAGATAGATCTAGGCCTATAGGCTATACCAGTACGGCCACGGGCCGGGTGCACCATTTAAAACTTAGTTAGATCTAATAATTTTTTCATATCTAGATTTTAATTTTTATTGGGTGTGAACTTACCTCTGCCACAATCGCATCATCCCCCCCCCCTACCTCGAGCGAAGTTCGTGCAGGCTCCACTCCACTTCACTACCGCTACACTACGCTCCACCTACCCGGGTAGACGTAGGTGAAGCGTAGTGTAGCGGTAGTGACTAGTGAAGTGGAGTGGAGCCTGCACGAACTTCGCTCGAGGTACCCCCCCCCCCTGAATCCTCGCCAGCTGTCGAGAGCCTTCACTTCATTCGACTTGTGACTTGCTAAGGCTAAGCCTATATTAATAGTTGAGAACATCCACTTTACAAATTTACCACTCACACTATTACCATGTGATTTAGCTCCTGTTCAATTCCAATATCTGTAACACAGAATTAGGATGGCCCCATTGGATATGTGTACATTAACAATTGCACACGCTAGTTTGCCTGGTGATCAAGGATATCCTCGACCACACCGAGCAACAAAATTAATACAAAACCAAAGGAAATGAAAAAATATGATTTGTAACACAGAATGACATAAAGGTAGAACAATATAAAGAATTCTCTTTGCAAAATTTATAAAATTGCAACAATGTGCGGATCATAAAAACGTGACAGTCGTGAGCCGTGTCGTTAGTTTGGGCTTGAGATAGTTCTACAGACACAGAAACACGGGTATGGGACTAGACTGGATTATGTACTGTCAAGTTTATCGATCGTATCGACAGGGGTCCTGCCAGAAGATCCTCTTTTCTTGTAATTCATTTGATAATTACGCACAACGAAAAATTCAATCACCTTACATATAATATGAACGACATTTTGAAGGGTTTTACTTACGGTAAAATCCTTATTCACCTCTCCGGGGACCTTCGCTTCTACTTATTTCTTCGTTTCATTTCGAATCGTCGCGGCGAAAACATCAACCAATTTTACATCTTTTTCACGACTTTGGGAGTGGGCGTGGCCTAATTAGTCAGCGAACCTCGTTCAAGACGATTTGTAAAATAAAAATTCTCTGACAATAGTCAGAGGAGCTCCGAGAGTTTGATGAAACGAATTTTTGTCAGCGCTGACTAAATTGTCAGCGCTGACAATTTTAGTCAGCGCTGACAGTTGTCGGACGAAAATATTGATGAAACACCCCCCAGAATGCTCAAGACCTCTAACATTGGAATATTTTTGTACATTAATAAAAACTGAATAAATAACAATGTTTGATCATTACAATTATGGTAACCTGTATTATAAATTGCTCGTTGTTTTTTTTTCTTTCTGAGATTTGGAGTATAAATAAGCTTGATTTATCAATCTTGAAGATAAATGAACGAGTGAGCTAAAGGACATTTTGAGCACTCAACACAAGTCACATGGATTTGGTACAACACGTTACACTTTATGCTCTTCTAACCAAATCACTTTTAATTGTATGCATGCCAATTCATAATGTGTATTTCTAAAGATAAACTTTATCTTTTTTCAAATAAAGTTGAATGACCTAACCTAATTCCATGGTACCTGTAAAAATGAAGCATGACAAGGGCCTAAAGGCTGAGTTCAAACAAAACCTACTTGGAAAGACAATTGTTTGAGAATATCCTGGCAGGAACCTGTGAACTACAGGAACTGAACTACAGGAGTGACAAGGAGTGTTGTACAACTGTACTGCACATGAGGGTCAACACTTCAAGGCATACTCTTGTCTTAACATGAGGCCTACTCTACTCAACCATCTCTGTTTCCAATGTTCTCATTTTCCCCAAAGTGCATTTGTGTAATCGTTGTGTAGTGACATCATGCGAATTGCATGTAGTAAGGGCCCCTTCTCTCTACATTGGTTGAATAAGAAAAATGCGATGAACAATTTATAATAGGTCTTGAAAATGAAGACCACCAGAGCTCTTCCTGTTAAAAGCCATCATTACAACTTTGCATGAATAGTGCTTCTTATTCCATATCTGCTTGATTTAAGAAGATGATGCTCCTTGCTTGGATGAAGAGTATACAATGTCAAGGGGCACCTCACCAAAACTCAGGGCCACATTTTGTACGTGAAAATCCCACAAATGTCTTTTTATCGTGACACCTCACATTCATCTTAGACAAAACAACAGGGAATGTGGGGAGAGCACTATGTAAGATGGAAAACACCATTACAGTAGTACTCAAAGGCACTGTGTCTTTCCAGCATTCTCCATTGTTTTATCTGATGAATACCTTGTAGAAATAATACAGACAGACCGCAGCTTGCCATTAAGCTAAAATGGGATAGCCGATAGGCCTTTACATGTATGTGCAAAGTGTTGGAAAGTCGGGACTAGTGATGAAAAGATGCTTGCGGGGTTCCTGCATAAAAGCTATTTGGTTCTGACTTTCGGTACTATTAGTGCTTAAGTTAGATGATGTAGTCTGTACAATGGTGACAACCCGTTGAGCAGCAGGCATGTAGGCACTGGCAATTGGTAAACTCAAGGAGCTTCAGCTCCTTGGTAAACACCAGAGATGAAGGAAAAGATACATGCAAGCAAGTGGGATGATGTGATTCAGGTGGGTCCCAATGTCCTTTTTTGTATTTTTCTCTGTATCTCTCTTCAAAATCTTTAGAATTACCTGCATGGTTCTCATACAAAAAAAGAGAAATTTATGTGGAAGTATTATACAACTTTAAAAAGATTTTTTTTCTCGTAGAAGAGCAGATATATTTCTTGTATGATATTGTGATATAAGAAGTGAACATTTGAGAGAAGATGAGTAGTTGTGTGTAACCTTTCCTCACCTGCCTCTGACCTCTACAGGGGGGCACACGCCCAGTAAATGTCTAACATGGCTACGTGCTTAACCTGCAGATATACCCGGACACAGATCTTTGATTTCAACTGAACCCATCTCAGATACAAACGACGATAACCAGTACCAGATTTTGCCTCTTTCTTGCCTCATTTCAACGAGTGCACACAAAGGGAGAAATGAGCAATTAGATTTCCTGCTATGATTTCTGTCAGGAAGATCGCAAACAATGAACGAGCTGGGGGACTGACAGTGAACGACACGAGAGAAACATGAAAGCCCCATCTCCGAGGGGGAAAACAGAATCACTCAGTTTTCGGCTTGGATTTCAGTCTTCTTCCTCCAGCTTTTTATGTTTGGCATCACCCGCCATTCTTCTCTATCGCCCTCTCTGATCTGTGAGATTAAAATGCAACATAGGAAACCCAGACACTCCTTCATTCAAAACGCAAGGCCATGTTCACATTTCACATGACCAGATGTAACTTTAGGATTCTCAAAAGTACATTGTTATGCATGCACAATGTAGGATTAATTTCGTTTTACAGGTGAATTTCAAGTGCTCCTTTGGTTCAGGCATCATAAAAGGGGGTCAACGTATAAGAACACTTTTTGAGCCTTGAGATGCCCGAGTCTGATCTACATGTATTTGGGATCACTTCTCGAAACCGGGGGGGGGGGGGGGGGAGGATTTGTGAGCCTCCATTCTTTATCTGTCCTAGACACCAAATATAGGTGAGTATTTGTTGTAACAAAGTGAGTAAAATAACTTATTGAACAGAATTCTCCCTTGTTACAACATCACATATATTCCCTAAATGCAAGTGTATACCTTTTTTCCAGGGCACTCCTATGATGAATTTCCCTTTTTGGACTTTGTCTAGATCCATTCACAGAGGTACTTAATACATGTATATCAATATCAAAATTAACCATGCACAGCTTTCAAATTTCAACTCAAGGTATATTGAATCTAAAGTCTCAAGAGACCGAATGAAATCGTATACATGTAGTAGCAAATCTTCATGGTGTGAACTCAGCTTCTGACATTTTGGAAGCTGACTGATAATCATTTTATCTCTGGATCAGCTAAACATTTGCAGATCAATCTGTGTATTCAGCAAAATGCCAAGTCGGTCTGCACTTTTCTTTCCTTACGAACCAATGTCGGCTTTTGTCTCTGAAACTCTTTATGAACCTCAGCACCAAGCCGACATCTTACGCCCAACGGCTTCTCTATAGTTACTTCATCTTCATAATTTTTTTGGAAGTTTGGATTATCTACAATATGCATCACCATGCATCAAAGAATTATAAAGGCCTTATTTGAAAACATGGAAATGATTTCAACATGATGATTATTAGACCATGGTCTATTTAGTTAAACCGTACTTCAGAATATGACCCCGTTCTCATTACACTTTCTAAAACTAGTTTACTGGAAACCGGTTCAGGAAACTAGTTTGGAAGATCGCTTTGCTAGCGTTCCCAATTGATCACCCAAAAGTGTTTTTCAAAATCACTTCACGTAAAGCAATCTTGTTGCTACGGGAACGCTCTCAGTGGGGTGACACACCTTTCGCGGAAAATATGAATCCCCAGCATATGCATTCGACACACAGCGTGTGGAGTAGCACGCTCAAAATGTGCGAAGATCGCTTCCCGAAGAACAGTTGTGTTCTCACTTATGCTAAAACCAGTTTAACGTGGCAGAGCGATCTTGAAACTACATCGCGAGGTGGTTTTATGAACCGGTTTGGAAGATCGCTTCCAAGATCGCTTCGACCGTTCTCATTACACGTTAAACTAAACCCCTCAATAAAAGTTTGGAAATCTGAGTTTGGCCATTAATTTTTCCCAACTCCCAATTTTATACAATGCATATTTGACACCATTCAAAAGATCTTTTAATTCTCTTTAAAATGATACCATGCTTGTTATGATCATGCCATCAGGATAAGAGTAGGATTCAAAAGTGTTGGATGAGGTCTGAATTGAAAAGCTGCAAAACGAGCAAAAAAAGTTTGGAAATCTGAGTTTGGCCATTAATTTCTCCCAATTCCCAATTTTACACAATGCATAATTGATATCATTCACAAGATCATTTAATTCTTTTCAAAATGATACCATGCTTGTTATGATCATGCCATCACAAAAAGAGCAGGATTCAAAAGTGTTGGATGAGGTCTGAATTGAAAAGCTGCAAAACGAGCAGAAATAGTCATGAAGGGTCAATACAGAACATGATTCTTTTGTCTGTGTCAAGAGATGAAAATCCATTCAAATCAAGCCCCTGCTTCTTCATTTTTTATGTTTTGTTGTGGTTTATGTAGGGATGGTTCTGTGAGATAACATTGTTTTAGTCGTGGTTTGAAATACCCATGAATGTTTGTTTGTTATGTGTTTGCTCTGCAGAGGTGTGTTTGATTCCATGTTAATGTTGATGTTAAGGTGCATGAAAACAATTAAAAGAAACCACTGAGAAACTCACTCATCACAACAGAAAAAAGAACAGTGACTTTCAATATTGTGTCATTTTGCAACTTTTGAATTTTGACCTTGCCCCACATTTCAAGGCACTGCACCTTCATGTGAACCATAATCATATCATGTAGGGTATCATTTTAAAGAGAATTAAATGATCTATTCATTTATATTATTTACACATTGATATTTACTAAAACCGAGGAGGGATGATCAATCAAAGTCAGATTTCCAAACTTTTTTTGAGGAGTTTAGTTTCCACTAAACTAGTTTTGGGAAGGTAGTGAGAACAGTGTCTTTGGGACATTGTGCGAAGTGAAAACTTTAGTCTTCAAGGATAATTTCATTCTCTTAGTGATCTTAACAAAGATGGTGTTGACTGTATTTATTATATCCATGTGATATGTTTGTTGTATTCACAATTCAGATGTGATTTGGTATCATTGATGGCAGCGAAGGGGAGTATCTACATGTAGGGTCTACACATACGGTGTAGTTGTACAAGTATAATTCACCCCCAGAAATGTACAAGATAGCACTCGTAGTATTTTGGTTGCCAAATGAATTAATATGAGGGGATTCAACATTTAGTTTGGATTGAAAAGAAGGAAAGAGAATGCCTGACAGAAATAATAATTTCTTTCCCACCAATGAAAGCTGAAAGCAGAGCACTTCAATTCCTCAATCAGAGGAAAACTTTCACTTTAAGGGTTCAGGTAACAGTAACATTCATGGAGGTGTCATAAAACTGAGCATCTATATTCCATCTATTCAATTTTGAACAAAAGAAAAGCATATACCCCTTGTCAATAATTGGACACAAGTGCATAAACCACATCTAGCAAAATATGCCTGTAAATTGAGTGTCAGTAATTTGTCCCTTTTTGTCACTAAAAGTGACAATTTGATTCTGCAACAGACGCTTGTTAACTCAGAGTAATGCAGCTACTTCTTGAACTCTTTTGACATCAAAAGAAAAAGTTAGAATTCACCCAGACAAGACTTATTCCACTCCTTAATAACGATATGGTTCACATCATCAGTGCCAATGCTTTAGACTTGCTTCCAATTATACAACTTGACAGCGACATTTTTTTTCACCCTTTCCTTTTCTTTTTCTCTTGTTCTCAGTGGGGATGATATGTACAGTTTTTATTATCAAAAGGAAACCTCTGCAATAGGCAGATTCCCTCAAAGTGTGTTGCAGATAATTAATTTGACAGAATCCTCTGAAAGAAACATATTGTTTCATTCCACTTCACACCATTTAAATGAAAATCAGAGTGCTATGCACTTGGTTTTGATAAAGTGAAAAGTGTTGACATTCTACATGTAACATGAGACTTCCTGAAATGTTAAAGAGTACATTACAGTTTTAATGCAGATAAGAGTTTTAGTCAAAATGGTCCTAATCAAATAAAGGAAATAAATACAAGTGGTATCTATGTAAACCAATAAACCAATTACTTCAAACATACAGATCTAATTTTGATTAAACATCATCACGATATAACAAACCCTGGATCAGGGAAAAAATTACACGAGGACTGAGGGCGATATAAACCCAAAAATGCTCAAACGAGCCCTGGAAACTAACAAAATAAAAGGAGCACTAGAATCCGCATTCACTGCAACGTTAAAGCTTATCCAATGTTGCACATTTAGGCAGTAAATTGTAAAACGTAGCCTCAAAAATAAGAAAATTAATTCTTTGCCTACCCTTCATACATAATTTATCTTTCCAGGAGACGGGGGGTCATATAGATGTTTATCTGAAATGCAACAAAAGGGAACATTCTATTTTGGGCCAATGATTCAATAATTGATAGAGTATGAAAAAAAAATGAAATTTGAAAAGAAGAAAATTATGAGATAAATTACCTTTTCTGTCTTGACTGTTGCCACTTCATTGATGAAATCTTTGAATTTCTGTCTATTCAGAACTGAAAGATAATACATAAAATAAAAAATTATATGTTGTGTTGAGTTAGCTGGAATACACAATCTGCATTTCAAAATATGGTTTTGCTACCAAAGAAAGATTCATGCGTGCATTTCTTTAACATGTTCATTCCAGTAAATATTTGAATGGATGGCAATGATGAGGATGATAATGATCAAAATAATAATGATAAATATAACAAAGATATAAACTAAAATATTATAAATGTATCTTCCACTGTTCTTTAAATTCTGAATCTATTATTTTTTAATGTAAGAGTATTCATTTCAAGCTCACAACATATTTATACCTGTAGGTATATCTATATATGAAAGACATATGTGAAAATAATGCAAAGATGGTAATAAGCCAGTTCGTAGTTCCACTCTGCGCATGATCAGAAGATGCTGCGCATGATCAGAGGAAGGTTATTTGTACTAAAGTGACATGGTGGTTTAAAAATTTAATGAGATAAGCACCATCTTTGATGTCTTGATCATTCATATATTCTTTTGAATTGTGCTTTTCATTTACATCAACAACAATGCGTCCACGAACGACTGGCATTTCACAGTTTGCCAAGTATATTACGCATTCAAAGTAAAAATGCAACAAATACATTCATAGAGCGTTCAATGGTGTGCTATTCTAGTCACCTGGTCTATTCAATTTCTTCACCCTGCTATGTAAGGCATGCTTACATAATATCTTGCTTTGAAATCTGCCTATCTCAATGAAAGAAATGAAAGGTCATTTGACCAAAATTGTCCATGAAGTAACTACGAACTGGTCTATTAGAGGTGATTGCACTCCAAATAACATGGTTATAAGTTAGGTTAGGTAACTCTGAAAATGAAATATTTGACCATTTTTAGCCTCATCCCCTCCTCACTTATCACTTCAATATACCTGTTATTAATTCTCACTATTATTTACAAGTAATTTCATAAGAAATGTACAGCTGTTTCCCGAAGGACAATTTACACCCTCCAAATGGTAAATATAGGATATATCCAGACCAACAACCACTCCCCAATTGTAAACAACAACACGGATTCTAACATAAACTGAGCTTGTTTCACTTTCGTATGAGCCCTCCCAATAGAGATGAGTGTCCGTACTACATGAAAGTTGATGAATCTGAATTTTTCTTTCCAAACAAAACCCCCATATTGTCAGTTTCCTGTAAAATAATGTGTTATTGTTAAAAGTGGGAGGGAAAGAGGGATGCACATAAAGAGCGAGGTGGAGGATGACTGATTAGGCATCGGGAAATGCCTTAAAACTTTTGGACATTGTCAGACTTTGGAGTGAATCACATGCTTTAGTTTCACTCAACAACTCTGATCAGTTTCTTTATATATTTTCTTTATTTAATACTAAGTAAATAATGTAAATCAATGTTATCGTTAGTGGATAATGACACTAAGTGAACTTGAGATTATGTGTGATATCAACTTGCTTATCAAAGCATACCGGTACTGGCCAACCCTTAACAAACTCTCTGAGAGCTCTAGCCTAATCAAGTTCTAAATCAAAGTGAATGAAAGTTGTACTAATATTTAGGTTATTTTTATTAAAAAACATGATTCCATCATCATCATAGAAATGGTTGCAATTGTCCACACTGTCTTTAGAGCTCTGCTACAATGTATCTTGACACTTTCCCTAAATGTACTGAATACATGAAGACAAAAATACAATGTTCATGATATCTAGGAAGTATGTGGTAGAAATTTTAGAAATTATAAGTTCCCTTTTCACTGATAATGATATAATTACATGTGGTGCTGAACTTCCTTAATGCTTGACTTATGTACACAACCATATTTAGAAACTGTAATGTTATTACATATTACAGTTATTAGAATTTTAAGCTTTTTATTTGTGACATCATATGTACAAGCAGCTGCCCCATATGTTGTGTTATATAAGATGCATGAATTTCAACATTTGAATGGTTTTATGATGACTAAAATATTTTTTCTTCCAGAGCAGATGTGAAATTATTTATTTGTTGATATACTGAAGGTACAATTAAAATAATTTACAATATTTTGAGAAAATGGCTTTAAATCTTTAATCGATTTCACCAAACCTTAGTGGAGCGTTGTGGCCCAGTGGATTAGTCTTCGGACTTTGAAACAGAGGGTCGTGGGTTCGAATCCCAGCCATGGCGTAATTTCCTTCGGCAAGAAACTGATCCACAAAGTGCTGCACTCAACCCAGGTAAGGTAAATGGGTACCGGTAGGAAGTAATTCCTTAAAAAGCTGTGTGCGCTATGAACGCCTAGCTTAGCCGGGTAATATAGGAGTGCCTTGAGCACCTAACAAGGTGGATATGTGCGCAATATAAATACCCTATATTATTATTATTATTATTATTAACAATACTTTTTATCATTTTTTCTGCTATATTTGTAACATTAACTTTTGTCAGGGTAAAATTCCCCCTTTAAAACAACAATGAGAGTTTATTATACTCAAAACATGGACAGTGAACATTTGATATTCTTCTAATTCATCTTAAGCGAATTATCTTGATCTTACAGATGCCATAGTCTCTCTTTAAACACAACAAAGCAAACCAATGGTAACCCATACAAAATTAGTACTGGACACCTCAAACACCAAGGCACAGTTGCACAAAGGTTTTTTACTCCTACTCATCCTCCTATTTGTGACAATGCCCAAAGTCCCTCATGAAGAGAATCATTTTGCCTATCCACAAAGGAAAAAGCCTACCAGACACCCGCACCATCTGTGGCACAACACCAACAGCTTCAGTCACCAAGCTGTTTGTAACATATATCTACATCAACTTCAAAGTCTGACATGCTTGCTTTCTTCAAAAACTACAGAATTCAGAACTACATCCTGATGTCTGACATATGTATCAAAAACCTGTTAGTACAAGGCAATGGAAAGTCAAGCCTTCTGGGATAGGAGGGCCACTAAAACCTACCAAATCCACCAGGGTGTCAGTAAGTGAGGAGTTCTCTCTTCAACCTTTTATACATACTTCATCAATGGACTCAAGAGGCTTCGAGACAGCCAGCTTGGATGCACCATCAATGGCCACTACTCTGACCCCGTTCTCATTACGATTTCTAAAACTAGTTTACTGGAAAACGGTTCGGGAAACCAGTTTGGAAGATCGCTTTGCTAGCATTCCCATTTGATCACCCGAAAGTGGTTTTCAAAATCACTTCATGCAAAGTGATCTTGTTGCTATGGGAACACTCTCAGTGGGGTGGCATGTTTCATGCGAAATTTGAAACAGCAGCATAGGCATTCTACACACAGTGTGTGGAGTAGCATGCTCAAAATGTGCGAAGATCGCTTCCAAAATATCAGTTGTGTCCTCACGCTAATACCAGTTTAACGAGGCAAAGCGATCTTGAAAACTACATTGCGAGGTGGTTTTATGAACCGGTTTGGAAGATTGCTTCCAAGATCGCTTCGACCGTTCTCATTACACGTTAAACTAGTTTCCACTAAACTAGTTTTAGGAAGGTAGTGACAACGGTGTCTATATCATCTTTCTTGCTGGTGATGTCGCCACAATCAGCAGCACATCATAATTTGAGATATTAATTCAATCCCTTTACGAGGGCTGCCTTTGTTTTTCTAAGCTCAAAAGACCAACAATCAACAGAAGTGGGCAATGAGTGAGAAAACAATGTCCCAGAAAGATAAAAAAGAGCACTGAAATCACAAAACTGCCGTTTGCACCAGCCCGAGTTTTCAAATTAGCACGCTATTTCTGATCCGGCAAATTATCTCGATCCGAACAATCTCGAGATTATTTGTGTTGGAGACGCAATTATCGCGCTAGTCCGCTGGATTAATCTCGAGATTGCAATCCCAATCCCAAGTCAACTTGGGATTTTTTGCAAAATAGCGCGCTATTTACAAATTATCCCGCTAATTTGCAGGTGCAGACGCACTCAGGATTATTTATTCACGGCATCAGACCATAATGCATCGATGCCTCGCTCGAGCAGGAATCACTCTTCTAGCGATGGTGGAGATGGGGTTTCTCGAATCTTGAGATTAATCGCGAAGAGGGCCGATCGGGCTAAAATCTCGAGATTGAGCAAACTCGGGCTGGTGCAGCACCGCCTAAATACATCAAACCACCTGGACTGAACTGATTGTACAATGTACAATTCTCAAAAGGTTACTGCTAGAGGAGGTATGCCCCATATATATTTTGTGAAGGAGGGGGCAAGCCGAAATCGAGGGCAAGCTCTTTGATGCCCAGTATTTTATATTCAGCTCACGATTGGCTTCAGCTTCACGATTGGCAGGTTAGAGTCAATCTAGATGGAAAAGGGAGTTTCCCCACAGCATTATAAATCTCCAATCCATTATTGTGTTGTGGACTGATTCTGCTGAAGGCTGTACATAATATTCTAGAAAAATTAACTGTCACTTGGGAGGATGCCTGTGAGTGTAAACTCCAGGGTATTCTGAACTGATGGCAGAGTACTCAGGCAAGGGATGAAAGGTCTTTTGCTTCCCCTTTGAGGTTGGTTGTCTTGGGGTTTTAGCATGGTCATTGCCAAGGTGGTTCTGGGAGTAGGGTTTCCCAAATAGAGAGAATAACCAAGCTCAAGTAGGACTGCTTCTGAGGCAGCAGAGAAGGCGTTCTGCTTGGATTTGAACCAAGTATCCAAAGGAAGAGGGTTACCAGCAATTAAGCAATTTTTCTGTTTCCAAAAGGGAAGGTTTGTGCTCTGCACTACTGGCCCATCACCAAGAGGGAGTATTGTTAATGGGCCAAAACTTCCAGTGACTGGTGGAACAACAGCTGATGGTACCCCTGGTAATGCATGAGGCTACCTTCTCATATTTGCTTAACTTACAGGTTTTCAGGGTACCAGTAACTGCCAGGAAAGTCTGGCTGGTGAACTGGATTAACCTGTTGTGAGGTTTGCAGAGCTTGGCTGGCTATCTGTTGAATGCAGTCAAATAGTTTTATGTGTAGCGTTGTTTAGCAAGTGACTCTATTTACAAACCAGCCTTTTATTACAGAACGTGCACATTTACAAAAATAATCTCATACACTTAGAAGCTTGCAATGCAAGATCCTTCCAAAGAGAGTTTGAATATAAAGATGATCAGTAAAAAAAAAGGCCAAAAACACATTATATAACCTATATTTTTTTAAATAACAAAATATGGTCAAATTTTGATCAGGGACTTGGTTAATTTTTTGCACATTTTCCTGCAGAAAACATATTTTTGATAATACAATACCATTTCAAAGCACTGACAAAACATTTCAAATGCAAAGAGGGGTGTGATCGGTCGGACATGGTATTGTTAAAAAAGAAAACTGATCTTTGCGAAAATTTTACATTTTATTTTGTAGGTATTTTGGAAGTATGAATATTAAATCTGAGAACATATTTTGTTTGATATGATTGAATTTTTCAAAACTGTTTGGTATTATAGAACAAAATTTATTCAAACTAAGTTGACAGAAATGTCATTAATTGTCTAGACAAGGATAATTGTCGTTTCTAGGGATTTTTTAACAATTTCTGACATTTTACTATCATTCCTAGACACCGACGGTACCCCATTAATGCAAGTGCTGACAGGCTTTCCCCAATATAGGCCTATATTTTGTCAATATTTTAAGCATTTTACCAGATCTCACTGAAATGATATTATTTCAAATGATGGCCCCATGTTTTTCCTTAGATTAGAAGTTTTCTTCTGATGTTACTGATTATCGGACAAAATACTGAGAAAAAAAAAGTTTTGTTTCTTGGTTTTGAAAATTGATCAGTGGAGATGAAAAACTGGAATATGATCATCGTTTCTGAAGAATTTTCGCAAGCTGTGGTCTAAGTTACTTAATTTCTTAAGTTATTATTTTTTTCTCGTCAAAGTGGAGGGATTTTTTTTACAGATTGGATCTTTATTTACTAAAATAAAAAATGACCAGAAAATTTGCTATCTCCAGATCTACTGCTAATGCACTGTAAGACTTCAGTCTTTGTAAGTGAGTGCAGCCAACATAGCTCAGCGGAACAAGCAATCGTACAGTGATTAAAGCTTTTAGTCCAATCATTGTTGAGACCAAAAGCTCCAGTCTCTGTAGAATTGGTTGTTCAACTTGACTACGTGGGCTACACTCACCAATACACAGACTTAACAATGGGATGCTCATGCCATCAGACAGTGTATTAGCAGTAGATATGTATGAGAAGAAAGATATGTTATGAAATTGTGTACCCTAGGACCACAGTTTCTTTTATTATGGCTCAGGAATGATGATACATGTAATCCTTCTTGGTTAAAAAAGTCAGTATTGGTACTAGTAAGGTGACACGGCATTTGCTCCTGCGACAGTTGCTCCGGGTTTAATTTCGTCTAAGATATAGGATAAGGGTTGCAATAGGGTTTTATGTTAGGTTTAGAATAGGGTATAATGTTAAATCCAGGGTTAAAGTTGGCCATTCCATTAGAGTGTAAAATTTATAGAGGAGCGATTGTCGCCGTAGCAGATTTCATGGAACCTTTGGTAAATTGCTATCTTGAATGGCGTCATCATTCCTATAGACGTCTTTAGCAATATACCACAAATTGTATTGATGCGCTTGTCTTCATATCGCTAATTATGCACATGCACACCGTTCTCATAGATTCGCAGCTGAGACATTAAAAAGCCTTGATGAAAAAAAAACTAAAAAAAACAACAAAATTGGCTACTAGTTTTCCATCTCTAGCAATAATTCTTGAAAACCAAGAAAAAAAACATCAGTAATATATTTTACCATATAGACATCTAATCATTGATATTACTACAAACCTTATAATCTCAGGAAAAACATGGGCCATCAATTAATATGCTTTCAGTTAGTTTTAGACTGCACTGCTACATACAGTATGGCCACTCTAGAGAGTATTGGGACCTCAATAAATTTGAAAAAAGCTGCAAGAGTAGTCGCACTTTCAAGCACCATTGTACAAAATTCACAAACATATAATCAAAATTTTTACCTTAGATATAATTTTTGATATCTGAACTGCAATAAACAAGAACTAATTTCACTCAAAAAAGTTAATATAACTACATGTAAATAAAAATAAAAATAAGATCACTAGACAATTCACCCCGCCGACAAGCTGTCTCCATCCTTGTGTGCATTTGTGTGTTACCGCAGGTGCCGACTTTCTACAAATTCACCACCCGTATGCGATATTGTTGCCTATTAAGTCAATAGGCCTACTACTATGTTTTTACCTCATTGATACTAGGAGTGCATAAAGCATCTAGCAAAATGCTAGACTGAAAAATCCACCATTTCTTCAGAGTTTTTAAACATTTTCTGATTTTTTTTTCAGTCCTCCTTCTACACAGTAGAAAGACAGGACTTGTAAAGTTGGTGGTTCACTCGATGCTTAACCAGGTTTAAAATCCATGATTTTTACTTCTAAAGTTTTTTATGACCCTTGCAAATTTTTTACTCCAAAATATCAATTACCAAAAAAATATTTTAAGGGAATGTGATTTTTCTTCTTCCAATCGTTATTTTAAAGATACAATCCTAACTTTGCAAAAATGTTCTCAACTCGGAAGAAAACAAGATTTCTAAATTTTTAGTGCATATTTCAGCGACCCCACTTCTTAAATCTGAGCTAAGCCACCACGTGCTCCGGAAATATGGCACAGATTCAAAATCTTTTATTTAAATGGAAAATTTTTAATTTTTAAAGGGGATTTTGGAGTTCAAATCAGGACTTGCATGTGGTGAGTGATAATGCCTGTGTATACACCTGGGGCAGATTGCACGAAAGGGTCTTTCCAAGGACCATATTTCGTGTCGCCCATCTTTTATGATGCGCTGTATGCGGGATTTTTCTAAAATGTATGATAAACAAATGAAATTTGTTAGCTAGCTGTTTAATCAATTTGTATACAATTCCTGATATATCACATCATTTTATAAACAAAGATTTTGTTTACTTTAACAGATGAATAAAATATGTTTGCAGGTAATTTATTTAAAATGTGTTTCACATGGCGCATCATAATAAATGGGCGACACGAAAGACGGTCCTTGGAGAGACCCTTTCGTGCAATTGGCCCCTGAATAACAATGTGTTTAGTGTGTGTTGTTGTGATTGACTGTGCTGCGCTAGCTTGTAAATGAGTTTGCCATGTTGAATGGAGGTACCAAGTCGAATTCCGAGCGCTTTGCCCTAAATTTCAAATTTTACTACACAAGGTTCAGTCCTGGACGCAGGATCTTCTGTTCCTGTATGTCCAGCTCCTGGTGATATAAAGTGACGTCTGAAGAATTGGCGCGGTCCGGGGGAGGAACCTTGTAATCAAGTTTAAATTCTGCATTATGCCACCAAAAATCAATCCTCTTTTCAAATTGTAATACATCCTAGACTCTACTACAGGCTCAGGAAGAAGACTCCATAAATTACAGATTCTCAATCAATGTAAAAACGTTCTTACATGTATTCTTAATTTCTTATTAGCTCTAACCTTGAAAGCATGACCCCTTGTACTGGTAGGAAAATTAAGTTGCAGACATGGGGCATCATCAGGGTCATATTTGAAATGGATCCTATTCTAAATTGTTCGTGATTACCGGTACCGGTACTTATTCTTTTATTTCTTTCAAGAGAGGGTGTAAAATGATTCGTCTATTCATTACACTGAAGGTACAATAAAAACTATTTCCAATGTTCTGAGAAAATTACATTTCATTGATTTTGTTTTTACCATATATGAAAGTTGCTTGCATACGACAACACAAATCAACAAAATAAAATTCTAGTAACTTCATTATGACTTTCATGGACTTTCCTCAAACCTTCACTAATTTGATTTTTTGCTATCTTTATAATAAACATTTTTGTCAACGTGAACTTCCCAATTAACTATGTGTCTGATATTTGGGTACTTTACTCTAGAGTGATTTATCGGTGGATCTCATTCTCGTAAATAATTGCTAATAATATTTTACTCTGACTTAGTCTTAGACAAAATTCTAGGCCCTAGGGAATCTATAAAGTATGGCAGTGAGTCCAAACTTCGCGCGTGTCCATTCTTCGTGGACGGTCATTATCTAAAAAACTAGCCAATATCCTTAAAATCTGACATCATCAACGTGAAAAGCGACCTAAAATAATCCTTTGGTGTAAGTTTCTTTCGGATGAGTTCGGTATTCATGAAAATATTGACAAAAGATCGGCAAATTTGTCACTGTTAGCACCCGTTTTGAAGAAATCTGATATTCTCAACAAGCATCACGATATCACCACTTTGCAAGCAGAAATCATCAAAAATGTGAGTTAAATGTGGTACTAACCGATTCTATAGCATTTTGCCGTAAATCTGATATAAATATTTCACTTTTTGAGCTTGAGATTTTGTTTACATCTCCACAAAAACTTTGGTCCGCGAAGTTAGGTCACACTTTTTCAGAACAGTTTTCCAGCACAGCGCGCATTCGCCAATCGGAATAGAATTTTGAGATCGCGATACCGGCGAAACCCCTTGACCTACTTTACATTTTCGTCCATGATTTTATAGTTTACGATCTTGACGTGAACGTGGTAACTATTTCTTGAATTGGTTTTGTATAAATTATGAATATTTTGTGAACAAATTTAAGCCTGATGAATATTTTTGAAAAGTCCGCGAAGTTTGGACACCCCATCATACAGGCCTAATCAGAATTTCAGATAATATAATCTAGTAATTTATTATGCTTTGATTGAGCGAGATGTACCAGAATACCCATCAGCACTCCCACTAACAACATACTGTCTGGGTCTGAGTATGATAGATAAACGTCATAATTGTTAGTAAATCTCCAGAAAAGACGGTTATTTCAGTCTAACGTTTAATAGTCATTGCATTGTTGTCAGCGTACGGGCTACATTTAGTAGGCCTACATGGAACTCAGCATGTGGGACTGAACTGAAGCCATTTTACATTAACGAAGTTGTACACATGTTTCACAACAATTACAGTCCAAATTACCTTTGAATTCTTGATCATTTAAGTACTTCGCAAAGTGGCCAACAACTTCTACATTTGTAGCCTTCCCACCGTTTGCTACCAAGAACTTTTGAACCCCGTCTGCCGAGAATTCCTCTTCCGCGTCCGCCATGTTTGTTATGATTTCATTCTCTGATGACAAGCTTGACGAGATGACTAGCGTATCGTACGCTGCGCTTGCGCTCTTGTGGGTAAACCAGCTGATTTGTAGCCCATCATGCCCATAAATTCATATCAATTTATAGCCATTACTTGGGGCATTTTTTTTTTCTACGTATAGATATGAGGCTATACTTGTGAGACAAAACTTTCTTAGTATAAACATAGGCCTATCTAATTTGCGTGATTTCTGGTAATTTTAGTGCTGTCTGGTAAAATATAGTTATATTAAGATCTAGGCCTGCCTATATCTTTTTCAAAAAGTTCCATCAAGAATCAATTGTTTGCTTCAATATATTTCAAGAATTAAAAAAATAATAAAAATCAGTTCTGAATTTTAGAGGGAAGTCCACCCTGACTTCGAAATTGTTTTGATATGGGAGCATGAAAGTAAGAGAAAAAAAAAATCTTTGGCCTAAAATGAAGGAATAATTAATAAAAAAATACGATATAGAAATGCGAGCAGTGATGTGTAAATCATTTCACATAAATAACGATTCTCAACCGGTTAGTCCTGAAAGTCTTTTTTTCGCATAGAGACGTGTGGATATTATAAGAGTACAATAACTCTCTCTAGCTGATATACACATACCAGCGGCCCCCTCCCGAAATTTGATTTTTAATTTACTAACATAAACATGAAATGATGACTAACCTTAAAGAAATTTCAAATATACCAAATCATGATAATCACGTTGTCTTTCATCCAAACAATGTTTGTGATGGTTCATATAGACAACCACTAGCGTTCCTACGGGGGGCAGACTGCCCCCCCCCCTGACGAGTCACAACCCATGCAAGGGACATATCCCTGCCCCCCCCCCTGACGATTCTTTTTTTTTTTTGCTTGTCAAATTTTTTTTCTGGTACTAAATCCTTTATTTGTGGTTGAAGACCCTTTTTTTTTTTTTGGCTTGTCAAATTTTTTGGCGGACGAATTTGCCCCCCCCCCCCGTGGAAAATCCTAGGTACGCCACTGTAGACAACCTATTTATTTTATATGAAATGTCAAACAGCAATGGCTCCAGGGTTGCCTTGCCATAATGTTATATAGCTTTATTTTTCAAACAAGTCCACACATTGGTATTCATAATGCATATAGCATTTTTCATTTATTTGATGTACGATAAAACAGCAATGTGGGTAAAATGCCTTCCTCAAGGGCATAAGTGCCGTGTCGGGAACAAGCGCCTTAGATCACTCAGCAACGGCGCCTCCTATATGCTGAATAATGTCGTGGCAGATCCTGGCGCGCACCCCTTCCCCACCCTTGAGGACAAAGGAGAACAAAAAATGAAAACACAAGAATTGTGCCCCCTGGCGTGAAGGGGGGTGATTGAGGTTATGACCACCCCATGTCAAATTAAAATGTCGACGAGGAAGTTAAAATCATTATAACATTTCACCTCTTTTTTTTTCTTTCTTTTTGGTTGTCAGAATTTCCAAGAAAAGGTGGGTCGTTCCCCCCCCCCCCCCTCAATGACAATCCTGGACTCCATCAACACAGGTTTTCAGATCTGAAAGCTCTCCTTCATTTTCATTGGCTGAAAAGCACAATTCGTATGGTAACTAGGATAGAGCATCTGACACAGAGTAACAAATCCTTTCTTGTAACGCTCCCCATGCAGGATCGGTCGCTGGATTTATAGAAAGGTTGGATTATTTTGTTATTATCGAGTCCAATCAGAAGATAAAATTGAATCAATTATCTAAACTTCGATGGATCCATAAATATTCATGAAATATTTGATTCACAATACTGTAATGGGTCAAAAATTCAGAAGTCTCACAACATGACACGGCTGCCTTTCCCCGGAGGTGCTGTGTTCATTATTTTATTCTTTTCCTTAAGGAGCACCCCATAAAAACTGGTAGGTGTTTAAAAATTGAGAAATGTAAGTTAAATTACCTATTTTTTTAGTGAAAACCTATCTCTCTTTTTTTTTTTTTTTTTTTTGCTTGTCAAATTTCTCGGGACAGAAATAACCTTCATTTTGTAGTGAAAACCTTTTTTTCTTATTTGGCTTGTCAAATTTACATCAGCACCACCAGTTAAAAAATCGAGGGCCCTGACGGCTGCTCAATTATACAGTATTTCACTATTCACACTTCACAATAATAATGCTGCGGGTGTCTCACTCTGTCATGGCCCCGGGAAACGGGTGTGCTGGGGGTAGCCTACTGTGTATGTTATACACTATGCATGCACCATTGGCAGCACCCCTGGAAATCATGTTGGTAGGCCTATAATTAAATGTAGGAATTCGAAAAAAATCATTTTCTTTTTAGAGCGAAGACCCTTTATTATCATTTTTAATTTTTTTACTTGTCAATATTTTAAAGAGTGAAATCGCCTTCATTTTGGAGCAAAAAACCCTTCTTATATTGTTGTTTATTTTTTTGCTTTTCATTTTTTTTTTCAAAACCAGCACCCCTTTTTCAAAAATCGTTTCATCGGATGCTGGTTTCAATTCATGAAGAAAGAAGATGTGGGGGGGGGGGGGTATCCACAATATTATAAATGGGAGAAGGTCTTAGGGGTTTGTGTGCTTTTTTTTCTAAGGGTGCTCGTCAGCTAGAAAATACATCCTTGTCACGGAAATAAAGTAAAGGGGGAGAGATATAAAAGAAAGGAAATTATATTGGTACAAGAAAAATGTTATAATTACAATAATATAGAAAAATAGCGTTAATCAATATTGCATCTTATGGATCAACCAGGTGCGGGCCCCAAGGCGCCCCCCTCCCCCTCCCTGATCTGGCGACAGAAAAAATATTGCCATTAGATATTGGCATCGTTGAAATGAATATGATTATGAGTTCTAGTGACGAGTCATAATAAAGCCCCATAAAAACATAGGTCTCCTCTAATACTACTAGCCGGACGAAAAATGGACTTTATATTTCGTGTGGGGTTATTGTAAATGCATTTACAACAATTTTGTTAAGTTGGGGTTTTTAATCAAGCGAGTGTTTTCATACCGCTTCAATGATCAGTGAGTGCGCCCTCAGCCCTCATGGTAAACTCTAAACAATACCAAAAAGAACTGGCAATGCAGTTGCTGATGCTCTGAGATATTTTTTTTCAGTTATCGACAATTTCCTCTCTATTTGATCGTTAGTTTCAGGCCTGCATTGATTGGTTACTTAAGTCCATTTTTCGTACTTCTTTGAATCGAATAATATCAACATAATTCACTTTCACCCATGCTACTCTGCAAGATATTACAGCATGTATTTTAATCGAACCCGGCCCTTTCCAAGTGTTTATTTTCATAAGAATGTACATACAGTCATGTATCTGAGATCACGGAACCAGTTGATTGGGAGTTCAGCTCTATATGTTATTTTAATAAAAGTTTACAAAAATGTGGAAAGGACGGTATAATTTTTTGCATGGTAAAGCCCTCCCACATAAAAACTTCCCACAACCCCTGCATATTCCCCATAAGTCAATTGTATTCTCCATAGTATTGTACTTGTGTTATATGCACCTTCTCTGAGTCACTTTCGGTGTTTCATTGGAAAACTCGGAAGAGGGTGTTTATTTGGTGCGAAATGCAAATTTTGTATCTAGATATCCTACCCTCGCAACATCTGCAGGGCTTTTAACATTAGATGTAAAGATTATTGCGCTTAAGGGAGTAATTACTCTTTAATTAGCACCAAGCCACTGATTTAGAATGTGTACACATTTCTGGTTGGTTTGTATGTTTTTCGCGCTCATGCCTGTATAGTCTTTTGGTCCTCATTTATACGATTATTGACAGACCTAGTGTTCTGTTTGATTTCTTGACACACCAACGTACAATAGATGGGACTGAGAAAGGATGTCACTCGAAGTCCGATAGCAAAGTGTGAAATAACTTGCCACAATGCAACGGAAATGTCAGAGTGTATTGTTCTCTCTGTTTTCTACAAAACCCAAGTGTCATTATGAGTTTTATTGGCAAGAATTAAAACCTAGATGCAGGTGTTCTTAATGGGGGTCTTTTATTTCTATGGTTTTTCTTGTCGTTCAGGCGCTAATGTACTCGACTAGTTTTCGCGTTAAGTAACCCCCCCCCCTCCCCGCCCCATCACAACTTTGAAACACTATAGGCCCTATTCAATGTTTAAGGTATTGCCTTTCTCAATGTATCATTCCTTTCAAATTGTTTGCTGGATTGTTGTCATTGTGGATCAAGAAATGAAGGGAAATTTTATAGGGCCTATTCATAAATGGATCTCTTCCCAATTCCGTATTTTATTTCGTTTTGCTTTGTTTTGCTTTTTTGTTTTATGCTTGCTCTGATTTGTTTTTAAAGTTCTCGTTGGACCACTTTTTCGGGTTTTTTTTTCTAAATATTTTATTCATAGTCTTGCTTTTTTAAATTTTGTTTTTATTTTCATTTTTTCATTTTGATTTATTTGTCAATTATACAAATAAAGTGGCAATTCATGAAAGCTGGACAGGATAACTTATGAAAGTTATAGGACTTTTTTTACAATGGAGTCCCAATGAACTCGATCCCCATTTCCATTCTACGGCATGCTTTTTGGTTTGGCTTGGTTTTATTTACCGTATAAAAATCACAATAAAATACATTGCACAAAATATGAGATTAAATATAAATATATAAACATGCACATAAAATTATACGGATATATATATATATACACAGCAAAAAAAGTAAGTCCCCCTTAAACAGATATCAATAATTTCCGAACCAATGCGAGTTTTTAATATATTTTTACATGAGCGTGTACGTAATTTTATAAGCTACCCTCTGAGTAAATGTTATGGACGTATTTTATGTCATGCTTCAGTGAGCACCGCTTTTCACTTTTCAAAAGTCACAAGCCAAATATCATAATCTTGATTCCACTTTATTGGAATGAATTCCACATTCTCATCATGAAAAATAGTCAGAAGGCTTGTAAAGGGTACTTTCTTAAAGACGATACAACATTTTTGGCTAAATTTCACGGTTGAATAAACACAAGTCCAAATTTGCTGTAATTGGATTTTTACACATTTCTATCAATAAAAATGATCGAATATGATGACAGTTATCTTCAACAATATTCATTGTTTCACGGATCAATGAACATTTAATGAAAGCAAAAAATACGAATTTCTACTATCATAGGCAAGTATTGTTTCATTTTGGTAACTGAAATGATCTTTTCTCAACTTTTTTCGTTATGTTCATGACCAATTAACATGTGATTCAAATGCGTTTAATCAAACATTCACACTTGAATGAACATGTGGAATGTGATAAGCTTGTTTTTACGTTATTGGAAAAATGCAACAGCTAACTATGGATATCTGTCACAAACCTCCTTGCATGGTTAATTTGATTTGATTTTTATGAAAATCCCGATGTCTAATGCTTCAGTGAGCACACAATATTAAAAAATTATGCAAATGAGAAGAAAGTTTAAGGCCTTGACCCCACTCTGTGCCGCATCGAATGATTATGTTGGTGTGCGCGCCTTTTGGATAGTGTTACTCTGAAGCCATGTACAAAGTTTCATGAAAAAATTGTGGGCAGTAGTAACAAAAACCGTCCATGAAACAAACCCTCATTTCATATTTGTTTAAATTTTGACTTCGTCTCTCATAGACTTGTGTACATTATGGGTGCACATGTTTAAGAATAAGTTACCCCTTATTCAATATGGTGGAACTTTTTTTCAAGGCTGTCTTTAGCAATGTCATTTGGCAGTTATGTTTATCAACCTATGGGCAGAATTCTGTGCAAAAATTAAATCGATATGTTTATTTATGGATGAGTGAGCATGCATCAAAGTGGGAAAAGGGGCATTTCAATGTCACAGACTCATTTTGAGGGGTAATAAAGTGAATAATGGGGGCACATTCGGTTTCAAATGTGACTGCATGCTGTTGTTTTTATCATCCATCAGGTTTATCACCACACACTTTCCGAACTCTTTACATTTTCATGGTTGAGCGAGCACATTCGAAAACTTGGGAATGAATCCTCTTTATACTGCATAAATTTATTCTTTTCCTAACAATTTCTCTGGATCAGTTGAATTTATAGACAAATCAGTGGTAGATCCAGAATTTCAAAATGGGAGAGGGGCCGAGTAATTGGGGGAGCCACCAACATTTTCCAATTTTAACATATTTTAACAAGTTGTAGGGGATACTGTCATAAACCCCAATGATAATACGTCACAAAACATTGTGCTCACTCAAACATAAACATACGATATCAAAATTCTGTGTGAAGTGGCTAAATGATGGATAGTAAAACAGCATTAACACCATAAAATTCACATAAAAACAACCTTTGCCAAACTTTGTATTTACACAATCTGAAAAACAACTCTTGAGACTTTAAAAAATCTTTGATTACTCATGCATGACTCAACCGATCAATCTCATTTTCCCCCATGCAGAAGATGCTTAATGAGTGTAGAAAACCACTTACGAAATATCATATTTCAAAATTATTCCGTTCAAAAGTTACAGCAATTTGATTTAGGGGGGACTTACTTTTTTGTTGTGCATATATATATGACTCATGAGAAAGAGACACATATCTCACCAACAAATTAATTCGAGCGCGAAGCGCGAGCTGAAATTTTTTAGTATACTGACCTGAAAACAGGAAAAATGTACCTGTTTAGGACTGTTAGTAGTAACTCATGAGGAGGATTCATATCTCACTACACAAATAATGCGAGTGCCGAGAGCGAGCTGAAATTTCTTTATATTCTTACCTGAAAGCTTGATATTCTAAGCATATTTGGTACCAATTATTAAGATGGGTAACTAAAAGAACAATAGATGCGAGCGCGAAGCGCGAGATGAAAATGTTGATATTTCGATCTGAAAATTAACAGTTTAATGGACGTTTTTAATAAAGAACAAGACATATATCCAACAAAAGATTATTGCAAATCGATGCGGGAGTTCTTTTAAAGTTTAGAACTGAAAACGGGACACTCTATTCATCTATTAATCATGACAAGTATGGGTTTTTGTTACAGAAATGATGCGAGCGCGAAGCGCGAGCTGAATTTTTTTATATTCCAATCTGAAAAACGGACATTTTGAGCACGATATCAAATAAAGAACGAGTTGTGTATCTCAATCTCGCTTGCTGATTTCTATGTAACATTACAATCTTATTTTATTTTTGCACATGCGGAATTATTGGGGGGCAAAACGATATGTTTGCCCCCCAATATTTTCATTGGTGGGGCGATCGCCCCTCAGGGACATGGGAACGATTTTTTCAGTGGGGGTGCTGAAATCTCTCCTCAAAGGTGAGGGGGACAGACACAATTGAGTTTTCCATAATTACACACACACACACCCTCACACACACACACACACACATATATAAATATACATATATATGACAGTCACTTCTTAGCTTTCTTCTTATAAAAGAACATAAATATATAATTTGATAATTTGAGCGCGAAGCGCGAGCTATTTTTTGTGGAAATTTCATGTATTTTGTCCTGAAAATTGAACATTTTGAGCAATGTTTGTGGTCCAATTAAGATACGTATGTAACAAATAATAATTGTGAGCGCGATCAGCGTGAGCAGATATTTTTTATATACGCTCTGGCCTGATCGAAAGGGACGTGTATATAAGGACTGTTCTGCAGTTACCCATGAAGACGATACATATATCAACAATCAAATAATGCGAGCGCGAGCTTAAAAATTTGACATTCCGACCTAAATACTGGACATTCTAAGCACGTTTTGTAAATATGAACAGGATGGGTATATAACTATACAATTGATGCGAGCGCGAAGCGCGAGCGGAAACAAAATTGAGATTTCATACAGACCAAAAAAACGAGAGATTCTCAGCACTTTTCTAATCATAATAAGGATAGGTATAAAACTATACAATTGATGCGAGCGCGAAGCGCGAGCGGAAATAAAAATGAGATTTCAAACCTTAAAACGAGACATCTAATGCACTTTTCTAATCATGAACAGGATAGGTATATAACTATACAATTGATGCGAGTGCAAAGCGCGAGCGGAAACAAAATTGAGATTTCAGACCTGAAAACGGGACATTCTATTCATGTTTTGTAAATCAAGAAAATGATGGGTAATTGGATATATTCTTAAATCAATGTGAGCGCGAAGCGCGAGCAGAAATTTTTTGATATTCTGATCTGAAACTCCACATTGAATGTAAAATGGTTTGAACAGAGAAAGAAAACTCAGACGAACATAAGAATAAAGATTTGATCAAAATCAGACAAGGAATATTACAGTTATTGCATTTTAAAGATTAGCATTATTCCAGTGAAACAGTTTTAGGCATGTCTTCATTAAAATTCAATGAGCAAACTGGTGATGTCATATCCCCACTTGTTCTTTTGTATTTTATTATATAAATTGAGGTTTATTCAATCACCATTTTCATAAAATATTACTAAACTTCAGAATTGAATAATTTAACTAATCGTTATCAGATTTTGATAAAATTTATTTATTTTTGATAAAATGTATTTGATATAAATATTTTCAGCCCGGAGTACCCCCCCCCTATCAAGCTGCGTATCTGAATAAACATGCCTGCGCGTGTTTAGAGTTAGACCTAGTATCTGGGCATTCTAAATACATTTTTTTTTTAATAAAAATAAATAATGCGAGCGCGAAGCGCGAGCAGAAAATATTTGATATTTCGATCTGAAAGAGGGTGAATTTAAACACTATTTCAAGTAATGTGTCGGAAAATTCTGAAGGGGGTGGTTCTACAAAACGTCGTTCATTTTCATTACATTTCTGTCATTTTATCATACCTACCACTAGATTTCCAGGAGGTGCGCTGCCTATGGAAAATAACACACGCAGCACCCCCAAATTTTGGGGGTGCTTCACCCCCAGCACCCCCGCTTCCCAGGGCCATGGGGCAGGGCGAAAAAGACTGAAATTTGATTTCTATTGTCTGACTTGTAATTTTGTATACAATACACGGGCGGTCGGGCGCGCGCTCACTTGATTCGACAAAAAACCTGGAAGTTTCAAGTCCAACCACCCCCATGTCCCTCCCTGCTATCGAAGAGTGTGTATGGTTATCACGTATTGCGCGCGACCACGTCTGTATCGGAGTGCTGCCCCGTTGGAGCTTGATTGAGTCGCGTTATAGGAGGGATGTTATTGGAATATGTGAAAGACTATGTAAATGATTTGCGATTGTCGGATGTGATAATTATGTACATTATAACATATTTTAAAAAATACAGGGGGAACCCGATTTCGTGGGGGTGCTGCCTATGGAAAATAATACACGCAGCACCCCCAGGATAATTTCTGAGGGTGCTTCAGCACCCCCAGCACCCCCGCTTCCCAGGTCCCTGCCTGCCCCCCCCCCCCCCCCCAGGATCGAGGCCTCTGGTATAGTGTATTATTCGAATTGTTTTGGTAAATTTATTTCAGATGGAATACATGCAAATCAATACATGCAAATCTACATCAAGCTGATGTAGATGACTTTCGTTGTTTCCTATACCAGCCCCACCCATGCACGGTCTTGGTAGAATCCACCCATTAGAATATTTACTCGACCCATTTAATCAATTTTCTACATCAAAATAGACCCTTCATCGCTTCCCTTTTTTTATCAATTGTGTTTTTGAATAACTTTGAGCTACAAACGACGGCTTAATCCCAAGTGTATTTGGATACGTAGAAAAGAAAAGAATGCTGGTAGAAGTTTACTTTCCAAAATGGTTTCAAGTCATTGGTTGATCAGGGAGGTTAATATCGAGCAGGAGTAAATCAGGTGTATTGTTTGAAATTAGTGTTTAGAACGATATGACATGATTAGTAGCATCTTTATAGAGAGAAGCCATTCTTATCGATCAGCAAATTGACCCTATCAGATTACCTAAACCTGTAATAAACGACTACACCATGGTAAATTAAAAGGCGGCTCCTTTGATGCTAATAAAGTATACCTCCATGAAGTCACTTTATTAAGGAAAGTATATAATCCAATGACAATTCCTACTTTCCTGATCTTATAATTTTTCTTCTCTATAAACTAGTAGAGTTCATCAGGTACTCAGATAGTCGTTCAGAGGCCATATACAACTTCCTATTG